>NW_022631008.1:804789-1394594 GCF_010015895.1 Lontra canadensis | reverse complement strand
CTTCTTCTTCTTCTTCTTCTTCTTCTTCTTCTTCTTCTTCTTCTTCTCCTTCTCCTTCTCCTTCTCCTTCTCCTTCTCCTTCTCCTTCTTCTTCTTCTTCTTCTTCTTCTTCTTCTTCTCCTCCTCCTTCTTCTCCTTCTCCTTCTCCTTCTTCTTCTTCTTCTTCTTTTCTCTTCTTCTTTTTCTCTTTTCAACGACAACTATTAGCATGATATTTTTTATTTCAATTTCAAAAATACCCTTTCATTTGGCCCTCCTTCCCTTGTCAGCTGCCATTTCATTTCTTTGCTTCTCTTTGTGTTAGAGTTCCTCTAATGATTTTTCCATGCTCATGTTCTCCATGCCCTCCTAAGCTCACTGTAGCCAGGTTTATGCCCTCATATTTCACCTGGACTGTTAAATTTACCAGGGACCTCCAAGTTGTTAGGGCCATTGGGTAATTCTCAGTCCTCATCTTACTTGTCCCAACAGCATGTTTGACACAGTTTTATCACTCCTTCTTTCTTGACATACTTTTAAACTTCCAGAATACCACAATTTTTGGATTTCTTCTTATCAGTTACTCCTTCTTGGTCTCCTTTCTTGTCCTTCTGCTCCTTTCACTCCTAATGCTAGAGCATTCTGGGTTCTGTTCTTAGTCCTCTTCCCTTCTTTATATGTACTTTCTTGTTGTTCTCACCCAGTTCTGTGGTTTTAAATATCATCTACATGCTGATGTACCCTAATTAATATTTCCAGCCCATAGTCTATTCTTTTTTTTCCCCCATAGTCTATTCTTAACTTCAGATTTTGATATACAACGGGGTGCCTGACATCTCCAATTGGACATTTCATAAAACCCCAAATCCCACATGCTCTAAATTGATGTCCTTTGATCTTTCCCCCCAAATCTTGTCTACGTTCAAGATTTCCCATCTCAGTTAATGACAACTCCATTTTTCTATTTGCTTACATCCAAAACCTTGGAGTCATCCTTCCCTCTTTCCTTTCTTTCATATTCTAGGTCCAACCTATCAAGACACTCTGTTCTCTCTACCGTGAAAAAATATCCAGAATCTAACCACTCTTTGTCTCTAACACTGCAGCAATACTTGCCTGTGCTTTTTTCTCTTGCTTGTATTGGACTCCCAGCTGGTATCCTGACTTCTACTCTTGGGCCCTAACACTTTATTGTCAACCTAGCAGTCCATCACAAAATGTAATTTAGATCATGTTGCTTCTCTGCTCTAACTTTGTAATGGATCCCATATTTGTCTAGTTGCAAAATAAAATCTTTACAATGTTCTAGGAAGACTGTATTAGTTTTCTAGGACTGTACCACAAACTTGGTGTCTTAAAACAACAGAAATTTAATCTTTCAAGTTCCCGAGGCCAGAGTATGAAATCAAGATAGCAGCATGCTCTCTCTGAAGGCTCTAGGGAAGAAACTTCTTTGTCTTTTCCAGCTTCTAAGAGCTCCAGGTGTTCCTTGGCTGCATGGCTCCAATTTTTGCCTCCATCTTCATATAGACTTTTCTCTCTTCTCTTGTTATAGCATTTAAGTCCACTCAGATAATCCATGGTAATCTATATTGAAATCATTAATTTATTTGCATAGGCAAAAACTTTTTTTCAAGTAAGATCACATTTACAGGATCCAGGGGTTAGCATGTGGGCATATACTTTTGGGTGCTACCATTCAACCCACTACAGAGCCCCATCTATTATGGACCCCTATTATCTTGGACCTCTCTACCACTCTCCCCCTTTATCACCTTGTTGCAAACCATACTGGACTACTTGATTCTTTTCAAACATGCCAGGTACTCATGGATTATGGCCTTTTCACTGGCCATTCCCACTGCCTAGGACACATATCAACATGGCTCACTCCCTCATGTTACATTCTCATGAATTTTTCTCTAGTTACTCAATTAAAAATTGTAATGCTCATCTTCCTTTTCACCCTGCTCTTATTTTCCATTTTTTCCCATTCTGGTTGAATGGGCAATTCTTCTGCTTCAGATGGTGTCAGCTGGGGAAGTAGGATGGGGATGGCTTGAAGGTCCAAATGGCTTCAGACATACGGCTGGAAGTAATTTCTGGCTGCCAGATGGGAGTTCAGTTGGAACTACTGGCAAGGGGCTTTGTTCTCCTTCATGTGGCCTCTCTATTTAGCTTCTTGAGCCTCCTTACTTGTTGGTGGCTGAGTTCCAAGAAGGATAATTATAAGAGGAATAAAGTAGAAGCTGGCTGTCTTCTTAAGGTCTGGGCTTAGAAGTATGAGAATATTATCTACTGTAATCTTTTAGTCAAAGTGGTTTCAAGGGCAATCTAGATTCAAGAGGAGGAAGACTTGGGAGGAGGGTAGAATATTTGTATAGGGAGGGAAGAGACTTATGGTAACCATCTTTAGAGACTATCTACCAAAAGGACCTTCCTGGGTCCTTGATATGGTATGGCTGCTCACCAAAATGAACAGCTTTATCTTTGTGTTGATTTCTTTTCATCCTGCCATTGTGTTATTGAGGAGGTTCTCTGATCTTAAAAAAGGCAAATATATAAGCAATATTTTAAGATTATAAAATTAGAAACATTTAGAGAAATCAGTTCACTAACAATCCTCAATGTTTTTGCATTAAGCTTATGAAACCTGCTATATCTACAGTGGGGTGAGAGAAATCCCTTGGTAAGCCTTAGTAATTGGTAACGAGCCTCTTAATACTTGGTTCAAATTTTATATAGTTTCATATTCAAAGAAATTATTCTTTGACATTATTATTATTAGCTGATAGAGATCTGATCTATAACCACATACAAGAGGAAATCATTATTATAAGTAACACTGGGTGTGGTACATAAACAATGAATCTTGGATCACTGAAAAAATAAAATAAAATTAGAAAAAAAAAGAAAAAGAATTTAAATTAAAAAAAATGTCTCAAACCTTCCAACGATAATCAGTTTTTAGAAAAATCCCAACATATTTGGGTAAGACTTTCTGCTATTAGCTAATAAAATTGTGATAACATAAAAGCATATTGAATGGAATATAAAGTTTACTGCTTTTTGAAGTTGTATTTCACCTTTATTATGATACTACATTTCCTTAGGTTGAAAATATGGAGATAAGTCTTTTTGGATTATATCCACTTTTCTGACTATCTTAGCTTGGGATGCCATAAATAAATTATCATGGACTAGGTAGCTTAAACAACAGAAATTTATTTCTCATAGCTCTGGAGTCTAGAAGTCAGATCAGGATGCCAGCATGCTTAAATTCTGTTGAGAACTCTCTTCCTGGCTTATAGATGGTTGCCTTCTCATTGTGTTCTTAAAGGCAGAGAGAAAAAGAGGGCAAGTTCTCTGGTATCTCTTTTTATAAGGGGACTAATCCCATCATAAGCCTTTATGACCTCATTCAAACCTAATTACATCTCATAGGTTCTATCTTCAAATACTATCACGTTTTGTGTTAGGGCTTCACCATAATTCAGTTCATAGCACTGCTCACCCGTTTCATCTCTTCATGTAGATTGTACTGATAACATATGAGCATAAAACAAATGAGAAGCAAAGAAGACCTTGCTATTTAAGTTCTATAAAATCAGTTTGTCAGTCAGCAAATTTTCTTCATTTGAAATGCTTTAGTAAGCTTATTCTTTTCAAAAGAGAAAACTATTCAGCCAGGGACATATAAGATTGGGAGAGTAGACAGAATAACAGCCCCCCAAAGAAGTTCATGTCCTAATCCCTGGTATTGGGAGTACGCTTTCTTATAATGCACAAGGCATTTTACAGATGTAATTGAAAGAGATGTAACTGTAATAGACTTTGAGATGGGGAAATTATCATGGATTATTCAGATGGGCTCAATCTAATCACATGAGTTCTTAAAAGTAGAATAGGATGGGGGCGCCTGGGTGGCTCAGTGGGTTAAAGCCTCTGCCGTCAGCTCAGGTCGTGATCCCGGTGTCCTGGGATCGAGTCCCACGTCGGGCTCTCTGCTCTGCAGGGAGCCTGCTTCCTCCTCTCTCCCTCTGTCTGCCTCTCTGTCTATTTGTGATCTCTGTCTGTCAAATAAATAAATAAAATCTTAAAAAAAGAAAGTAGAATAGGATGGAAGAAGAGTGGGTCAGAGAGATGCAACATTAAAAGGACTTAACCCATCTTGTTGCCTTTGAAGATGCAGAAAGATGGCCTCTCGAAGCCATGAATGGTCTTCAGCTGATAGCCAGCAAAGAAACAAGGACCTCAGCCTGTTAAGTACAACTGAATTCTACCAACAACCCAGATGAGCAGGGAACATCATCCCCCAGTAAATCTAAAAAGGTGTATGGCTGACCAATAACTCGATTTTAGTCCAGTGAGACTTGTACTGACTTCCTGACTTAAGAGAAATTTAGAATTTGTACTGTTTCAAGCCACTAAATTTGGGGTTATTTGTTATGTTGTAATTCTTTATTGCCACAATAAAGAACTAATATTTGGTTATGAATTGAAGTCCTCAGTCTCTAAATTCCAGATGTCACTCAAACATGGAAGAATTCTTCACTTTTAGTCAAAGAGAATAGATGACTTTGTTTTAGCACCATTTTAGAACCATCAGATACATGTGAAGAATTACTGTAGCATTCTGTTCTTTGAAAGCAGTTATATTGTTTTGGTAAAGTTTGGCTTTTGCCATATTTCTCTGACAGTCAGGAGAGACCTTGACAGACAAAATGACTGGATTGGGGGTGTAGGTAAGTAATGCACAACACTAGGTGTAGAAGTTGGTGGTAGTATGTGGGAAGTTCAGGAGTTGTACGGAGACTCAATCCCAAAGTTCTGCTATAATATTACTTATATATAAAAAAAAAGTGGCACCTTGGTTTTAGAGCCATGACAAGAAGAAGCTCCTAACGTTGTTTTCAGTCTCCATCATGCCATATGCTTGCCTGTAGAGGTGAGAGACATCTGAAATGCTGTGCTTTTCTGGTCAGCATATGAAAGAACCTTGAAGTTTCACATTCCTAAGAATTTGATTGTCATGTAAGTGTGGTGTACAGCCAATGCTATTTAGGCAACCTGGCCACCAAATTAGAGATCAGACTTGAGAATAACTGAATTAGCCTCAGAGGTGATATTTTAACATAATAAAATTTCTTTACTTAACATTTATTGAAAAGCCCTTTTTATCTATGAATACTTTTTTAAAAGATTTTATTTATTTATTTGACAGACAGAGATCACAAGTAGACAGAGAGGCAGGTAGAAAGGGAGTGGGGAAGCAGGCTCCCCGCTGAGCAGAGAGCCCGATGCGGGGCTCGATCCCAGGACCCTGGGATCACGACCAGAGCCGAAGGCAGAGCCTTTAACCCACTAAGCCACCCAGGCGACCCTATGAATATTATTATTCAATATACTGCAGAATGGATAGGGAATATAAAAGCTTATAGGAATGTCAAGCACCAAAATCAGTTACTTATTCTATTAGCGACTTACACATAAGGTATCACTTTCTCATGGTAATCTTATTTGTTATTTTTCAACTGTTAAAGCTGATTTGAATCTATTACTAAGAGACCAAGGATACAATGAAAGTATGATGATTATTAAAACATGTTAAAATATATTTCAAAAGTAATCCCTCATAATAATAATAGTAATAATAATATTGATGTCATTTTTTTTCTAAAGTACTACTTTAAAAAGGAGAGGATTCCTATTATTCTAGGAACTTGAATGACTGCTGAGTCTTAAGCTTCAGAGTAAGGACAAATGTGTGAATCTGGAGATCCATCCTGGAAAGAGATGCTTTCAGTGGCTCATAAGTCAATCTAGAGTCCGTGAGTAAAGCCACACCATTTTACATATTTACTTCACCTCCTTTTCTTCTCTTCTGTCTTATGTCACTGATAAGGCAGTTCAATCTTGAAAACTAGTAGGTTGCCATTGAGGTTTCTCTGCTTTATGACACACATCCCTTATTCATTTAGTTTTTCCTCACACATTCTGTTTTCTAACTGTCAGCCCATCTAGGAGGTAGTGTGTTTTGAATTCTTATTTTTCTTAGTCTATGTGTATGCAAGATATTTGGTTGTAAAGTTAATAATCAGAGTAGGTGCTAAGCAGACTTAAAGTTCAGGTTCTTGCATTTTTTAGTTTTATAATACATATAAAAGTCACAAAATATAATTGAGGACTTACCTCTGTCATCTAACCCTTTATTACCTTTCTGACTTTCAAGACAAAGGCACCAAGGACCAAGTCAAAGGTGATCCAGGTATTGTAGCATTTTAATTACCTCGGAGCAAAGATAAGGAACATAAGTGAACTCATTTTAAACACACTGAGGAGTTTCAGGTAGGTTTTGCAGACTAAAAACAAAAATTGTCACCAGCTAGAAAAATATTTTAAAAGGAAAAAAGAAATTTCTATTAATCTTTTATGCAATTCTGCACCAAAGAACACTTCAGCTTTAGTGGAGGAATAATGAATCTAGAATTTTCAGGGGGATTGCTTCACTTCAGGCAGATTATGAGTACAGGAAAAATTAAAATAAGGCTATCTGCTGAACTGTAGTGTATTGCATTAATTCTCCATCAAATTTGAACCCAGGTGATAAGTTATTATTTTTTTATGATCATGGACACATGATACTTCTCTGAGGTTCATTTCCCTTATCCATAAAATGGAAAATAATAATAATATTGGCTCTATTTAACATGTGGCTCAGGGGACAGATATTGTGTGTGAAAGTAGAAAGTATTTTACTAACCATAAAGCATCAGGTACACCAAAACAGTATCATAATCAGCACAAAAACTTCTTAGTTTATTTTATTTATTTAGCTTAGTGAAAGGAATTATTGCATCTTTTAAAGAAAAATAGGTATTTTTTGTAAATTTTTGGTTCTTGTTGCTCTTTGTGGTAGAAGAAAACATTTCAAGGAATATATTTTCTTGATTACAAAGGTCAATTTAAAAAAAGGCAGGCAATCTTCATCTATTAAAATGTACAACATTGTTTGTGGACTGAGAGCATTTTCGTGAAAAGGCAAGTTAGTCATGTCCAATTTACTTTTTGTTTGTTACCTTTTTGAAGTGTACTATAGAACAGAAGAGCACTCTAGTTATAAGTATGTAACTTACTGGTTTCACCTACAAAACAACTGCCTCTTATAAGTACCACCCAGACAAAAAAATCAGAATATTACCAGCACTTGGAAGGCCTCTGTTGTGCTTGAGTCCTTTTTCCCAAGAGTAACCACTTCTAACAACCAATTTTTATACTTTATGTAACTAGAAAATGTTGTATGTACTCTTTCGTGTCTGGCTTCTGTGATATGATCATGAGTGTCAGCCACACTGTTTTACGGAGTCACAGTGTGGTTATTCTCAGGACTGTGTCATATTTTGTTGTGTGAATATACCATAGTTTCTTTATTCATTATACTTTTAATGGGCATTTAGGTAGTTTCCAGTTTGGGGCTATTATCAATATGGTTCCTAGGAATACTCTCTAGCACTGTCTTTGGTGAACACATGTACATATTTCTGGTGACTGTAAGGTAGTTCATGTTCAAGTTTCACAGACACTGCCAGTTTTCCAACCAGCTACCTTTCCCACCAAGAGTATATTTTAATTCCTGCACTCATTCCTTTCACCAAAAGTTGCTATTTCCCTTCTAGATTATTTTATTCATTCTTGTTTATATTTACTTATATCTCATAGTAGGTTTGTTTGTATTTCCCTGGAGATTAATGAGATTGAGTGCTTTTACACTTATTAATTGACCATTTGGATATTCTGTTTTTGCAATATCTGTTCAAATTTTTACTCATTTTTCTATTAGGTTGGGTTTTTGTTTTTTTTTTTTTTTGTAATGATTTGTAGAAATTCTTCATGAATTGCTAGTGTCTTCTACTTGAAGCTTTCCTGTTCTTTCTCCTATCATTCCTTTTGATGGACACATTTTTTAAAAAAAATGCATTGTGTAAAAGGATTTCCCCATGAAGTTACTTAACACATCTATCATTTCACATATTCCCCACCTACCTCCTTTTTTGGTAAGAACATTGGAGTTCTACTCTTAGCAAATTTCAGCTATACGATATAGTCAATCAACTATAGTCTATCAAGTCTATCAACTATAATCACTATGTCATACATTAGATACTCAGACCTTACTATCTTATAACTAAAAGTTTGTGCTTTTTACCAACCTCTCCCATATTTTAATACATTCTAACTTATGAATTTTTATACTTATTTTTTTTGTTCTGATGAATAACTCTTTGGCTAATTTGCAATAATGAAGATATTTGTTGCTTAATAGTTGGAAATCAGCACCAACAATAAAGGTATACAAAGGAAAAAATATAATTCAGTTTGATTAATCAAATGCAATTAAGCAAATTACTGACTAACGAACATGTAGAGAAGAATCTTTTAGCTTAATAATCAGTCACTTTAAATCATGTCAATTTTGGGGGATGAAATAACACGCTTGTTTTTCCCTTTCTTATATATCTAATTTCAGAAATATTAGCTTACCTGCAATGACAGGCTTTATCCTTTCCTACATGCCACCAAAAGAAATTTAAAAAGTAGCTTTTAAAAGATTGTAGAGGACACAACTTGTAAATGGGATAGTGTGAACAATTTCAAGGTAGGAATTAAGACACAAAGAGAAAAAGTAGACAGGTTTGTGACTAAAAGTTTGCAGTTGTACATATATATTGGAAAAAAGTCAATATAACATACTCCTCTGTTTTCATCTGTGGACATTTCTAGTAAATACTGAAGTTCAAGCAATTGCCTTTTGGTGTATAAGGGCTCCTTCTTAGCATGTCAAATGTTGTTGAACACCAGACTGAAACAACACTCTTCATCATTCTTCCCTGGCCCAATAAAGCTAGTGTTTTTACATAAGAATAGACTTAACAGATTTGGTCAATTCTATTTTTTGCTTCTGGTGTTAGTCAATCAAAGCAGTCTGCAACAAGCATGTACTGCAACACCTACAGTTGATTTGGAAATATTAGCCACAAATCAAAAAATACTCAGGAGTAAGGATTTTTTTGAGTAAGGATTTGGGTTTAGATGGGAGAAAAAAGTTTTTTGTGATTTTTTGTGAGAGCTCTTGGAAGCTGAAACATGCTTTGGAGTTCAGGGAATTTTTGAGGATAAGAATTGGTCATAAAATGTCTGAGGGTCCTATACAGGAAGAATGGGGGAAGACATATTGTTTCAGCTTCTTCTGGTCTTGGAAGCTTCTCATCTTTCCATTCATTAATCCCTTCCAGCTCCAACCATGTCGATGAAAATGGCATTTTTCAAAAACACTGGAACAAACAATCCTACAATATGTATGGAACCAGAAAAGACCCTGAATCACCAAGGAAATGTTGAAAAAGAAAAACAAACCTGGGGGCATCACATTGCCTGATTTCAAGCTATATCACAAAGCTGTGATTACCAAGACAGCATAGTATTGGCACAAAAACAGACACATAGGTCAATGGAACAGAATAGAGAGCCCAGATATAGACCCTCCAATCTATGGTCAACTAATTTTTGACAAAGCAGGAAAAACTATCCAATGGAAAAAAGACAGTCTTTTCAATAAATGGTGCTGGGAAAATTGGACAGCTATATGCAGAAGAATGAAACCCGACCATTTGCTTACACCATACACAAAGATAAACTCTAAATAGATGAAAGACCTCAATATGAGATAGGAATCCATCAAAATCTTAGAGGAGAAGATAGGCAGTAAACTTTTTGACAGCAGCCACAGCAACTTCTTCAAAACACTTCTCCAAAGGCAAGAGAAACAAAAGCGAAAATGAGCTTTTGGGACTTCATCAAGATAAAAAGCTTCTGCACAGCAAAGGAAATAGTCAACAAAACAAAGAGACAACCCACAGAATGGGAGAAGATATTTGCAAATGGTGCTACAATAAAGGGATGGTATCCAAGATCTATAAAGGACTTCTTATACTCAAACACCCAAAAACCAAATAATCAAGTCAAAAACTGGGCAGAAGGCATGAACAGACACTTCTCCAAAGAAGAGATACAAATGTCTAGCAGACACGATAGAATGTTCAACATCATTAGACATCAGGAAAATTCAAATCAAAACCACATTGAGATACCACCTTACACCAGTTACAATGGCAAAAATTGAACAAGGAACAACAAATGTCGAAGGGGTTATGGAGAAAAGGGAAACCTCTTACACTGTTGGTGGGAATGCAAGTTGGTGCAGCCACTTTGGAAAACTGTGGAGGTTCTTCAAGACATTAAAAATACAGCTACCCTATGACCAAGCAATTGCACTGCTGGGTATTTAACCCAAAGATACAGATGTAGTGAAAAGAAAGGCCATATGCACCCCAATGTTCATAGCAGCAATGTCGTAGCAGCCAAATTGTGGAAGGAACAGAGATGCCCTTCAACAGATGAATGGATAAAGATGTGGTCCATATATACAACAGAATATTACTCAGCCATCAGAAAGGATGAATACCCAACATTTGCATCAACATGGTTGGAACTGGAGGAGATTATGCTAAGTGAAATAAGTCAAACAGAGACAATTCTCATACAGATTCACTTATTTGTGGAACATAAGGAATAGCATGGAGGACATTAGGAGAAGGAAGGGAAAAATGAAGTGGGGGAAATCACAGGGGGAGAGGAACCATGAGAGACTATGGACTCCAAGAATCAAAATGAGGGTTTTAGAGGGGAGGAGGCTGGGGAGATGAGTGGGCCCGGTGATGGGTATTAAGGAGGGCACAGATGGCACGGAACACTGGGTGTTATACACAAACAATGGTATTAAGGAGGGCATGGATTGCATGGAACACTGGGTGTTCTATGAAAACAATGAATCATGGAACACTACATCAAAAACTAATGATGTACTGTATGGTGACTAACATAACATAACAAAAACATTATTTAAAAAAGATTTTTTTTAAATGAAATATTTTAACTACCCTGGTATGAATGGCACGGAAATCCTTGACTACTTGGTTGCTTTCTCTCATTCTCATGGGAATAGACCGAGGGAGTGGGGGAAGCAAATGCCTCTGGGGATAAATGCATCCTCTCTAGAACTTGGTTTCTGCCTCTTGGGACCATCCCTCTTTCTCTGGATTATTTTGGTTGTGTTGTTTCATTTGCTGTTTGTTTTCAATCTATAATTAATGCCCCCAAAGATTTGGGAGGTTCAGTTTATGTCTATCTTGGAGGGTTAATCTGAATTGGTTTCTGTAAAAGAGGTTCTTTATTTTTTTTTTCTAAGCCTTCAGGGCAAGAGGCAAAAGTTAAATGACCCCCTTCACAGGAAGAAACTCAGAATCAGAGTGGATACTGAAGGCGCTAAGATTTCTTTATCTGTTTTCATACTTCATCTTTCTGGAAGAGTCTTAAATGAGGCTAGATCCTGCGGGTTTCCTCACCTTAAATGTTCCTTTTAAAGATCCAAACTTGAGTTGCTCAATTCATATTACCAGCTACCTTTCTAACCACTTCTTAATATGATGTGTCATCAGAAGTCTATGAAATTAAAGCAGATCCTTTTTAATTTCCTTATTGTGATATGTAGGTAATAATAAAGAAACACTAGGATATGCATTTTTATGAAATTTGGATTGTAGAAAGTTAAGCAGTGGGTCACTGAAGGAGACCAAGCAGAATAGAAATTTCACTGGGATGTTGAGAGATAAAATAGAACAAAGTAATGAAAATGTAATGGTGCTTTAAAAAATGAGTTCTTGATTATTTTGTGGGGGAATGAATTCTAAATGAATCCTTGAAGACCTCCAGTCAGCACTTGCTTCCACCTCACAAAGAAGAGCAAAAGTCCCCAAAACATGCTGGAGCAGAGAATATTTGAAAAGTGGAAGTAAGCACTGCTGAGTTATGATGTAACACATATTTGTAAAGGTCTCCTACAGCCTCCCCTCAGTCCTCTCCATAGGAAACTGTCTCTTTTAAGCATGTGCTATTCCTTGATATCACTTGGGAGGTTGTGATGTTGATCCATTCTTAAAACATGACACTGAGAAAATGGGCTGTCCACATCTGTCTCTAATTGAAAGGACATCCTTGGAGTAGCTGTTGGTGGTAAAGAATTTAGGTCCTAGCCATCTAACATCCACCACACCTACTCTGTTTTCAAGAACCCCATCACCACTGAGCTTGGCTCTATTCTTTCATATGTGGGAAGATCTCTTCCTTTGATCTAAGCACTCACATGTGAGTTTTACTGATGGTAAGGAGTTTGAGTCAAGACATAAGACAGGGATGGGTATGTGATGACTATGAGAACACACCCATGTGCTTTTAAGGACTTCAGCATGAGATAGATTGCTTTGGCTCTCCTACGAATTTGTTAGGTTTCTGAAGGCAGGAAAAATTTTTTTAAATCCTCTATCATCATCTTACTTAACATGGCACTTTGCATATTGAAGATGGTGAACACAGTGAATGGATCATGTTTCTATGAGTTGCATAGCAATGTTTACAAGGGGGGTTAAAGACCTTGTTTCTGGAGTCAAATAGCCTGGATAGATTGCTGGCTGTTCCATTTGACTGTTGTTTAACCTTATGCAAGTCACTGGACCTCCCTGTGTCTGGGTTTCCTTGAAGATAATGTCACCTATTTCAATGACTGTTGTGAGCATTAACTGAGTTAATATATGTAAAGGAAGACTATGCTTGACGTGATCAGCGCTCAATAAACATGAACTCTGTTTCATTATTATTAGCTACAGTTTACAGGGGTCTCTTCCAGTGACTCATTTGGTTCTCCCAAGAATCCTGTGAAATGTGAAGGATATACAAGTTTACTTCATTTTGCAGTCAGAAAGACTAAATCTTACAAGTTACCAGTGGTATGCACATAAATGCCGCCTCCCAAACCAGTAGTCTCACCATCACCATGTCTTGCCTATTATGTACACTCTATCATCCTATAGATAATTTAAAAATGCATGAGTATTTATAAGAAAGAATCACAGAGAGGTAGAAGCATTGGCTCCTGAGATTACACTGGGAGCCCACACTGATTTAATTTTTACCATGGTCATGTGTCTGATTAGAGAGGGGAAGCAGCAGAAATGGTGTGAAATATATAAGAGGCCACCCACATCTCTACAGATGGATAGACATGGCTCTGGTTCCCTCAGAGATGGAACTATTCTCAGCAGTGATGAAAACCAATTTGATCCTTAAAGGCATATCATTCTTGGGGAACTGGGCAGAAATAAGGCCAATATTTCTGTACAGTTTTTGTCCCTGAGGTTGTTTTACCAAAGTTCTTTTATTTCTGTCTCTGTCATGTCCTCCTTTCTCTACCCTATCCCTGACTTGGGGCTTTGCATATAGTGAGTGTTCATTAAATAATAGCTGAACAAATAAACAAATGACTAACCAGTATATGAGTAGGAAAAGAATTAAAAAATGTGAAATTAGAAATTCACTTTGTAATTTTACATAGTCCTTGGTTAAAAAAAAAGTGGAAGAAAAACTAGGCATAATCACTGAAATAAAACTTTGGAATTACCAGTGGATTTAATGGATGTCTCCTATCCTGCTTTACCATTAGGTTAACATAAAAACAATCTATTTAAAGGCCTAAATGTGAGATCTGAATATAAAAATCCTAGAAGAGAGCATAGGCAGTAATTTCTCTGACATAGGTCATTAACAACATTTTTCTAGATACGACTCCTGAGGCAAGGGAAATAAAAGCAAAAATAAACTATTAGGACTACAACAAAATAAAAAGCTTCTGCATAATGAAGGAAACAACAAAATTAAAGGGCAATTTACTGAATGGGAGAAGATATTTGTAAATGACACATCCAATAAAAAGTTAGTATCCAAAATATATAAAGAACTGATACAACTCAATACTTCCCCCCAAAATAGTCCAATTTAAAGATGGGCAGAAGAGAGATGTCTGGGTGGCTCAGTCAGTTAAGCATCTATCTGACTCTTGATTTTGACTCATGTCATGATCTGAGTCATGAGACTGAACCCCACTTTGGGCTCCACGTTCTGTGTGAAGTCTGCTTGATATTCTAACCCCCTCCCTCTCTCTCCCCCTCTGCTCCTCTGCTCCTCTATTCGTGCTCTCTCTCTATTTCTCTCTCTAAAATAAAATAAATAATAAAATAAAATCTTTTTAAAAATGGGCAGAAGACATGAACCGACATTTCTCCAGAGAAGACATATAGATGGCTAATAGACACATGAAAAGATACTCAACATCACTCACCACCAGGGAAATGAAAATCAAAACTACAATGAGCTATCACCTCACACCTGTCAGAAAGGCTAAAATTATAAAAACAAAAACAAACCAAAAACAACAAGAAACAACAGGTGTTGACAAGGATGTGGAGAAATAAGAACTCTCATGCACTGTTGGTAGGACTGGGAACTGGAGCAGCCACTGTGGAAAACAGTATGGAGTGTTCCTCAAAAAGTTAAAAACAGAACTACTCTACAATACAGTAATAGCACTTTTGTGTATTTACCCCCAAAATACAAAAACATGAATTCAAAGGGATACTTGCACATCTATGTTTATTGCAACATTATTTACAATAGCCAAGATATAGAAGTAGCCCAAATGTCCACTGATTGATGAATGGATGATGAAGATGTGGTGCATCTACAAAAGAATATTACTGAGTTGCTGTGAAGTGTGTAAACCTGGCGATTCACAGACCTGTACCCTTGGGGATAAAAATATGTTATATGTTTATAAAAAATAAAAAATTAAAAAAAAAGAATATTACTCAGCCATTCAAGAAGAATGAAATCTTGCCATTTGCAATAGAGTATATTATGTTACATGAAATAAGTTGGTCAGAAAAAGACAAATACCATAAGATTTCACCCATATGTGGAATTTAAGAAACAAATGAACAAAGGGGAAAAATGAGAGAGAGAGAGAGAAAGAAAGAGAGAAAAGAAACCAAGAAATAGACTCTTTACTATAGAGAAAAACTGTTGGCTACCAGAGGGGAGGTGGGCGGGGGATGGCTGAAACAGGTAATGGGAATTAAAAGGTACACTTACCATGATGAGCACTGAGTAATATATAGAATTACTGAATCACCACATTGTATATCTGAAATGAATAGAACACTATATGTTAAAGATAGTGGAATTAAAATAAAAATAGAAAAATCCATTTAGCTTTTTTAGAATAAAAAAATTTAACCATTTTAATATATATTTTTAAAATTTTTATTTATTTTTTAAATTTCTTTTCAGTGTTCCAGAATTCATTGTTTATGCAGCACACCCAGTGCTCCATGCAATATGTGCCCTCCATAATACCCACCACCAGGCTCACCCAACTTCCTACCTCCCGCCCCTCCCAAACCCTCAGATTGTTTTTCAGAGTCCATAGTGTCTCATGGTTCATCTCCCCCTCCAATTTCCCCCAACTTCCTTCTCTCAATCTCCCCATGTCCTCCGTTTTATTTCTTATGCTCCACAAATAAGCGAAACCATATGATAATTGACTCTCTCTGCTTGCTTTATTTCACTCAGTATAATCTCAGCAAGCTGTACCACTCCCAGTAATCTTAGCCCCCTTCACCTACTTTACTTTCATTTTTTGTAGCACTTCCTACCTCCTACCACAAAATATAATTGACTTATTATGTTCTTGATTACCTGACTGCCCACCCCTAGAAACTGACCCCTCCTGAGAATTAGAATCTTTACCTGCTATGTTCACTAATTTGTCTCAGGATCCTAGAACAGTTCTTGGCATGTATTGGTATTCACTAAGTACATTTTGAACAAACATTTAACAGCTCCCTTGTATATGCAAGGCAATGTGAATGATGTTGTATATATAGATAAATAATGAATGAAAGACCATTTCTATGAATATATATGGGTATATATATATATATTCATTGATACAAAAGGCTTAGACATTTATATATATATAATATATTAAATTTAAAATATTAAATAGGACACCTGGGTGGCTCAGTCAGTTCCCAAGCTTAGGTTATGATTCCAGGGTCTTGGGATGGAGTCCCACCTGGATCAGCTCCTTGCTCAGCAGGGAGTCTGCTTCTCCCTCTCCCTCTGCCACTCCCCCTGCTTGTGCTTGCTTTTTCTCTCTTTGACAAATAAATGAATAAAATCTTTAAAAAAATAAATAAAATATTAAACACGTATGATTTTGTTAAAGGGCTATGCTCATCTCACCTCTGCAGGACTTCACCCAGCCTGACATATGCCTCTTCCTCCCCACTCTTTCCCATGCTTTAGAACACAGCTCACAAACCAGAAGTCTGAAAGTAGCATCTGGTGTGCACATGTTTACCGTTGGGTTTACTGGGGGTTTGAAAATTCTTTAAGCCAATTGCCAATATTTAGAAATCTAAAGAATTCTCATAAATACCCAGATTTCTGACTTCTCTTGAAAAGCCTCGGAGTATCTGTCAACACTGGGGTGGCATTCCCATATGGCTTTGCTAGGCTGGGGCTGAGCAGCAGCTGGCCTGTCAGATAGTAGAAAAGGACTGTGCCCTCATGGTTATCAGCATCCCCAATGGGTTCACCTCACCTACTCACCTCCCTGCCCAGTGCTGGGGGGGCTGGGTTTACAGCCCCTGCTTTGTTTGCTCCTCTGTTCCATCTCCTATGGTAGGAATTTGACACCACTGCAAACTGCTGGAAAGACAGGAATACATAATCATGTTCAATTCAACTGATTAGTTAGTTACACACTCTTTTTACATGTAGGGTCTGGCTTGTATATAAAGGGGAATTGCCTTTATGAATTTTATTTTGTCTTCTGAATTTTATTCTTCTACGTTAATTATTATGTATAATAGCAAAACCCAAGGTGATTAGGGCTCCATTTCTTCTCCTACTTTATACCCAGTCTTCTTCTCAGCCTAAGAAATGTGTTTTGTTTTTAGCTTTATACATGGCTTCCTTCCAACTGGGAGGTGGCAGCTGAAATTGAGACAAGGTGCACAATTCCTTCATTGCCCTCCAATACTATGTGTTCATTAGCTACATGATCTCAAAAATACTGTTGTCTTTGAGAAAAAAAATTGTGACCTTAGGGAATAATGGCTCAGCATGTCATAAAACATATTTTTGATGATTTTCCTTCTTTGAAAGACAAGCCTGCCACTTAAACTTGCCCAGGATTATTTATTAGGCAAGTATGCCTTTTCATTTTAAAAATAATCTCCTATATGTGTCACTTTGGGCAAAGTAGAACTGTAGGCTTCTCCATCTTGTTACTACAGAGGGGTTGTTGCCTGATATATGAAAGCAACAAGATGTAGCCCAGCACACTTGTTTAGATCAAATGAAAACACACATTAAAAAAAAAAGAAAGGCAGACATCTTGACATCAGTGGATTAAAGGATACTGCTCATCATACCCTCTCCACCCTGAAAGGAGAACACATGATGTAAATAAATCTCCTTTGGTTATTTCTCCATTCTTTTCTTTTTCCTTCCTGCTGTTTCTGCTGACAAGGATGAATGGGCTATAATGTGAGAGTTAATTCACAGCAAGGGGTACTGAGCCAACCATAGGAAAGGGTGGGCAGAAAAGTAAGTTTTTATTGTTTTGAAACATTGGTAAGTAAATTAATTAAAATCTTGTCACCCCCTACTGCAGTTTAAATAACTCAGTGCTCAGTAAAGGGTAATTAGTTTTAAGCAAAAGAAGAAAACAAATGGCTCAAAACAGCTGAACATGTAAATATGCAGTAAACCAGATGCTGAGTTGACTGCAGTGGAATGGTGGAAAGAGGAGCTCCTGGGACCAGGGTACTCTAAAGGTGGGGGAAACCATTCTAGGCTTGATTGCTGATGAAAGTGACCCAAATCCAGTATCAACGATGCCTGGTGATTTTAGCACCCAGGGGCAGTTTGATTTTGTTGGTGGATTGTTGTGTTTGAAATTTCCAGGAAATGCTTTTGGGCAGATGGCCACAGCAGCCAAGGGGTGAGGATCCAATTTAGAGTCCCGTAGGAAGGGGAACACTGGCAAGAGCTAGCTGACTATTGGGCCCTCACTGAGGAGTTTCAGTGGAACAGCATTCCCAAGGTTGGATGGAGAACAAAAAACCATCAGGAAACTCAGGCAGTCCAGCTGCCCAGTCCTACAGATTGTGTAAACCCAGTGGGACTTGGGAAGGCTGTAACTCCATATACTCACAGGAGCCCAAGGCTCATCTTAGCTATCACGGAACCACAGTAATGAGATGAGTTCCAGATCCTACCAGCTGGTGGGATCTGTGCCTACTGTTATATTACCAGTGTTGGCCTCAGAGGGGTCAGGAAAAGGCTGGACAGGACTGAGAAGCTAGGAGCTTATAGGCACCAACATTGTCAAGGACATTTGAAAACACACACACACACAGAGACCCTGCAATCTAGAAGGATATACAGGAATACCTTGGAGATACTGTGGGTTTATTGCCCATTCCTAGCACATGGTACAATTGCTCCTGCAATTCCAAGTGAGCAAGAAGGAATTAGAGAGGGGCACCTGGGTGGCTCAGTGGGTTAAGCCTCTGTCTTTGGCTCAGGTCATGATCTCAGGGTCCTGGGATCGAGCCCCACATCAGTCTCTCTGCTCAGCAGGGAGCCTGCTTCCTCCTCTCTCTCTCTCTCTGCCTGCCTCTCTGCCTACTTGTGATCTCTGTCTGTCAAATAAATAAATAAAATCTTAAAAAAAAAGAAGGAATTAGAGAAATCAGTGATTGAGTGGACCATTTCAACAGATGGTGCTAGAATAAACGTCTAATTTTATGAAAAACTCTATTGACACCACTCCATAAAATAATCAAAAATCAATTTGATAAGGATCATAGATTTAAATAAAAAGTTAAATTTTAAAAAGCTTCTAAAAACATGAGAATATCTTCACAAAATTGGGGTAGGTATAAATTTCTTAGGACAGAGAAGGCACTAATTACAAAGAAAAAAGAACATTTGAAGATCAAAATAGAAAACTTCTGAATATCAAAAGACACCATTAAGAAAATGAAAAGGCAATCCACAGACCTGAAAAACACATTTACAAAATACATATTCAAGAATATTTAAATATAAAAAACTCTTACAAATCAATATAAAAAAGTCAAACAACTTATGAAAAATGGATGAAACTTAAACTTATACACTTTAAAAAGTAAGATATACAAATGACCAAGATGCAGAAGAATAGGTGCTCAACATTGTTTGTGTTTGGGGAAATGAATTTTAAAGCCACAATGAGATACCACAGATAACATTCTACACCAACTAGAATGACCAAAATTAAAAAGATTGATAACATTAAATGTTGGCCATGATATAAAGAATTGAGAACTATCATAGATTCCTGACAGAGCTGTAAAATGGAATAACAATTTCGGAAAACTGTTTGGAAATTTTTTATGAAGTTATACATATATATGCCTATCCTACGAGTCAGCAATTCCACTGCTACGTATTTACCAAAAAGAGATGAAAATATTTGCTCACAAAAAGACTTGTACAAGGATGTCCAGAGTATTTTTATTCATAATAGCCATATATCCTAAATGTTGATCAATTAGAAAAGGTATAAACAAATTATGGTATAGTTATGCAATGGAACACTAACAGGGATAAGTAGGAATGAGTACTGCTGGTGAAGATGTGGAGAACTGGAACATTTGTATATTGTTGGTATGGATGTAGAATGGTGCAGCCTCTGTGGAAAGCAGTTTGAAAATTCCTCAAAAAGTTAAACATAGAATTACCATAACAATTCCATATCTAGATATTTCCCAACAGAACTGAATATAGATACTTAAATACTTGTACATGAATGTTCATAGCAGCACCCTTCACAATAGCCAAAAGGTAGAAACAATGTCCATCAACCACTGAATGAATAAACAAAATGTGGTGCTTGCATACAATGGAATATTAGTCAACCATAGAAGAAGGAAGTACTGATACATGCTACAATGCAGATGCATCTGGAAAACATTATGCTAAGAGAAATAAGGCAGACATGAAAAGTCATATACTATATTATTCCATTTATATGAAATGTTCAGAATAAGTAAATCCATACAGATAGAAGAAGACAGGTGATTGCCAGAGGATGGATGAAGGAGAGAATAGGGTATAATGTTTAATGGATATGGAGCTTTCTTTTGAGGTAATAAAATTTATTTCGGAACTACATTGAGGTGGTGATTGTATAACAACGTATGCAGTGACTGTCAGCAAATTGTACATTAAAAAGTAAAGGGAATGAATGACTTCTATATGCACTAACATGAATGGATCTCAAAAATATTATTTTGAGCATAAGCAATCATATAAAAGAATATGTACCATATGATTTAAGTCACAACTGATTGCTTATGGAATGTGGTGATTGGCTGGAAGGGAACATGAGAAAAATGTCCGACGTCATAGAAATCTGTCAGACCAGGAATTTAAAGCAGCTATGGTTAATATGCTAATTATTATTTAATATGCTAATAATATGCTAAGGTCTCTAATGGACAGACTGCGTGCCAGAACAGACAGGCAATGTAAGTAGAGAGATGAGAATTTTAAGCAAGAACCCCGTAAGTTGCTAGAGATAAAAACAAAATAAAGCAAAATACTGTAACAGAAATGAAGAATGCCTTTGATGGGCTTAGTAGACTGGACAATATCTGGGCTAGACAATAGATTAATAAAATCCATAAAAACCAAAAAGCAAAGAGAATAAAAACTGAAAAAAAAAAACAAAAAACAAAACTAGAACAGGATATCCAAGGATGATAGAACTACAAAAGGTATAACATACATGCAATGGCAATACCAGCATCAGAAGAGACAAAAGAGCAAAAGAAATATTTCAAACAATAATGAGTGAAAATTCCCTAAGTTAGTGTCAGACACCAAACCACAGATCTAAGAGAACACCAAGCAGGATAAATGCCAAAAAACTACACATACGCATCTCATTTTCAAACCATAGAAAATCAAGGATTAAAAAAAAAACCCTGAAAGAAGGTTTGAGGTGTTTTTGTGTGTGAATGTGTAGAGAGGTCAGCATTTTTGAAAAGCTTCCCAGATGATTGTTTGGTATAGCCAGGTTGAGAACTACAGGAATCAAAAACAGAGATCTCAGGATAGAAAGAAAGCATACGAATTCATCAATTTTCAAGATCTTATCTTGGTACATAAAACATCAAAATCTCTATCCTATCCTGGAGCTTAGTTCCAATCAGTTTTCTATGTGACTACATCAGCTATGGAAAGAAAGATGGCGGTTTCGTCTTTACCCTGGTGAGTCATGCAAACTTTTGCTTTGGGGAGAACGGAATTCCTTTAGGATTATGTGCTCCTTTAAGCATTTTGTGGTATTCCCACCCACTCCCTTTCAGTGAGGTCAGTAACTGGGAATACCCCCAAAGAGATTTCTCCATCATCCTTGATTTTACTGGCAATGGCACAACCACTTTAAAAAAATAGGAGTGTGAGTAAGGAAAGGAAGGAGAAAGGAAAGATGGAGACTAAGTTACATTGTCACCCTACCATTTGTCCACATGCAGGTTTGGCTTATATATTCCTGATTTCCAGGTCAAAATGTTCTTTTAAGATTTTTATCTACAGGGCAGGGAAGTCTCAGGGCACTTTAGTGGGACAGTTTTGATGATGTGATGTTTCTTATTTCTTATTTATTTATTTATTTATTTATCTGACAGAGAGAGAGAGAGAGGGGGAACACAGGCAGGGGGAGTGGGAGAGGGAGAAGCAGATCCCCGCCGAGCAGGTAGCCTGACGTGGGCCTTGATCCCAGGACTCCGGGATCCTGACCCAAGTGGAAGGCAGACACCCAATGACTGAGCCACCCAGTAAGGACTCACTTCACCTAGCAAGAAATGGTATTTTGGACAAACAAACAAGCATTAAATTGATATCATAGGTAAGGGGAAAATATTTTTTTTTTTTTCATTTTCAAACCTAGAATCTCTTCAACTCATACACAATCAGAAGTTAATCTTTCTAAACCATAGCCGGGAAACTTGCTGTGACCTGCCATCAGGGTTGATTTGGTTGCTAGTGGAGAAAAGGAAAACAATTATGTAACTGGTGAAATGGGAGGCTTCTTTTTGCATGTTTAGTCAGCAGCTGTAGTCTTACAGGATCTATCAGTTTAACTTCCTTCTAACTTTCTATCTTCATCCATCTGTCTTCAGAACTGTTGGAGGGAGGTCTATGTGAGTGAGTAGAGGTGGAATGGATCATCATCTCACATTGCTTGGATCTATTTGGATCTAAAATATGGCTTAGATCTAAAATAGGGCCCTCAGTTAAAAGAAGCACCAGTATTGAGGATCTGCCTTGTATTCCGGAACTTATTTTCTCAGTTTGCAGACTATCTTGTTAGCATCTATACCTGTTCCCATTTTGTGTTCCTTCCATTTCTTCTCTTTAGCTGGAGAAATTATCCCATTCTGGTTATACACTTCTTATTTTTCCCATGAAGTCTAAATCACTTTAGCCATCATAGCTTCTCCAGTCTTCCAAAGCTTTTGCAAAACACACCACAAAATTTAAAACAAATTCTGTTTATAGTGGTTATTACTACTTCATATACATATGTCTTGTCCTTCTAATAAAACTTTAAGCTTCATTAAACTTTAAGGGAGTTAAAGAAAGGAATATTGTATACTTCTGAATCTCTTCCAGCATCTAGCATAACACTGAGCATATTTTAGGTCAAGACTTTAGGTAATAATGAGCTAAGCTTGAGCTACAGAGATTTTGCATAATAAATGATCCTGGTTTGAGTGTGGTGTTTTCTGTTTGGATCTTGACTAAAACAAATGATATATTTTAGGTCTAAAATGGGATGTAGTCATTTTTAAAATGCTACGACTTTTTCTTTTGTGAAGCCAATAATCCTTTTGTAAAGTGGAGACTCACCCTCTAATTTATCATTTGTGTAACATCTATAATTTTTTAGCTTTT
Organism: Lontra canadensis; assembly: GCF_010015895.1. NCBI lineage: Eukaryota > Metazoa > Chordata > Mammalia > Carnivora > Mustelidae > Lontra > Lontra canadensis. The sequence continues at coordinate 1,371,587 of NW_022631008.1, read as the reverse complement.
TACCATGACAATTCTACATAGAACTAAGAAAAAGTTACAAAATAGCTAAATCATGGAAAGGGATGAAATTTTGCAGACCACTTTTTGATGCAGTCTGAACACAGATCTAGATGTGTCTGACTTAGGTGGTACAATGTAGATATTGTTAAATCCTGAGTTTCCCTCCTTCATTTCATTTTTAATCCAGAGTTTGTCTTTCTTCTTTCCTTGGCTCTTTCACTTCTACCCAAGGACAGGGTTGCAATTTGAGCTCTGAAGAGATATTATGGACATCAGACACTGGAGCCCCTTTTGGTCTGAATGAGTCTTTACAGTTTTACCCTCAGAAAATTAAAGTCACTGGTGATCCAGGCACTCTCTGTTATATGACCTTATATGGTAATGCTCTGCATAATTCTTTAAATGATTCAAGTCCTCTGAAATTTTTTCCCTAAGTATTTCCCAACTCATCAAAACCTCAGAAAAGATTCTGGTTTGTAATGCTGAGTAACCATGTCTGCTTAATCCCTTAAAATAATAGAAAAATGGGTACTGTATGTGATGCAGCAATGTATGAAAATAGAAGATTACAAATTGTTCCAATGGTTATAAGTATTAGAGGATTACCATGACTTGCTTACAAAGTAGCTGGATTCAGTATTAGGTTTTCTTTTTTTCTTTTTCTTTAGGTAGGAGCCCAATGCGGGCTTGAACTCTCAACCCTAAGATCAAGACCTGAGCTTAGATCAAGAGTCAGCTGCTTAACTGACTGAGGCATACAGGCACCCCAGCATTGGTGTTGGCTCTGCAGCTGAATCTGACAATGAGGTGAGTTCATGGAGTGACAATTTTAATGTTGTATATACTTTCATTGTAGCTTCCCAAACTACATTTAAGGCTGCTGAGTTAGCACTTTTGTCCTTTGCAGGCATCTTCTTACTAATTCATGAAATGGGTGGAGGCCAAAAAATAAACTGTCTCCAAAGGGACCAAGGCTACAGGTGAAGTAGAGATTCCTTCATGGTGACTGAGACTGACTGAGCCAATGGCCAATGAAACTAATACTTGTCTTCGACTCGGGGATAAGGAAAGGACAAGGCAGAAATTTAGACATCAAGTCTCCTATCCTGAATATATAATCCAGTGATGTTTTCCAACACTGAGATCATCAGAGGTGGAATACTGGACAGTGTTCCTGGTGTGGGGAACCTAAACATGTGTTTCCCTTACTCCAGCAGAAAGGAATATGGAGTCCTAGGAGAGGACAAATTGCTGAAGATAGGGTAGTCCACTCCCATCTTTGAATGGCTCTGACTACTTGGAAATGTTCTTTTATATTTGGTATTTAGATTTATTGTATTTAAACTTTCTCTCTGTATGTGTGTTTGAAAATTTTGTCCAGTTTATTTGAAAAACTTTGAGGACATACTGGTCCGTACTTTGTAAAATTGCACCTAAATTTAGCCAGTGGAACCTCTAGGGTGATGGAAACCTCTTGCGTATGATTTGGCAGTTTGGGAAAGTAGAAGGACTACGGCATTTTATTAATGGTCAAACACAGTATATTTTATTATGTAACAAATTTTATTTATTTTGCCCTACCTCAATTTACAAATGATGTCACATCATACAGTTCCAAATAGGTAAAATTTAAAGATAAAATATAAACAGAAAACCAGGACCAAGGAGAAGGAAAATACAAATATGCCACCCATACAGAGTAACACAATTGTTGGGATAAGGCTTCCAGTTTGATTGTTGGTCAGAAAGGTGAACAAAACCAACAACCAACAAAAGTAAGACAGACTTTCAGCAGAAGCAAAGCTTTATTTAGCACTGAAATTAAAAGACACTAACTTGAAAGTCTCTATAGTGAATGTTACATCATATGATAAACAATGACCTCAACAACAGCTTTAAAATAAACAGGAAATATTTTTTAATGATTACTTCTCAAAGCAACCCTTTGATGAAAGCTAGCACATTAATGTTAGTACTTGGTGGAGTCAAGTCTGAAAGGAGTTAGATTTCACCAATATTTAGTTTTATAATCTTTTGAAGGTCCTACTTGATTTAAAAATAGCATTCAGGGCTCCTGAAGTTACTTAATCTTTTTAACATCTTGAAAATAATCCATGTATACTAACGCACAGGTAAATCAAATGATACTGAAATGTATGAGGAGTCAGTCTCCCTTACCATCTCCTCTCCAATTAATGATACTTTAGAAGTAGTCAAGTTGTTCTTCACTTTTTTTGGAATTGACCAATATAATTTTAAACTACACTTTAATTTCTTGATTTATGAAGTTAGAGTATATAGATATATTAACCCAGTGATTTATAAGATGAGGAATTTAAAGAACTTTAACCAACTTCTATCTTTCCTTCTGTTTCCTAAATGTGTTATATTATTGTTTTCAGTTTTTTTTTTTCTGGTAGTTGCCTTAAGGGCTAAATTTTGATATATAAATTCTACACAGCATCTATTAACTCTAAACACAGATGAGAGTTTTAGCATACTTTATGTCTACCTCATTCCCTTGCCCCAATTCTATTTATCATATTGTCTTTATATTATCAAGGTTTATATTAGTTTCATTATGCTCTTTAATTATATTTGGCTTCAGTTTTTATATACGTTTTCTAAATGTTGAGACTAGTGAATGACATTTAAAAAATACATGTAAATGTAACCTATGTGTATAGTGATATTCCATAGTGATAGTATCACTATAGAAGCAAGTCATGTGCTTAAACCCACAGAAAAGGAAATGTGAGTTTATACACAAACAGCTGCTGTCCCAGTTGAGTTCATTGAAGGAGATTATTATAAGCATCAAGGTGAAGTGGATTTTCTTGCTATCTCTGGTCTTCTCTGAGTCATACATAGATGCTACTCTTTTCTCTTTTCCGCTCTTCTGTCCTTATTGTCAAGTCAAAGCCTTTGTGAAAATAGACTTCCACTTCCACAGCCTCCCGGTACCTCGTTTACTCACCCCCCGCATCTCCCAAAGTAACCCTTGTTCCTGCTCTCAACTCAACTCTCCAAGCTCCTTGCCAAGCCGAGCTTCTCTCTTTCGGCCTTGCATCCCATCTCTTTTTGTCTGTGCCAGGACACGGCTCCAGTTATTCCTCCTTTCATTCCTGCTTCATCAAGTTTAAGTTCCTGCTCGCTGTGGGATTTTCCATTAACCTTCAAAGACGCTGTTGTTTTTCATAACGAATTGTTTCTCGACCTTACTTTCCTCTCCAGTTATCTTTCACTTCTTTCTTCCTTTTATAGTAAGAAAAACCTACAGCCTTACTTATATTCACTCACTGTCTCCAATTTCTTCCCATGGTTCTACAGAAACCACTTGTATCCAGGTCACTGTCTACACTCATGTTGCTAAATACAGTGAGCATCTTACGTGGCCCATCAGCAGTTTTGATTATTCTCCCCTTCTTGAAGCATGTTTTCCCCTTGGCTTCCAGGACATGAGACTCCCATGAGGTTCTGCCTATTACTACCTCTCAGTTTGCTTCGTTCTTTTCTTCTTATCTCTTTGATTTCTAAACATAGGTACATTCTAGAACTCAGTTTTAAAATCTCTTTTGTCTCTAGCTCAGATAAATTTTATTCTACTATTTCTTTTTTTAACCTTCTACATAGATTGAACCACCTAGATTACCTGCCATGTCTTTTGACAATTGTTTCATAGCCTCCATTGCTTTAAATTTCCTGTTTTGAGAGACTGACTTGATTTATCTTTTAGCTCACTAACTTCGGCTGTGTATATTTTATCATGCAGCTCATTCACTTACTTTTTGCAAATATATTTTTAATTATATCAATCTTGTTCTTGTTCTCTGATTGCCCTCTTTTTTCATAGCCGTTTGTTATGATAAAAATAGCATTCTTCAAATGTCTCTGAGGATGCTAATTCAGATTAAAAAAAAAAACCTCTTTTGTTCTGTTGCTTACCCTAAGGTTAGTTAGCTTTTTTTTTTTTTTAACAATTTCATTTTAGACTCCCTTTTATGCTGTTAGTTTTCCATACTTTTTCTGGTAATCCTTTTTGATCTACTCATATTTGACATTTCCTCTGAAATTCAGTTGATTAGGCCTTTAATAATACAATACTGATTTTTGTCTGGTTATAAATAAATGCATGCCCATTGTATAAAGTATACTAAAAAACAGAAAAATAAAATAGGACAAAAATCATGCATAAGGCCATCAACTAGAAATAACCACTGTTAACATTGTTGTATCTTTTCTTCCTCACATTTTCAAATGCACACTCACACACAGTGCCAAGACACACACAATGTCTTGCTATTTCAAGACACACTAACACACTTTGGGAAAGACAAGGGCTCTGCTGTTATAAAGATTACAGTCTAGTAGCACGAAAAGGTAGAACTAAAATAATCACATAGATTAGGGCATAATTACAAATTGTTATAAGTGCCATAAAGAAAAACATACAAAATTCTATGCTCTCACATACAAAATAACAAAAGAAAACTGAGCTGAGCAGGGGTGACAGGGATGACTTCTTTAGGGACTGCGATTATATCCTGAGTAGAACTTAACTAGGTGAAGAGAGGAGAAGATCATTTGAGACAGAAGAAGCACATATAAAAAAGCCCTGTGGCAGGAGTAAAAAGGAGTTTTAAAGAAAGAGAAAGAAGTCAGAGAGCTGGAGTGTGTCAGAATGCAGGAGTGTGGAAATAAAGGAGAGTATGGGATAAAGGGACCTAGAAATGTAGTAAGAAGTGAGACATTATAGAGTCTCCAGGCTACATTTAGGATTCTGTAAATGTAGATTGCTTTATCTTAAAAACAGTTGCAGGACTTTAAGCAAGGGGATTATCATAATTAGATTTAAGCTTTGAAAGGATTACTCTGACTGTAGCCATCTGAGGAACAAAGTAGGTGTCAGGACACAGGTTAGATTATTACAGTTTTTCCGGGTGAGACATGATGAAGGCTTAAAGTGGTGTGGTAACATGGCAAGTAGGCAGAAGTAGTTGCAGAAAATGTCAGTGATGCCTCTGGGATTTCTGACTAATACAACTAAGTGGATGGGGGTGTTAAAGAGCAGCAGGGAACAGTACCAGGGGACCTTGTTTGTGGGAGTTTTTAATCCTGACTTGCACATATTGGATTTGCAGAACCTTGAGACAGTCAAGTGAAGCCAGTTCATTATTCATATTTAAAGCTCAAAGAGATGCCTGAACTGCAACGGTGATATAAATTAGAGAATCATAGGCATAAAGATGGGAACTGTAATTATAGCATGGGGAGATGCTTAACACATAGAGCATCGTCCAAAAAAGATGGTGCCAGTTTATAATGAATCAATAGTGTAAGAATGCCTGTTTCTCAACACTTTGGACAACACTTTGCATTATTGAATTATTTGATCTTTTCCAAATTGACAGGTAAAAAATAGTATATCCCAGATATTTTTGCCCAAACTTTTAAGTAGACTTAACATCTGTCTCTATGTTTATTAGCCATTAAGTTTTCCCTATGATTCTTTGTGAATTATGAAAGTATGCTTTTCTGGAGGGAAAGTTCATAGATTGACAAGTTCTCAAACTGACCCTTAAATGTTTGAGAGCCACTAATTTGAGTTGTTATGAACAAGAAAGTTTAATTTTCCACATGTCAGCCTGCACATATTTAATCACTGCTATCACTGTCCTCTTAAGCTGTCTTTTCTACAGGCTGTATGTCCTCACTGCCCTAAGCTTATGATTTCTGTCTTCTTCAGTTGAGCCTGTGTGTGGCAGTGATCAAAAACAGACTGGGCACATCCAGCATATTCCATGTTTCTCTCCTCTACTTTTTGCACATCCAGAGCCTTTCTGCTTCTAATACTTCCCTCCTCACAGAACAAGGAAGATTTGACAATGTCTTCATTACACTGTGACTGAAACTCATCCTCCCATCTATTGTTTCTGACTATTCAGTTTGCTGAATATTTCTTTCTAATCACAGAAAGCGATGCCAGCCAATGTGTCAGGCAGGGATGAAGGAAATGAAAGTGCACATTTGGGGCTAGCTCTTTCTCTTTGCTAGCAATGAGGTATGCGTTAGGTCACTGAAAGGCATTCCTGGGGCTGTCACTAGGGGGAGTATAAGTCAAATTTTTCACTTTGAAAAAAGTCAGGAAGGGGGTTGGAATGCTGGGGTATAGAAAACACTAAAAACTTAGCAAGGAATTTGTGGAGCTGTATCCTGACTTGTACACTGAATGTGGGTCTGGACCTGCTGAAAACAGCCTGTGGTGGAGGACCCACACAGAGCTAGGAGCTCTATGCAGGATTGACAGTGGAGGCCAGGGAGATGGAGGGAAGAGCAATGTTCTTCATTCTTCCAGAGACAGGTAGGGATGTAGGGTTGGTAGGATTCCTGCCTATACTTTCTAAAGTGGGTGCATGTCACTTTGATCTTGCTTTAATACATGCATATACTGTTGGCTATAGCATATCCTCTTGGATGTGCCATGTGGCAGCCATGTTCAGTGAAAATAAATATTATAAGACATAAGTTTGGGTGCCATGACATTGGATGGTAAATAAACATTTAGTGAGTCTTTCTTGGTACAAACAACCATTCTAAAGACAATAGAGAGTAGATAGCAAAAGAAAAGAAAGAAAAAAGAAAAAATGTGTCATCCTTGGACTTGTGGTTTTAAATCTTGTTTGGAAATTCATTATATTTTTGTTTCTTCACTTGCCTCATATCATAATGTCTCCTTTATCCTATATTTTTCACCTTTTGGTCTCTGTGTCTGTATTTGAAAACAACCTCAAGTCTGTTTTCCAGTTCAAAAGAGACTTTTCTTGATCTGATATTGCTCTCCTATTCCCACCCTGAACCCTGCCTTGTTGCTCTCAGCTGCTCCACAACCAGTCTTCTTGAAAGTGGTCTTATATATCCATCACTCCTCATCCATCCAGTCCTCAGCTGTGGTTTGGGTTCTGCCCACATCACTCTATGAAAACTCTTTGGGCAAAGGTCACAAATGATTGCATCCCTCCCAACTCTGTGTTCCAGCCACTCAGTTTCCTTCCACACAGATAATCATGGTGAGGATTTTTTTTTATGTTATTCCATAGATATTCTATACATATACGACAAAATGTATTAATATGTCTTTCCTATTTACATATAGATACCATGCTGTACACACTGTTTTGTGTTTGTCTTTTAAAGTATACAATGTATCTAGGTAACCTTTCCATATAAAGAAGTTATTTATTCTTTTAAAGTGCAAAGTGTCCATAGTGTGAAGCTAATATAATGTAGTTAGCCAGTCTGCTTTTAATGGACATTTAATAATTTTTGATATTTTGCTATTACAAACAGTACTACAATGAAGGAAGTCTTACACAAGTCACTTTATACTGGCGTGAGAGTAATTGCAGGATAGATTTTGAGAGCTGGAATTGTTGGGTCAAAGGTATGTGCACTTGTAATTTTAGTATGTGTAGTCAGGTTGTTATTACTCTTGCCAGAAATATGGGTAAGTGCCTGTTTCTCTGCCCTATGTAAAATTTTTGGTTTTTGTTAATCCAATAGGTAATAAGCAGTATCTCTAAATTAAACAGAGCTTATTTTCTTATATTTAAGGGCCATTTAAGATTGACTTCTTCTTAAAAATGAATCAGATCATGTAACACTTCCTCAATATTTCTCATAGCTCCTCATCACCTGTGAGACACAGCTCAAACCCCTAAGAGGATCTTTCCTTCCCACCAGCCTCCTTTGTCACTGCACCCTTTCCCCCACTCAGTACTCCAGGCTCCATGAACAGCTTTCTATTCCAAGAACACTATGTTCTCTTTTGCCTCAATCTGCAGTGCCCTTATTCCCAGGCCTCATGGGGTTAAAAACTATTGTCTGTTAGGACTCAGTTCCTTAGGTAAGTCGTCCATGTGGTCTGCACTTGGCTCTTAGGTCCTTGTGATTTTTTTATCTCTAGCATAATTCTTGACAAGATGTTGGTCCTTAATAAATATTTGCTGAATGGATGAAAGGCTATCATTACAACTAAAAAGACTTTGTAATTGAACACACACTACACACACACACACACACACACACACACACACACGTTTCTAAGCAGAATTTTAGCTGCTAAAGGAAAGTTTCCAGATACACTTATCCTTATTCTATTGTTATCCATGAATTTTTCCTCTTTTCCCTCCACTCCTGAATTAAAAACAACCATGGAAATAAATGACTCTTAAGAGTTCATGCAATTCAAAGTCATTTTACTTTGAGATGTGATGGTTCAAGGGAAGTATGGTCTTTGTGGTAGCTTTTATTAAAAAAAGATCAAATTTTTGATACACTATGTAGTTCTTTCTCTTAATAGGAATGAAAAATAATTGGCTTGTTCATTAGTAGGAGTCATTGACGCTGATCAGTGTGACCTGAACATTAGGGTTCGGAGCCTGATTCTTCTTAGTATAGACATCTTTCCTCGTCCCAGTTTGGCTCCAAGAAAAACTGACTTCCACCTCATGCTTTAGGGAGTGTCTATTCTGGTACAGAGAAAGTTCCAGTCCCGGGCCTCAGCAGGCCTGGCTACTGGTCCCAACTAGGTCAACAACAAGCCATAAGACTGGAGTTTCATCAGCAAACCAGAGCTCCACACTGGTTGGTTGCTAAGATCCCCATTGGTTCTGATACTTGTTGACTTTAAATATTTCCCTATTAGGATTTACTAAAATATTTAACATCTTTGGGGGGCAGGGAAACAGTTTTCTAAGAATTCAGTTTTATTATGTGTGATCATTCATTCATTCCTTCAGTCAGTCAGTTATTCATTTCCAAAGTGGTACCATACCTATCCTTGGGCAAAATAATATCATCTTAAACAATAAGACAAAATTTTACCAGCTAACGACAGCAATCATTTTATGTAGCAACTCCATTCCCTTATAAATCATGCCCATATATTCTGAGAGATTCTTCTGTGAGTTCATGATTCACACGAATCATCCCTGTTCCCACTGCTATTCGAGGAATAAAGGGAGCCTGGGATTCTCTTTCATTGCTGCTCTTGTCTCCAAAAAGCTGGGAACACTCTTCCATAAGTGCCTTTATCTCTCCTGAGCTGAAGCCTAAGGAGTCAAGATATAGTGACTGCCACTGCAGGCTAGGACGACACAGTGGCCATAGTGGACACTAGGCCCGTGGTTTACCTCCTTGATAGTCTTATCAGTCACCAACATCCTTATTCTTCCTGCAGGTGAAGACTAAAATCTCTTGTAAGATGAGGTGATATGCTTCGTTAAAATTAGCCAAGGAAAAATCAGTAAACCTGGCTCTGTCACAATATTTGGTTTATTTATTTATTGAACATCTACCATGAGGCAGGCTTTATTCCATGCACTAGAACATGCACTAGAAGTAAGAAATGGATTCCAATTCTGGACAGGGTTAGACTGTTTTTTTGTTTTTTGTTTTTTTTTCAGGGAGACACTCAGCCTCTACTTAGATTAATGACTGTAGAATAGACAAAGGAATTTGGTTTGGGAAGGGAAGGAGGTTCACTTAGCTTCACTTGCCAGCTATAATAAATTTCATTTTTGGCCAGCCAAGACCTTTACTATAAACTCATTCAGCAAATGGCTTTAAAATATCTGTTCATGTCAGGTACTGTTTTAAAACACAACAGGGTAAACTAAGGTCTATAAAATATGCCTGTTGATCTCAACAACTTATATTCACATAAATAAGTATATAAATAATCATGAAAAAGACTAGCAAATGTCACAACAAAAATTTCAAAAAATTGACATTCAATTAGGGAAATATTATTTCCAGTACTTTTGCAAAAAAGGTGGATCAGAGGGGACCACCTAATGCAGTAAGTCAGGAAAGTTGGGAAGAGCTGCGGAAATGGGGACCAGAGAAGAGCTAGAGTCGTTCTCAACAAACATGCCTGAATTAATGCTGAAGTGTTAAAAGTGATAAATATAAAGGGAACCAGAGAATAGTCCATTTTAGCTAAAGCTCAGGTTATGTGAGGATGGGGTAAGAGATCAAAAGAGAATGCATATGGCACCAAATCAGGTATATTTAATAATAGAAAATTTTGATTTCAGTTTATTAATAATGGTAAAGTTATTATCCAAAAATTGAGAGGGTAAGGAAGAGCATAATAGTACTTTGGATTTTGTTTCATCAAATCAATCATTTAAAAGCATTTGAGATTTAAAAAGTTATTTTTGTTTTTCTGGAACATTCACTTATATAGAACCCCTGAAAAATACTGACTATATATTGGGTTTTACTGTTGTACTATTTCTGAATCAAGCTGGGTTTTTTCCCTAGTGCATGTCCCCAAAATTCACATATGTGGTATTCACTATCCCCTTGGGACTGTAAACGAGAGTGCTCTAAGTGGATAGTGGCATCTTGACCCATGCTGCGGGCAGAGGCCAGGAGAGTAGAGGCATAATTGCGGTGGTCTGGGAGACACAGGCTGTCTCTTGTGGAAGGGCCATGGCCATCACTTAGAAATGGCATCTCTCCAGAGGTGCAGCAATGTCACAGCTCAAAGTTGTACATTCTTCCAGAGCCTTTTGGGAGCATAAAGGGTTAGCATACTCTGACCCATGCCATATGGAGATTTTATCCCTTTTGGGGCTCCTGTAGTTGTCTGCTACAACCCTCCATGATATGGTTCTCCAAGGATTTTGTCCCAATAAAGTGTTACCAATAAAGGCTTTTTCTGGGCAGTCACTGCTCTGCTCCAGAGGAGGTACACTGAGAGAACCTTCTGATTTCAAATTTATATTTTTACTTAAATAGGAATAATATGTTCACCAGATATTTTTTATAATGGCCTTTGAGGAATGAATAAGTTTAAGTCTAACAAAAAGTTAGCATAAAAGTGTGTGTATGTGTGTGTGTGTGTCCATACATATTTGATTTTATAAATTTTCATATGTAAAATCAAACTCAAGAGGATACAGCCTTTCATTCCAATCCCTGGACTCCAATAAGAACATGCATTTTCTTATGACTTACAAACTTGATATCAGAATCCTTTATATTTTGGTAGGAAGTAAACCAGAACTCCAAGAAAAATTTCCTGGGGCCTGCCTTGCTCACAGACAGTAGGTCAGAAGCATATCAGATCCTGCAGAAGAAGGGTGGGCACTCTCCCAACCCCCTAAAAGCTGCCCCAATTGTTGTGAGTAATTTTAAACCTGTGGAAGGCATCAACATCCGTCAAAAGAAATATGTACATGCTATTTCAGGGTGTTTCATTCCAAGAATGTGGTTTCTTTCTGTATGTGGTTTCTTTAAATGTGTAAATCTTTACTGCCCAGGTTTGGGAGAAGAAAAAAAAAATGAAGATGGATATATGTAATTAAAATAAAACCGGGGCCATAGAAGACTGCTTATAGAATGGTGAATTGTTCTTACAAAAAAAAAAAAAAAGATCAGAAAATATCAGCCCCCGCCTCCCACCTCAAAGGAGAATTTATTTTTCTTGTATATAACTTACCTAGGACCAAAGTTGTGTGAACCCTAGTGATGGGGCCTCCAGAGGCAGAGGCAGGCTACACTATCAATGTCAAGGTATATGGCCAGTCTCTGCCAAACTCACCTGCCAGAGAGAGCTCTAATTATCTCTTTGAACCTTGGTAAAAGGAATCATTCTTAGTTGAGGTTACTGATAGCTTGAACCAAGATCTTGAGAGTTTACTGCTCAGTGGTATGAAGCAGAGTCCACTGGTTAGGAGTGTGGGTCATATTTAACACACCAGGTAAGAACTAGTTGCCATTATCTGCCCTTGTATATCCCCTACTCACAATTTGATCAATTTAAACCTGAGGTACTGATAAGGAATGAGAAAGAATTTGAAAAATGAACCAGTTGCAACAAGAAGTCAAAGATAATGCCATATTTAATCACTACAGCATCAGAGGGTCAATTTATTTCCCTCAAATGCTTTTAAAATCCAAGAGGCCAAGACAGCCAAAGTCTGTTCTTCTGGGCCATCTTTGTTTCTATCATAGCTAATTCGAGGTGGGGGGATTATTTTTGCAGGCGCTTAGGAAGGCCACCCAAATTTGTTTTATACTTTCCAATCATTTCTCAAAGTGTCTGGATGATCTCCCTTTCCTCCACTTCCTCCTGACTGCCCACCCTACATTATCCAGAACTTTATCCCTATTTCCTCTTTCAAGAGTAAATCATTACTTCCTCCCAAGAATGACAGGGTTTGTGGATCTTAGGGACTATTGGTGCATGATATGAAATATTATTGGTGCACCATTGGTGCTGCATGTCAAGCTGCCCCTATAGCCAAGATGGACCCCCAAACTGGGGTCACCACACTGGAGCTTTCACAAACTTACATGAGGCTCTGATAATAGTGGATATTTGCAGACACTCAAAAAGTTCTATCTTGACTCCAACATGTTCCCCCCATAAGAATGTTTTTCCTTAAACTTTGAGAGATGAGTCAGAGATAGCAAAAGTGAGAGCTGGAAAAAATGATTCTCCCAGGAGACCTGGCAGTGAAAGTCTGCCTTCAAAGCAAGTTCTTCATGGAAAATGTCCTTTTTTCAAGAGTACCAAATCTACTAATTGTGCAAGAAAACCTTGGATTGGCTATTGCTACCCAAATGTGTTAGTGTCTGTCACCCTGCCAGTGTGTGACTTTTGGAAATAACATTTGTACAGTCTGTTTTTCTCATAGGGCTTATTGATACACACTGCAGCAACTCTGTGGCCTTCCCAACTATGGCATGTTAAATATCAGTTAAATGTTACATTATGTCTTGACCACATTCCTATGAGTCTGGCCCTATGTTGCCAAAGGAGAACGCAAACTTGGCCTACTGTCCCCTTCCTTTTTACAGATGCTGTCACCCCTCAGATTCTTCTATCCAAACCAAGTGCAAACCATTACACAGAGCAGGATAGTTGACTTGGCTACCCAGCAAAGGCAAAAAAACATTTCTACACATTATGCACAGTTTTAAGTAAGGTGCAAAGAGCACATTTACTTGAAGAATCTTTGAATCCTGGAAGATGAGGTTGTGTTCAGTTTTGTTATTAAGCATATCTTTTGCATTCCCATTCCTTAAACTTTGATGATCCAGGTGTGACATATACAATTACTTTTTATTGACAAAGCATTTGATTAACTGGTCTTTGATTGGATATTACCTTTTATAGCATTAGGGGAGGTTTTGTTTTAGAAACTGTCATTCCCTAGAGCATCACAGGGGTTTGATTTTAGTCTGGAGGAAAACAGTTCTCTTTTATTTTTTTTTTAAAGATTTTATTTATTTATTTTAGATATAGATATAGGTAGATAGAGAGGAGGAGCTGAGGGATAGGGACAAACTGAATGCAGGACCTGACATGGGGCTCGATCCCATGACCCTGAGATCAGGACCTGAGTTGAAATTAGAGTCTGACACTCAACCAGATAAGCCACCCAGGCACCCCTCTTTTATTTTCTTACAGAGAGATTTAACTAATAAAATAAATCAGATAATTAGGTTTTGTATTGTCTAAAATTAGACTTTTTAAATGTGTATGGGCTAGAAAAGAAAAAGGTGATATAGAGGTGTGTGTATTTGTCTTTTGAGCATCTCAAATTCAATATGGTCCAAACTGGACCTCCCTCCCCCAAACCTGTTTTTCTTTATGTGGTTCTTTCTCTATGACTAGCTCTATAGCAGGTCTGAAATGTCTCATTGGTTACCAAAATCCCACCAATTTCACTCCTAAAACCTCCCTGCCCCACCTCCTTGGCTATGGCTTTAATTCAGTTCATTTCCCTGCCTCTCTCACTTCTTCTCCAGCTCATACCACCCCCCCCAACTCTGCAGCCAGAATAATTTTCCTCAAAATACCAGTTGTACCTATCATTTAAATGCTCAAAGTCTTCTAGTGGCTTTTTTTTGCCCTTAAGAAAGACCTTCCCTGCTATAGTGATCCAGGAAGGCCTTTGTGAACTAATTATCTCCTTCTGTTTCACCTTTTGCTTACTGTCTACTTTAGTACTTTGCTTCAGAAATACTTAGCCAGTTGTGATTTCCTGAATCTTTCATTTTGTTTCCTGCTTCCATGGCTTTAAATGGTCTGTTTGGAATGTTTCTCCATTTTTTGTGAAGAACTTAAACAATTCATGGAAACCAGTGAGAATGAAGACACTTCAGTACAAAACCTATGGGATACAGCAAAGGCAGTCCTAAGGGGGAAATACATAGCCATTCAAGCCTCCGTCAAAAAATTTGAAAAATCCAGAATACACCAGCTGTCTCTACACCTTAAAGAACTGGAGAATCAACAACAAATTAAAAAAAAAAAAACTCCACACATAAGAAGGGAAATAATCAAGATTAGAGCAGAGATCAATGAGGTAGACATCAGAGATACAGTAGAATGTATCAATGAAACTAGAAGCTGGTTTTTTGAAAGAATTAGTAAGATCAATAAACCATTGGCCACACTAAACCAAAAGAAAAGAGAGAAAGCTCAAATCGATAAAATTATGAATGAAAAGGGAGAGATCACAACTAACACCAAGGAAGTAGAAACAATCATCAGAAGTTATTATCAACAGTTATATGCCAATAAGCTAAGCAACCTAGATGAAATGGATGCATTCCTGGAAAACTATAAACTCTCAAAATTGAACCAGGAAGAAATTGACAACCTAAATAGACTGATATCTAGTAACGAGCTTGAAGCAGTGATCAAAAACCTTCCAAAAAACAAGAGCCCAGGACCTGACGGATTCCCTGGGGAATTCTACCAAACTTTCAAGGAATAAATAACACCTATTCTCCTGAAGCTGTTTCAAAAAATTGAAGATGAAGGAAAACTTCCAGACTCTTTTTATGAAGCCAGAATTACCCTGATCCCCAAACCAGGCAAAGACCCCACCAAAAAGGAGAATTTCAGACCAATATCACTGATGAATATGGATGCTAAGATTCTCAACAAGATCCTAGCAAACAGGATCCAACAGCACATTAAAAAGATTATCCACCATGACCAGGTGGGATTCATCCCTGGATAACAAGGATGGTTCAACATTTGCAAATCAATCAATGTGATAGAACAAATCCATAAGAGAAGAGAGAAGAACCACATGGTCCTCTCAATTGATGCAGAAAAAGCATTTGACAAAATCCAGCATCCGTTCCTGATTAAAATGCTTCAAAGTATAGGGATAGAGGGAACATTCCTGAACTTCATAAAATCTATCTGTGAAAGACCCACAGCAAATATCATCCTCAATGGGAAAAAGCTCGCAACCTTCCCGTTGAGATCAGGAACACGACAAGGATGCCCACTCTCACCACTCTTGTTCAACATAGTATTAGAAGTCTAGCAACAGCAATCAGGCAACAAAGAGAAATAAAAGGTATCAAAATAGGCAATGAAGAAGTCAAACTCTCTTCACAGAAGGCATGATTTTTATATGGAAAATCCAAAAGACGCCACCCCCAAACTACTAGAACTCATACAGCAATTCAGTAACGTGGCAGGATACAAAGTCAATGTACAGAAATCAGTGGCTTTCTTATACACTAACAATGAAAATGCAGAAAGGGAAATTAGAGAATCGATTCCATTTACTATAGCACCAAGAACCATAAGATACCTGGGAATAAACCTAACCAAAGATGTAAAGGATCTGTACTCAAGGAACTACAGAACAATCATGAAAGAAATTGAAGACACAAAAAGATGGAAGACCATTCCATGCTCTTGGATCAGAAGAATAAACATTGTTAAAATGTCTATACTGCCTAGAGTGATCTATACTTTTAATGCCGTTCTGATCAAAATTCCACCAGTATTTTTCAAAGAGCTGGAGCAAATAATCCTAAAATTTGTATGGAATCAGAAGAGACCCCAAATTGCTAAGGAAATGTTGAAAAACAAAAATAAAACTGGTGGCATCATGTTACCTGATTTCAAGCTTTACTACAAAGCTGTGATCAACAAGACAGCATGGTACTGGCATAAAAACAGACACATAGACCAGTGGAACAGAGTAGAGAGCCCAGATATGGACCCTCAACTCTATGGTCAAATAATCTTCGACAAAGCAGGAAAAAATATATAGTGGAAAAAGACAGTCTCTTCAATAAATGGTGCTGGGAAAATTGGACAGCTATATGTAGAAGAATGAAACTTGACCATTCTCTTACACCGTACACAAAGATAAACTCAAAATGGATAAAAGACCTCAATGTGAGACAGGAATCCATCAGAATCCTAGAGGAGAACATAGGCAGTAACCTCTTCGATATCAGCCACAGCAACTTCTTTCAAGATATGTCTCCAAAGGCAAAGGAAACAAAAGCAAAAATGAACTTGGGACTTCATCAAGATCAAAAGCTTCTGCACAGCAAAGGAAGCAGTCAACAAAACAAAGAGGCAACCCATGGAATGGGAGAAGATATTTGTAAATGACAGTACAGACAAAAGGTTGATATCCAGGATCTATAAAGAACTTCTCAAACTCAACACACACAAAACAGATAATCATATCAAAAGATAGGCAGAAAATATGAACAGACACTTCTCCAATGAAGACATACAAATGTCTATCAGACGCATGAAAAAATGTTCATCATCACTAGCCATTAGGGAGATTCAAATTAAAACAACATTAAGACACCACCTTACACCAGTTAGAATGGCCAAAATTAGCAAGACAGGAAACAACGTGTGTTGGAGAGGATGTGGAGGAAGGGGAACCCTCTTACACTGTTGGTGGGAATGCAAGTTGGTGCAGCCACTTTGGAGAACAGTGTGGAGATTCCTCAAGAAATTAAAAAGAGAGGTACCCTATGACCCCGCAATTGCACTACTGGGTATTTACCCCAAAGATACAGATGTAATGAAAAGAAGGGCCATCTGTACCCCAATAGCTTATAGCAGCAATGGCCATGGTCGCCAAACTTTGGAAAGAACCAAGATGCCCTTCAATGGACGAATGGATAAGGAAGATGTGGTCCATATACACAATGGAGTATTATGCCTCCATCAGAAAGGAAGAATACCCAACTTTTGTAGCAACATGGATGGGACTGGAAGAGATTATGCTGAGTGAAATAAGTCAAGCAGAGAGAATCAATTATCATATGGTTTCACTTATTTGTGGAGCATAACAAATACCATGGAGGACATGGGGAGATGGAGAAGAGAAGGGAGTTGAGGGAAATTGGAAGAGGAGGTGAACCATGAGAGACTATGGAGTCTGAAAAACAACCTGAGGGTTTTGAAGGGGAGGGGGGTGGGAGGTTGGGGGAACCAGGTGGGGGGTATTAGGGAGGGTACGTATTGTATGGAGCACTGGGTGTGGTGCAAAAACAATGAATACTGTTACGCTGAAAAGAAATTTAAAAAAAATGCAAAAAAAATCACAACTCCTCCTACTTATCCTTCAAGATCCCAATGTAACACTGTCAACTTAAACCTTTTTTGTATGTTGAATCCTTTTGTTTTATTGTATGTTTTATTCTGAATTAGAAATAAATGTTTACATACAATGGAATATTACTCAGCCATCAGAAAAGATGAATACCCACCATTTGCATTGACATGGATGAAACTGGAGGGGATTATACTAAGTGAATTAAATCAAGCAGAGAAAGACAATTATCATATGTTTCACTTATTCGTGGAACATAAGGAATATCATGAGGACCACAGGGAAAACTGAAGGGGAAGAAATCAGAGAGGGAGACAAACCATGAGATACTCTGGACTCTGGGAAACAAACTGAGGGTTTCAGAGGAGATCAGGGAGGGAGGATGAGGTAGCTGGGTGTTGGGTATTAAGGAGGGCACATGTTGTGATTGAAGACTACATCAAAAACTAATGATGTACTATATGTTGGCTAACTGAATATAATATAAATGAATGAATGAATGAATGAATGAATATTAGTTGATTTATGTCTTTCTTTAGATTTAAAAACAAAGGTTATAGTAACCATTAAATTCATATCAAATGTGGAGAATTTTTATGAAATTGCTATTGCAGAAAAATTAACTGAGAACTGAAATCTAAATTATGCTCCCTAGAAATTGACATTATTAGACTTGGAAGCCAAACACATAGTCTCCAGTTTGTGTGTATATTACATCTTGGATCTTACAAAGCAATGTACTAGGAATGAGTGAGTTTACAGAAATATTTGTAACTTATATACAAGGTACTCATAAGTTCACTGGTAGTACAAAGCTAACACTTCAAGTGTAATAGTTAATACGTTAACTATTTAATGACTTCCCTTTTATTTTCCTTGAAAGTCAAAGAGTCTCTGTATGTAGATGTTTGGCTTATTGGCACATCCCCATTTACAGTATCATTATTATTGTTTCAATCCTTTGCTTATGATTCCAGTCCTTTACACGGGTACATTTGCTGTTTCTTACTTTCAGTGTTTTAAAGTTGTATGTTCTTAAGTCTTTATTGTGTTAAAATATTTCCTCACTCCCTACCTGTGGATAGTCATCAGAGTCACAACTTACAGCTGGATGGAATTGTTAAAACATCGTCTGATTCTTCTTTGTTTGTTTTTTAATAACAGAGCAAACTGAGAAGGAGAGAAGTATTTTTTGTGACTGTGTGCAGTGGTTGGTGGCTAAGCCAAGATCAGCTGGTCTTCAGACTTATTTCCAAACTTGGTACCCTTTCCATTGCCCACATGACCTCCTTCTATTAGCTCATCTTCACTGATCTCTTCCTCCCTCCAAACCTCTTTAGAGAAATCAATTCACTTCATCAGACAGTATCTATTCTACCTGTTTCCTCTATGCTCCTGGGTATTGGGGTAGAAAATGTTAGTCCTTATTGAATTTTCTGTTTCCTGTTCTATATTTCATCTTTCACATTAATTCTATAAAAACTGAAATGCTGCTTTTATTTTAAAATTCTTGTGACTTGGATAAGGTTTCTGCTTCCCTTATTTGATTCTGTGGTTTTTCTATATTCTTACTGATCTTATTTCATTTACTTACACCATCTATTTTTTATTTATACAGTTAAAATATATGATCCCTCTCATTTTTCTTTCCTTCACATTTTTTTTAATAGAAGATAATCCTAAACTTTGGTTATATATTCCATTTCCTTAGAAGATATTATGGGTTACTTTGGGTGTTAATATTTTTTAGTTAAAAGAATAACTTCTTTCATAGATACTTGAATATCAAAGTCAGAAGACTCATGATCCAAGCTAATTTCCAATGTTATCATTCCCTTTAAACCACCCTCCCTCTGTGTTCAAGGTTTGCTTGAAGACATCCAAAGATAGAGAATCCAGTATTTCTATGAAATTCTAACTGCCTCTGGACACACTACCTTTTAGAATTTTCTTTTCATCCAGTTGAATCAATCTCTCTTAGTAATATAATTCTGACTTCAGAGCCATAAAAAACAACTCTAGTTCTACTTTCGGCCAGCTGATCATGTATTTGAAAGCAGCTTTCATTTCCCCCTGTGCCTGTTCTTCCTCAGGCTAGACATTCCCATTTCCTCTAAAACATGGTCCAAAAATTTGGTTTTAAGTATCCTCATCATCCTGATCACTTGTTAAAGGGCCCAGAACCGACCTCAGTTCTGTAGGTGAGCCCTGACCCGGGAGGCAGAACTCCCTTTCTTCCTGATCTTTGCAGTCATGCTTTTCATGTTGACCACATTGCTATTCATTCACACTGAGTGGCTTGTTATGGGTTGAATTGTGTCCCCCTATAAAGGATATATTGAAGTCCTAACACCCAATATCTCAGAATGTGACCTTGTTTGGAATCAGGGTTTTACAGAGATAATTAAATAAAATGAGGTCATTAGGGTGGGCTCTAATCCAATGTGACTGGTGTCCTTATGAAAAGGGGAAATTAGGACACAGAGACAGACACGCACAGAAGGAAGATGATGTGAAGATGCAGGAAGAAGATTGTCATGTGATTACAATTATACATGGACAAGCCAAGGAATGCCAAGGATTTTTGGCAAGAAGCTAGAAGAAGCAAGAAAGATTTCTCCCTTAGAGACATCAGAGCTTGGTTCTGCTGACACTTTGATTTCAGACCTCTGGCTTCCAGAACTGTGAGACAACACATTTCTGTTTCAAGTCACCTGGTTTTTGATACTTTGTTATGGCTGTCCTAGGATGCTTAATACACTGTCCTTTTACCAAAGCTCTCTGGTTTTTATTCCCTACTCCATCTCTCTCAATACCTTCTTTCATAATAATGTTCTGGCCCTTCAAATCCATGTGAAAAGTTATTTCTTTCTTCTAAGTTTCATTTTTGTTTGATTTGGTTCGATACTGAAGCCAAATGAGCTCTTTCATGTCCTGTTTCTGTCATGTGGGTAATTGCTATCTGTCCCAGAATAGGTACTCTGAGAGTTGCTGAGAATTCTTATTCAAACCACCACTAAAAGCACTGAAGGAGATACAAGAGACCCTCTTGGAATTTCCTTTACATCGACACTGATTTTTTTTTTTTTTACTGCAGTTTTTCAACCCCATTTTAAAGCTAACTAATTTCTGTAATCCAGTTTATAGTTCTTTGTTTTGAACACAAGAACAATTTTATAAAAGACATTGTCTAACATCTTGCTGCAATTATGAAATGCCACGTTTATATCATTCCTTCTTGCCAATTTAGTAACTCTACCAACAATTAATCTGGGATGATTTATTCTTCATTATCCCTATTTTCTTTTCATGTATTACAAACCCAGTTTTTAATAATTCAGTCAAGAATTTTGCCCAAACACATATCAAATCTTTTGGTTTGTGGTTTGTAAAATCTGTCTCTCCTCTTTGGAAATGTGAACCACAGTGGCTTATCTTCTGTTTTCCCTGGCTCCTCATAGATTCAATTCAGAGAATTTGTTTACATCTCCCCGTCTTACTTTCCTTCCCCTGAAATACCCATATACATTTTTGTCCAGACCATGAGACTTAAGTTCTTTTACAATTATACACTTATCATCTCTACATTTATCTTGGTTTTAGTTCTCTCTTATTGTTTCTTCTGAACTTTTCAAGCTGACGACTGCTCTTCTTGACAGAGAAGATGAAAGCATGAGTTTAAACTAAAGTCCTATGCATATATAAACATCTGATAATAATTACATCTTAAATTTCTTACATTGTGAAATAACAAAATCATTTTGATACATATGCCATTCTGTAGATGAGCAGCTACTGTTATCACATATTTTCTTGCTTAAATTTTTACTTGACACAGGATAAGTAACTGAATATTTTCTCTAAACATCCTTTTCTGAAGGTTGACTACAGTTTCTCTTGCCAAGAAAAACTTGTGTCTACTTGATAAAATTTCAGAATGTCCTGGAATAGTCTAGTACATTTTAACTACATAACTTTTAGAAGAGGACAGAATGTGGGTCAGTACTAAAATATTAGTTACATGCATTGTCATATGCATTGCGTGTGAGACTTATATACCACACCAGAGGAACTAAGTCTATACATAATACAGGAAAATACCTGAAGGCTTAGTTGTTTGAGGAGCATCACATAAAATTTGACTTGACTTAGGGAATCAAGTTCAAAATAGGTGCTTTGTTAATGGGAAAGTACCTGTAAGAAGCACTGGACCTGGGAGTAGATTGTCCTTGTTAAATTTTGGAAAAAGAATTATTGGCTAGGCCTATTACCTAAAGTAGGATGTGGCAACCAGATGATTAAAACCTGACATTAGGCCTTCCACACTCAATAACAGCCTGACTGGCAGCAGAGCTGCAGTTGGCCAAGCAAGGAAAAGCACAGAGGGCAGGAAGTGATAGTCCTCAGGCACACTTCAAACAATTGGCATTGGACCCAGGAAACCCAGAGTAGGTCATGTTTCAATTCTGTTCAACAGATATTTACAAGGTAGCTGCTATGTGCCAGACATTGTGTTAAGTTCTGGCAATCCAGGTAGGCAATAAATAACACAAACACTTGGGTGGTATTGAGGGTAAGATCTTTACTTCCTGAGAAAGGAATGTTGGAAACATAAAGTCAGGACTACAGTCCTCTCAGGGAAGCTAGAACCCCACGAAGGTATCAGAATAAATACTGAAGTGGTCACATAGAAAGATCTTAGGATGGGGAGCTCAGGGCAGAGTGTCATCAGAATGAGATCTCTGTTGGGTGTGCTGAGATGTTACTAAAGTAGCATAGGAGGCACTTAGGGGTCAACCTTTTGTTACCATAGCATAGGTTTAACTGTGATTAGAGTGCTGGCCAGGGCATCTAATTTTAAGTCAGAATGGCCAGAATGGACAAAAGCGTGGTGTGGTGGGAGGGACAAGTTGATGGGGGTATGCCAAGGATGTTTCTATATTTCTTAATCCAGGAACTGGAGTAGAATTGCACCTGTTGATTTTTCTAAGTCACTATTAATCATCTGCATTATTTCTCTTGCATCTGTTAGCATCAATTATGGACTAGATGGCTAGACCTGTCCATTAAAGTGATGTATTCCATAGGTCCTTCCCAGGAGATTCTAGGACTAGAAGATGAGTCAAAAGAAATAACATGTCCCTCAGAAAATTTTGGAAGATTTCAACCTTGAGAAATGCAGGGATCCAGGGAAACCCTGAAGTCCTCCCATGATGTTACTGATCCTATGATCATAGCTCCTTCCACACTCCTTTTCTATTACTAAGACACCTTCTGGTCTGGATAAGGCTTTAATTATGGATGTGACTACTTCTAAATTTCTTTTATTGTTACAAACTTGGCTAAAAAGCATTTGTAAAAAATTACTCACTGAACTGTCCCCTTATGCAGATGGTTATCATCTGAGTAACTAACACCACTTTTCTCTGAAGAGTTATCTGAAAACATATTTGAGAGTCAGGGACACATTTTATCAAGTATTTGAGATTGCAATAGTAGATAACTGATATTACTCAAAGATCTGGTGAGATAGGTTTATTTTTGAACATGTCCTTGGTAATAGTAAATTGTGCCATTTTTCTTGTTATTTTCACTAACAGACTTCTTGATTAATCTGATATTGCTGTCAGAAACAGACTTCACTTTCTCTTAGGAATGAAAACTTAATGGGCATCTTACTAACTGTCTTATATGACTTTTCTCTAGCTAATATACACTCAACATGCTTTTAGCTTCTTCTTCTAAAGTAAGTGAAAGAATGTAAAATAGTTCTCAGCATGTTATTTTGTGCTCTGAATGTATAGTGGGTGTTCCTCTTGACAAAGGGAACATTCTTTCAAATAACATGAAGAACAACATGACCATTCATTCTAAACAAAAGGTCTAAAAGTCCTACTACTCTTCCTTATTTTCTCCTCTCTTCTCCTCTCCCTCTCCTCTGGTCTCTTTTCTGTGCTTCAGCGACTATATTTTGAGGACTGACTCTGAATTGGCACTGTACCCTGCCTACATGGGGCTTACACTTCACTGGGAGAGATCATTGCTAAGCAAGTAATTATTAAAGTTAAATTTTGAGAAATTCTAGCTCTTCTTATTACCAATTGGCTTTCTCTCCTTAATGATCTGAAGCCCCTCATTCTGTGACCTTTGCATGTACCTGTCTAACAAATCCCTGAGCTGTTTCATGGAGGAAGTCACAAAACACATTGATTGAATCTCCTACAATTCACAAAGTCCTTTGTCATCACCTATGGCCCTCAGGGTTAATAACTCTGTATTATAAATCTTAAATGTATTTCCAAAATAGCTCTTCTTAATTATTCCTACTCTTCTTAATCATCAAACCTCAACTCTGTACAATTTCTCATTCCCTTCTTTCATGGGAAGTGAAGGCCAACATAATTACATAATTCTTCATCTCAGGATTTCTCTATATCTAGCTCAAGATTTATGTTCCAAAGATCTGTTGATTTTTTTTTTAACATAAAAATATCTCCTTTCTTTGCTTAGAGTAAGTATCACTTTTCCTTTCTGAGGACTTGCTCTATCTCATGTTTTCTGATCTTCTTTGGATATTTATTTATTCATTTATTTGGGAAAACAAGAAAACATAGAACCTTGGATTGTATTTTTTTGTTCAAATCCAGTTAGCCCACATACAGTATATCATTAGCTTCAGATGTAGTGCCCCAAAATTCATTAGCTGGGTATCACTCCCAGTGCTCATCACATCGCATGCCCTCCTTTATGCTCCTCAACCAATTACCCCATTCCCCCCCACCCACCTCCCCTCCAGTAACCCTCAGCTTATTTTCTTTCTTTCTTTTTTTTTGTCTTAAGAAAAAAGCATATATATTTTTTTCAAGACAGAGAGTATTTTTTTCATTGCAAGATAGTATTCTCTTATTTTCCATATTCAATGAAGTGAATCTATGAATAATTCAATAGAGTGAATTCTAATTTATTTTATTTCTTTTTGTTGTAAAGTTTTTTTTTTAAATTTCTTTTTTTTTTAAATTTCCTTTCAGTGTTCCAGAATTCATTGTTTATGCACCACACCCAGTGCTCCATTTACTGTAGTACCAAGAACCATAAGATACCTGGGAATAAACTTAACCAAAGAGGTAAAGGATCTGTACTTGAAGAACTACAGAACACTCATGAAAGAAACTGAAGAAGACACAAAAAGATGGAAGGCCAGTCCATGCTCCATAGATCAGAAGAATAAACATTGTTAAAATGTCTGTACTTCCTAGAGCAATCTATACTTTCAATGCCGTCCCAATCAAAATTCCACCAGCATTTTTCAAAGAGCTGGAACAAACAATCCTAAAATTTGTATGGAACCAGAACAGACCCTGAATTGCTAAGGAAATGTTGAAAAAGAAAAACAAAGCTGGGGGCATCACATTGCCTGATTTTAAGCTATATCACAAAGCTGTGATCACCAAGACAGCATAGTATTGGCACAAAAACAGACACATAGATCAATGGAACAGAATAGAGAGCCCAGATATGGACCCTCAAATCTATGGCAACTAATTTTCGAGAAAGCAGGAAAAACTAATCAATCAATGGAAAAAAGACAGTCTTTTCCATAAATGGTGCTGGGAAAATTGGACAGCTATATACAGAAGAATGAAACTCGACCATTTGCTTACACCATACATAAAGATAAACTTAAAATGGATGAAATACCTCAGTGTGAGATAGGAATCCATCAGAATCCTAGAGGTGAACATAGGCAGTAACCTCTTCAACATTGGCCATAGCAACTTCTTTCAATATCTGTCTCCAAGGCAAAGGAAACAAAAGCAAAAATGAACTTTTGGAACTTCATCAAGAACATTTATTTGTTTTGTAAGTCATCTTTTCTCTCACCCTATCCCTACCTATATCTGCTTTTTTCATCCTTTAATTGTCCTTTCTCTACAACCTATACAAGGTCTCCAATATCCTTTATACTTAAAAAACAAAAGGCAAAAGCAAACAATAATAACACCGACCACCACCAACACAAACCCCTACTAATGTCTTGTGCTATTCATTAGTTTATCTTACTATTTCCTTTCTGAGTATTTCAGTCTGCATTGTTTGCTTCTCATTCCTTACCATTCACTTTACCCTCCTCCCTGACTTTGTAATTAGCAATATTTTCTTTTGAAGGTGATATTGAATGACTACTACCTATTACTTCATTCACTTACTGAAGAAACAATTACTTGGATGCTCTTATGTGTCAGGCATTATGGTAGGTGTGCAGTAAGACCCCAAACCATGCCTTTGGGGAACATCTGCACTGAAGTATAAATTAGAACATATGTGGTATGTATAAAATATGGTCATTCCCAAATACCATAGCTTTTTTATTCATGTCCACAGAAACAGATGGTTTTCAATACTTTGTTCTTGAAACACTGCTTTATAGAGTCCATGGCATTGCACTATCTAGGTTTGTTCTTACCTTCAGGGGGCACTCCTTCTCTGCCTCTTTCATTGGGTGTTGAAACCCATCATTAGTTTTTCCTGTAATATTATACACACAGCCTATTATGTCTGTTAAGTAATCCTTTTGATACATTGCCAGCCATGGCTTTGTTAACTATAGCAGAAAGGTGAAGGCTGGGAAGACTTGGGACCTTGACATATACATTCTCACTGAACACCGGACTCAGAGGGATAGATCTAGCAGTAAATCATGGTAAAATGTATAGTCAGGCAGGGTAGCATTGTATACACAGAGAAGGCAGATACTCAGTCATTGCATAGTATCAAAACACATTACACATATAGGACATGAAGATCTTGAAAATTAAGATACTTGATAGTTCTCCAGAGCTATCTTAGTTGCCTCTTATTTACCTTGCCTCCTTCTTCTTCTTCTGCCTCCATCTTGGTGAATTGTGTCTTATTTTTTTATTTTTTTATTTTATTTTATTTTTTTTTACTTTTATTTTTTATAAACATATATATTTTTTTCCCCAGGGGTACAGGTCTGTGAATCGCCAGGTTTACACACTTCACTGAATTGTGTCTTTTTAAACAATTTTGGTAACTCCTACCATTCGAAAGTCCCATTGATTTGGTTTTAAGCCTCTTTTCTCCACTTCTTTCCACTTAGGTACTATGTTTTAACCAAACTTTTGTACTTGATAGATCATGAACACATTCCATGGTGTTTTCCTCTTTGTCTTTGATTTTCCAGTGGTTCTTTTCCCTATAAATATACATCCCACCTTTTTATCTCTACACCTATTTTATCCTTAAAAATAAATCCAAGTACCTGTTCCTCCAATATACTTGATCTTATCATCCAGGAAGGATTGCATCATTCTTCAAATTCCCAATCATAATGTTTAGTTTTTTGGCATTTGCAACAATAAAAAATACAGTAAGATATTTGTGTATTCATTTATCTTATTAGGCAGTGAATTTCCTGAAGAAGACATGTCATAAAAATCTTTGTATATTATTCAATTCCCAAGATATTGCTTTGCACATTGAATGTACTCAATAAATGTGTATTAAGTAATCCCTTAAAGTATTCTTTTTCAAAGGAAAGTTGTTATTATTATTTTGTTCTTTGATTCATATAAATTCATCCTCCTACTTGGAAATAAATTACCTAAATTCTATGTTTTGAACCTATATTAAGCATATGATCCAGTGAATGACAAGCTTCTCTGGGAAATATTAAACTGAGAATGTTATTCTATCTTTTCAATCAAATATAAATTTCCCATTAAAATAAAAAAAATCGTACTTTTAGAACGTTGAGTAGGATGGCATTTTTGAAAAAGCCTCTGACTGCACAAGTATAGATCAATTCAAGGAAATTCTCTGAATCTGAGCCCACACCCTTTTCATTTAGTGTCAACTGGGGCATTCTCATTTACTTTAAGCTTTTCTTTCACAAGTCCTATGATCTCTAAAAACTAATTTTAGGGGAGAGGGTTCACCTAGATCAAGACTGTTGAGATGGACTACAGAGCAGAGGGCAGTCTGTGCAGGTGGTGGCACATCCATAGTCTTAGAGGAAGAATAACTCAGTAATGGGGACCTAAGTGAGTACTAGTCATAGTCAAAGAAGGACAAGTTGAAGATCAACAGCAACCCACAAAAGTTAGATTTATTGATTCAGGGATATCCAGCTGACTACCAAGGTTGAGTTTTCATTACTAGATAGTACAAATATGAGGGCTGGAGATGCAGTGGAAAACCAAGGTAAATAGTTCTTGGTTAAATACTCACTAAAAATTAGTGTCTGTCATGCTTTCATCTGTAATTGGCTGACATTAAACAGAAATAGAGATCATTTTGAAGTCATTTCAAGTACTTGCACAGTCTTCAGCTTAAAGTGAATGAAAACATTCTTTGCTATTTTGTCCATCTTAACAACCGCGATTTGACTGAACTCTGTACTCTACAATTAGCTTTTAGAGATGACAAGAGTCCTAAATGCCATTTACTTTCCAAAGTTTGGGTCCTTATGTTCTCCTTAATGTATATTCTCTGCTCTTTCTGGAGCAGCATCAACTCTGTCAGCATGGTCCTTTTCATAGCTCTGGGCTACTTTCCTTCTTTTCTGTCTTACATGGGAAACTTCAATGTTTCCCTCATTCAACTTCAGCAACTCTTTGGGAAACCTACAGTGTAATATCAAATGGTTTCGCCAACTACAAATTCAAATCCTTTTGTTTCCATTTTACTCAAATTTACTGTTCCTCTAATCAAAAACTCAAACAAGCTGTTTCAAAATTTCAGTTCTGTAGACTTACAACCTAGGGAACCTACTATTTCATAAATAAAAAAGATAACCTATTGCAAATTCACAAACATTATTCATTATTATTTTCACTTACTAAACTGGATTAGGTATTTCTTTTCCAAGTCAACTCTATCTTCCACTTATAGTCATTTAAAGCTCACTGTTTCTTAAAAAATATCAGGCAAGGAGGTGTATTTCCTTTTCTAAAAGATTAATTTTTAATCTGTACCGAAGTTCTATTCTTTTACATATATATATAACACACCCACACACTTCTCTGACATCTCCAGTCCTATTATTCACTCTCACCTTCCTATCATCATGATGACTATAGCTTCTAAGCCAAAAAGCTGGACATGTCTGGCAAACGGTTTGTCATTTCCAGATTTCAGGTGTAAATTTTATGTATAAAATAGAGGAATTTCTAGTCCTTTTTAAAGTTGTACCTATAGTCATTCAGGACATCTGAAATTTAGCTTAGTCTGAAAAACCTCATATGTTAAATAAGCACATTTATAGTCCTTTGTTTTTCTATAATATATAATTTAGTCCTTGATTATATTCTGTTTTATAATCTATTGTGTAAAAATATGGTTTTTGGGAGCAAAGCAGACGTCATACTTTATACTCATTTTCATTAAATTTTTTTCTAGACAACTAGATGCTTAATGCCAGTCTTGGGTATGTACCCACTATCAAAAAACCACATAAAGACAGTGTATTAAGTGTAACCTAAAGTCTTGTTTGCCAAGCATTTATACAGTAAATGACTCTTTTCTCAAATGTGCTATCCTTTTAACTTCCAGCATCTATATTAGCTTTCTATTGGTTCTATAATAAATTACTACAAACTTACAGGCTTAAAACAACAAAATTTTTTATCTTGCACTTCTGTGAGTCAGGTGTACCACAGGAATCTCACAAATCTAAACTCAAGGCTTTGAAAGGGATGCATTATTTTCTGGAGGTTTTAGGGGAGAATCTTCTTACTTGCCTTCCCCAGCTTCTAGGGATCCCTATCTTCCTTGGCTTGTGGCCTCCTCTCAAAGCCAACAATGTTGCTGATCTTTCTTCTCTCTGATTATTGTAAGTCACATCCCCTTCTTGCTGACCATAGCCACAAGTTTCTCCACCTTTAAGAACTCATGTGATTAGACTAGGCTCACTTGGATAGTCCAAGATAATCAAAGTCCAGCCACTTGAATTAATTAGCTGTAACTTATTCACATCTGAAAGTTGTTATCTAACAAGATTTTTGTTATCTAATGTAACATATTCACATTTGATTCCACCATTTTTCTGCCTACCACAGCATCCTTACATCTACCAAACTCTTAGCAATTTCATTAGAATCCATAGTGCTCTTTTAAGGTCAACTATTCTTTGATAAAGCAGGAAAGAACATCCATTGGAAAAAAGACAGTTTCTTCAACAAATGGTGTGGGAAAACTGGACAGCAACATCCAAAAGAAAGAAACTGGTCTACCTTCTTACACCACACAGAAAAATAAATTAAAAATGGATGTAAGACCTAAATGTGAGACAGTAAACCATCAAAATCTTAGAGGAGAACATAGGCAGCAATCTCTTTGACCTTGGTTTCCAGGAATGCACCAATTTTTGTTAGGTTGCTTAACTTATTAGCATATAACTGTTGATAATAATTTCTGATGATTGTTTCTATTTCCTCGGTGTTAGTCGTGATCTCTCCCTTTTCACTCATAATTTTATTAATTTGGGTCCTCTCTATTTTCTTTTGGATTTGTTTGACCTGTGGTTTGTTGATCTTATTGATTCTTTCAAGAACCAGCTTCTAGTTTCATCGATGTGTTCTCCTGTATCTCTAGTTTCTATCTCATTGATCTCTGCTCTAATCTTGATTATTTCCCTTCTTGTGTGTGGGGTTGGCTTAATTTGTTGTTGATTCTCCAGTCCTTTAAGGTGTAAAGAGAGCTGGTGAATTCTGGATTTTTCAGTTTTTTTGAGTGAGGTTTGGATGGCTATGTATTTCCCCCTTAGGACCACCTTTGCTGTATCCCATAGGTTTTGGACTGATGTGTCTTCATTCTCATGCATACAGTTAGCAGCTACATGAAAAGATGCTCAACATCACTTATCATCAGGGAAATACAAATGAAAACAATGATGAAATCTCACCTCACACCTGTTAGAATGGCTAAAATCAACAACACAGGAAACAACAAGTTTTGGCAAGGATGCAGAGAAAGGGGAACACTCTTGTACTATTGGTGGGAATGCCAATTGGTGCAACCACTCTGGAAAACAGTATGAGATTCCTTGAAAAGTTAAAAATAGAACTACCTTGTGACGCAGCATTTGCACTACTATGTATTTACCCAACGGATACAAAAATACTGATTTGAAGGGATATATGCTTCCCAATGTTTATAGCAGCATTATCAGTAGCAGGCAAATCATGGAAAGAACCCACTGAATGAAGAATGGATAAAGAAGATGCGGTATACACACACACACACACACACACACACACACACACACACACACAGGAATATTACTCAACTATCCAAAAAGAATATCTTGACATTTTTAATGACATTTTAATGATGTGGATGGAGCTAGAGTGTCTTATGCCAAGAAAAAAAAGTCAGAGAAAAGACAAATACCATATGATTCCATTCATATGTAAAATTTAAGAAACAAAACAGATGAACATAGAGGAAGGAATTAAAAGGAATTAAAAATAAAGAAAGGGAGGCAAACCATAAGAGACTCTTAACTATAGAGAACAAATTGAGGGTTGCTGGAGGGGAGATGGGTGGAGGATGGGCTAAGTGGGTGATGGGTATTAAGGAGGGCACTTGTTGTGATGAACACTGGATATTATATATAAGTGATGAATCACTACATATTCTACTCCTGAAAACTGTATTACACTCTATTTTAACTAACTAGAATTTAAATAAAAATCTGAAACTAAAACAAAGAAAAAGACTCCATAGTGAACCTAATAGCTTCTCTTTTCACCACTATATTTCTCAATGGTATTCTCTTCCTCACAAATTTTTTGCATATTGAAACATCAATAATAATCTGTTTAAGAAGTATGTTATCTACAACACCCAGTGCTCCATGCAATATGTGCCCTCCTTAATACCCACCACCAAACTCACCTATCCCCCTAAAAAAGGATTGAATCTTCAAGTTGGAAATTATCTTAAAAATTAAGTCTTAAATTTATTTATTTATCTTAAAAAAATTAGTGGAGTACAAATTGACAGTTTAAGTATCGAATTTAGTTCTCACATTTTTTTTTATTATGTTATGTTAGTCACCATACAGTACGTCATTAGTTTTTGATGTAGTGCTCCAAGATTCATTGTTTGTGTATAACCCCCAGTGCTCCATGCAACCCATGCCCTCCTTAATACCTACCACCAGGGCAACTCATCCCTTATCCCCCTCCCCTCTAAAACTCTCATTTGTTTCTCAGAGTCCATAGTTTCATGGTTCATCTTCCCCTCCGATTTCCCCCCCTTCATTTTTCCCTTCCTTCTCCTAATGTCCTCCATGCTATTCGTTATGTTCCTATTTGACCTTCTTCATGCTATAAAAATGTATAAATTCAAACACATTCAGGTAGGCACATGTTATTTAGTCCCCTGCCAATCCCCACCATCTTCTGTCTGATACTTAACTTATTTCATTTGTGCAGACTAATTGCTGCCTTGTTTCCAAAGACATTTGAGTTTGTGATATCTAATCTAGTCAATGTACTAAGCAATAAAGTTATTATGTAAACAATATGTTAAGGTTTGTCAACATAATTTTTGTCCGAGTATTTCCAGTTATAGAGGTATTATTATGTTATAAAACAGATTATTCCATTTGTGGTCAACTATTTGCAGATTATTTTTCTACATTTTCATCCTGAATCTATCTGCATTATACAGAATAAGTCTAATTTTCTGTTTTTCATGGGCCTGCTGAATAATTATAGTGATCAAACCTTTTAATTCCTCTTTTTTCCATTATAAATATTCCCTATTCAGTTAACTTTTTTCATGTGATATAGTTTCTACATATTTCAAGTTTTTCAATATCCATCATATAATGTGGTGACAAGAAATAGTAATAATGCTGCAGATGTTGTCTGTATATGTACATATATATGTACATATATATGTACATATATATGCACCATGTACATATATATGTGCATATATATATGTACATATATATGTACATATATATATACACACCATACTTTTATTGACACAATTAACATCTGTATATATACAGATATATACATACATACATATATATATAAATAAATCATACTTCTATTGACACAATTAACATCAACTTTACTCTTTGACAGCTTCTAATATACTTCTGGTTCATATTGTACCTGCATTTAACTAAAACTTCAAGATCTCTTTTGTTCAAGATCTTTTGCTACATAAATGTTTGATACTCTAGTTCCCCTCAAGTCTATAGGTTCATTCATCAGGCAGGAAACATTTATTGAGTATTGGCTACATTAATGACACCATGCTTAGTGCTAAGGGTAGAAAGAAGAATAAAACACAATGGAGGAGCTCATAGTCTCATGAAGGAGAGAGAGAGAGAGAAAGAGAGAAATGGACATGGTCCAGAGTGAGAAATGCAGCAAGAGAGTTATTTATAAGGGAGCCTTCTACCCAACTAGGAGGAGCAAGTGGTTACCAGTATGTGTTAACAAGTTTTTTTTTTTTTTTAATTTTTTATTTATTTGACAGAGATCACAAGTAGGCAGAGAGAGACAGAGGAGGAAGCAGGCTCCCCGCCAAGCAGAGAGCCAGATGTGGGGCTCGATCCCAGAACCCTGGGATCATGACCTGAGCCGAAGGCAGAGGCTTTAACCCACTGAGCCACCCAGGTGCCCCTGTGTTAACAAGTTTTAAGCAGAGATGTCATCATCAGATATTTAGGTTTGGAGCTGGTGAGAGAGGTCTCAGCTAAAGTAAAAGATTAGGAGTATAGTAGATGTGTGATTTTTGCGTCCACTTAATCATTGTTTCTTATTTTGCTCTGGGGGTATGAACATTTCCCCTTTGGGCACAGGGCACAGCCAGGTTTAGACTGCCAATCACCATGTTTTATTCTTGTCTTCCCTACCCATGTAACCTGGGTTAGTGCATGTCCCAACCAGACCAATATGATGCTCATTCTCTAGAATTTCAGTCTTGTCCCCATTGTTGAAAAAACTGGGAGCCAATTCATTCAAGTTACTGGGCCCTGAGGAGATTGCCCCTTACTTCTTACAACCCTAGTGCTGCAATCTATCCAGGTCTTTCTTCTTAAACTAAATTCTCCAGCTTTCCTTCCAATTATGCAAATTACTTCGTAACCTTACCACAAATTCCTTTCCACTTTAAGTTGTCAAAGTGTTTCTATTGCTTGCAACCACACAGTTCAATTACACAACTTACATATACAGGGTTGTATCAGCTTAATTTAGTAGTTAATGCTTTAATAGAAGTGGATAGGAAAAGACTACAAATTCTGGAATCAGTTTCTCGGATTTAAAAACTAGCTCTGTCACTAATTACCTTAGTAAACTTAAGCAAAGTACTTTATTTCTTTGAGCTCAGTTTTCACATCTGTAGAATAGCATTTCTAGTAATCCCACATACCTAATGCAGGATTTTAAACATAAGGGGAGAAAATATATGTTAAACACTTAGCAAAGTGTCTGGTACATACAAAGTGCTAAATAAATGTTGGAATGAAGAGGGGTTAAATGCTGCAAGAGCTAGTGTGGATATCAGTATGGGAAGATCAGAGTAGGGATAGAAAAGGAAAGAGTGAAGTTATATAGTTAGAGGGAGGGGTCATTCTAGTTAGAGTTCGGGCAAAGGCTATAGAGAGATCAAATAAGAAAAGGGCTAAAATGACAATATTCAGCAACAAAAAAACTGAACAATACAATTCAAAAATGGGTAAAGGACTTGAATAGACATTTCTTGAAAGAAGATACAAATGGCCAATAAGCACAAGAAGGGATGTTCTACATCACTCGTCATTAGGGAAATGCAAATCAAAACAGCGGTAAGATAACACTTCATACATATTAGGATGGCTATTATCCAAAAAAATAACAAAAAGACCCCCACAAAAAACTCCCCCAAATAATAAACGTTGGCAAGGATGTGGAGAAATTGGAAGTTGTATGCATTGGTGGTCAAAACCAAGATAGCTCAGCTGCTGTGGAAAACAATTTGGTAGTTCCCAAAAAGTTAAACATAGGATTACTATCTTATGATCCATCAGTTACACTTCTGCATATGTACACAAAACAACTGAAAGCAGAACAGATACTTGTATACCAATGTCCATAACAGTATAATTCACAGAAGCCAAAAGGTGGAAACAACTCAAATGTCTATCAACTGATGGGTCAATAAACAAAATATGGCATGTACATATAATGGAATAATCCAGCCTTGAAAAGGAATGACATTCTGGTAATGTGCTACAACATGGGTCTACTTCGAAAACATGCAAAATGAAGTAAGCCAGGCATAAGAGGACAAATACTGTATGATTCTACTTACAAGAGGTATCTAGAATAGGCAAATTCCTAATGACATAAGGTAGAAGAAGAAGGGGCTGAGAGTAGAGGAGAATGGGAGTTATTGTATAATGTATTTAGAATTTCTGTTTGTGATGATGAAAACTTCTAGAAATGGGTAGTGGTGATGCTTTGTATGATACTGTGAATATACTTAATGCCATAGAATTATACACTTAAACATGACTAAAATGAGAAATTTTATATTACATGTATTTGCCATAATTAAAAATAGGCATAAAAATGATTATTGCACATTAAGATATTATAGGTGATCTTTTCAGAATTAAGGGCAAGAATCACCAGTTTACAGTGTGCTATGAGGAAAACGGGAAGCAAGGAATTAGAGTCACCAAGAATAGCCTCCTCCATAGGATTTGGGTTCTGAAGAAAAGGATATGTAGGATGACAGCTATAGGGATAATACAGAGTCAAGACAGGGTTTATCGAAGACATGTTGACATATTTGAACATATTTATGTGCTGAAGAGAAGCCAACAAAAAGAGAGAGGTTGATTATGTAGCAGAAAGGGGGTTGATAGAACCCGGCCCTGAAGATGTAAAATGGAGGGAAGGAAGTAAGGTTTAGTGGAAACAATGTAAATTTGTGGATTGGGTTGAAGTTTGAGGAATTTTACATGACAAATATCCATTTCTTCTGTGAAGTAGCAGGTGAGGCTGCTAATGAGAGTGAGGCATGTGAGGCAAAGGAGAGAGCTCCAGGTTTGGAATAGCTGCTGAGAGTTGGAGCCATAGGAAGTACAGGAACAGGAAAATTATTGGGTTCACTTTGTGTAGAGTTTTGGGGCAGGAGCAATAGGACATGTAGATGAGGAAACTGATATCCAGATTTGGTGGGAGAATAGTTTAAGTGGTTGGGGTCCATGCTGGTTAAAGAAAGAAATCGAGGAGAAAAACAGACTAATCATAGGTAGTTTTTACTTAACTAGGCCAGTAGAATTTTGTTTCTCCTCATGAAACTGATGTGGAAAGATCATTGGCTTTAGAAACCAGAAATCCTTGGTTCTAGATTCAGTTCTGCCACTCACCAGGTATATCACATTGAACAAATCATTTCATATCACTGGACCTCAGTTTCCTTGATGGTGAAATGGGACTGGGGTCAGATTATATCTGAATCTCCTTCTAGTTCTAATATTCTGGGACCATAGGTCAGACAACTTGCCTGATTAGTGATTTTCACCAGCCTCTTGAGTGAGAAACCCTTTTATATAGACCTTTTCTTAATGTTGAAATAGATGTTTCTTTTCCAAGAACTTGGCCCCTTATAGACTGTCAGGGGACAATGTAATCCATATGTCAGCCAATAATAAGAGAACAGCAGAGTTCAAGTGTCCAAGCCATTTACCCCACTTCCGCTCATTAGTGTTGGCATTCTTAATGTATGAGTCATCTCAGGAAAGTTTAGCTGCTTTCATTAGGGCAAGCCCTGAACCCTGTTCTTCCCCCTCCACCTCCTTTTTTTTTTGGTCTCACTGCTTGGTCTGCCTTCTAGCATATAATTGAATAAATCAGAAGATTTTTATCAAGGGCTCCATGAAGGTCCCTGCTTCATGCTAGGACATTGGGAATTCAGGATAGATATGTCACAGTTGTTTCACTCTATGAAATTTATATTCTGGTTAGGGAGCTAAACCCAAGCCCATGAAATCTTAATGAATAACGTAAGACAATGTATAATTAAATGCCAACATACAAATTAAAAATATCCTGGTGTTTCAGCAATAACAGGTCTTCATTGATCTTTAGGGAAAAATGGGATTTAAATGAGGTCTTAAACACTGGGTAAAATTTGGTGAGAAGTCTCCCTTAACGACAAATGGCAGAGTCAGGCTTGGTAATGGGAAGGACCTTGCTGTGGTCTTGTCAGTCATTTTCTGCCTCTCTCTCTCACCTGCAGTTTGTTGATAATTCCCTTTTTCAATTCTCTGTATCCAATTTCTTCTCATCTATCTATAGCTCTTGATACTTTATACAGATATCTTGGTGGATTTTGCTTTTTAAAAATAAGCTGAAGCCCTTCTTTAGGTTTGGGGATGAGGTTGTGGCATCAGCTGCTCAGATGGCCAAGCCACCTGCATTATTGGCTTTGGCAGGTACTTTCAGGAATTTACTATGTTAAAAGAGCTCCTCCAGCATTCATAGTACACCTGTTATGTGTTGATAAGCATGCATTCCAAAATAGCACTTCCTTTGCCCACACCTTTCCCATGTTATAAATAAAAGCATACAGGAACAAGGTAAAATTGTATCTGTACAAAAGGGACAGGAATGCTTTCTTTTCGATGGCAATGTGGAGCAGGGTGTGAGGTGGGATTACATTTCTTGTAAGAGGCAAAATTCTCACTGCAAAGTGGCTTGCAGATGAATCCAAGACTACAGAGGACATGAGGCATAACACTTACTTTAAACACTAACTGAAAGTTCTCAGAATTGATTAGCTTAACTCGTGGTTTTTGACCTTGGGAGCTGTAAGGCTCAGAACCTTGGTGTGTGGAGATGATCGTCCCTTGAATTTTTATGCCCCCACTGAAATTTAATTCCCTTAAAATGTATCATGTTTCAGGTGGAGAGTGAATTTGCCTGCACAGAACTCTTTAGGATGCTATGGCAGAGCAGAAAAGAATTTGAGACAGTTCCCACTTTTATGAAATTGATGGAGACTAACAGCACACAAATGGAGAACTCACATAATAAAACTTATGAAGTCTATAAACCAGAACAATATGATGATAATAATAATAATAGCAAATACATGTTGAGCACTTACTATGTGTCAGGAACTATCTTAAGTTTATAAAAGCTAGGGGGGTAGGGTGTGGGATTAATAGAGGAACATGAATTTGTGAGACTGGGACCTTTACAGTGTTACACTCTAATATTCTTTCCACTTCTCAACTGCCCTTCAGAACTGTTCATCCTTTCATGTGCAAAAATAAATTTCATTCTTTCAGAGAAAACTTCCTCAACAAATAGAACTACATTTCCAATATAGATGCTATTAGCTGGATAGTTAAATTTAAATAAATTAAAATAAAATAAATTGAAAAATTTAATTTCTCACTTGCCTTAGACATGTTTCATTTATTTATTAGTCATGTGTAGCTAGTATCTGTCATATTGGACTGTGCAGATACAGGACATTTCACAGATATAGAATATGCTATTAGATAGTCTTAGCTATAGTATAGGTAACCATAACACATAGCTTCCTTATATAAAAATCAATGTACCTAAATTACATGTACAACTTCTGTTTTCTCTTCTGGATTATATACCCTATGGAGTACAGACTTTAGATCCTCCTAAATGTGGTACATTCATTATTCAGCACAGCATCTACCATGTCTGATGTCTGATGCACATACTGCTAACCATTCACCAATGCACAGGGATACATTAATAACTGCCTGGATGGATCATAAAATGTCTCCCAGAAGATACAACATTCGGATTGAATTTTGAAAATGAATATGAGCTTGCCAGACTGAAAAGGGGACAGGAAAAGGGAATAACTTGATTTGCCTAAAGGAAATACAGTGGATTAGGAAATTGGAAATATAGTTGTGGAACCCATGAGAGATATGAGAGCTGCAGATACAAACTGAAGAGTAGAATGGTCAACTTTTAGATTTGTTGGAAGCAATGGGAACCTCATGAGAGAACTTATGTATAAGAAAAGATAGGGACAAATTTAATATGCTGGAGAATAATAAGTTTTATAGTAACCAAACAGCAGAAAAAAACCAGTGAAGCCAGTTGAGAAGGAGCAATCACAGAGGCAAAGGAAAAGGAAATTTTAAGAAATAGGCAGTGGTCAGTAGAAGTCATGAGAGATTCAGTGCTGGTCATTAGCACCTAGGGGTATGCTAATAACAAATCCTATTCTTTTCACATTCTGTGGCACAGTTAACATTGATGCTAAATCAACAAAGTCTAGCCATGATAAACATTTTCAGCACCAATAGATCTCCCTTCCTATTTTCTCTTGGTCAGAAACTATTCTCCTATTCTACCCTGTCAAAAGGAAAAGCTTTACGACTCACTGTCAGAAAGATATATGTGACTGATACTAACTTCACAGTGAGTTTCTCCCAGGGCATAAGGATCATTACAGGTGTCTAAAGCTGAACTTACCTTGTCACTCCTTAAAAGAGAGAAGAAAAAGAAAAAACAACAACAAGGGCTAGATGCTAAAGGGAGGCTGATTATGGTTCTAATGTTGGACTGTCAATTTCCTGAGCATAGGATATTTTATCATCTCTGGGCAATGCCTGACATATAGAGGAGACCTTTAATATCTGTCACACTAGTAAACTGAATGACTCAAATAATTAACTGGACTTTCCTATGAGTTAATGAATTGTCTGTCACTGGAAATATTTGAACAAAAGTTATATATCTCCTAAAAGAGTGCAGTGGGTAGACTCCATACATTGGAGAAGATTGAAATAGAGGACTTGGATGCCCTCCTATTCCACTATGCTCTGGTCAGATACAGTGAGACTTGTGTTGGACAAAAACGTGAACTTCAAACACTTTGAAAGTGCAAAGGCATAGGAAAAAGGAAATGATAAGAAAATGATGAGTTTTCTGAAGATCTGGCACTCATATTCCTCCACTTGTCATCCAGGCATTCTACACATAGAAACTCACCATAACAGAATTGAGTGTAAGAAAATAATCCACAGAACATGCTTAGTCTCTTGACTGGCCCCTCCCC
The DNA here is from genome assembly GCF_010015895.1 of Lontra canadensis. Taxonomy (NCBI): domain Eukaryota; kingdom Metazoa; phylum Chordata; class Mammalia; order Carnivora; family Mustelidae; genus Lontra; species Lontra canadensis. Next base: position 1,332,060 of record NW_022631008.1, on the reverse strand, counting down.
CCACAGCTGCATCATTTGGCTTAGTGCACCCTGTCACTGTGTCCCAAGCAACAGCAGGTTGGCTGGGTGAATACATATCCCAGATTTCCAATATAGCTCAGAATAAACAATGGTGGGGTTGATTCATAAATGGGAACCTGTGTCCTGAGTGTTAATTTTGAAAAATAAACACCTAAGAAAAATCTAATGGTTTTGCTGTTGCATTTCACCAGAACTGAAATTTGCTATAAGCAATCTGGAAGTGTGATGATGTTAGAAGGGAAATAATTCTTAAGATGCACAGGACTTACCTGTCAGAGTGCTGGCAACTCTGGAATTCTATCTTCAGTGCCATTTCTAAATTGTTACTTAAAGAGAAGAAAGACAAGAGTTCAAAATGAGTCTTACCCTTACTCCAGAATACATATCCAGAATATTTATTGGCATAGTAAAAAAAAGTTCCATTGGCATACTAGTTATTGTAGACAATAGATAAGAGTTGAAAGCATGAGTTATGACAGTTGCCAACATAGGTTTGACTGGGGCTCAGCTTTATGATTTTTGGCAAGTTCCTTACCCTCTCCACAAAATTCAATTTCTTCATCTGTAAAATGGGAATACTAATACATATCTCATGGTTGCTGTTAGCAGCAAAATGAGCTATTAATTTTATACAAAGGGATAAATTTATAACTTGATTCTTGAAAAAAGGATATTCCAGAGCACTCAACATAGTAATTTTCATGAGAATTGAAGGTTAAACATACAGAAAACAGGTAAATATATTTTGCCATGCTTACAGGGGGGCCTGAGAAATCCCCAACCAAATCAAAGAGTTTTCCAACGGAATAAGATTTATTCCAGATTTGCTCCCCCATCCTGTTGTCTGTTGAGATGACTGGGAAAGCTGATAGCAAGCAAGTGCTACTCCTCTGGGATTGATGAGTCAGAGGCAGAGAGTAAAGAGCAATCTGCTAAGCCTCTGTGACCCTGAGTCCTCCCTCCTCCCGGGTTCTGACTGACTCTTGCCCAGTTTTGCATTATTTCACCATGGAGACAAATATTCTCTGGAGAGAAGTAGGATTTGCTGGGCTTGTTTATTGCTGCAATAATATCTGACAGGTGTTACACAGCTGCCTTCTTTCCAGCTGCCCCCTTGTCTCCTTGAACTTTGCATAAGCCTAGTTAGTTACCCCCAAACCCCATTCCCACTGTGGATAGGACAGTTGCCTCACACCTTGGTCCTTGGTTGGCAAGGACCAAGCTGTGACAATACTGCCACTTCCCCAGTGTGACACTATTGTGTAGTGTTCATAAACTGACCTTTGTCATCAGACAACCAGTTTCCATCTTAGCTCTTGGTACCCACCTACTTCTCTTACCCTCAGCTTCTGCTCCTAAACAGGGTAATAGCATCTCATGTTTGTAGAAATCAGAGAAGATGGTGGCCTTGAAATAAGCATTTGTTAGCTTTTAAGATGATGATGATGATAATTATTATTAAGAATGCTTGCTTTGCCACAACCCACTCTGGATTCCTGGTAAAAGTATGAACTCTGAAAGTAATTTGCTTAGGCTCTTGGCTATGTTCATATTTATGTATGTGGCTCTTCCTATAGGCAAAATTCATGGCCAAGCTATTGATTGAAAGACTCTGTATCCTCTTTTACTGTGTTCATTATTGCTCATGAATCTATGGGCTAGCTAGGTAGTTCTGGGCACTGCTTAACTGATCACTGCTTAGTTCTGCTCGGTTCACTAATGCATCTTCCATATATTTATTGTTGGATTGGTTAGGAATAGAATGTTTTAGCAAGATCTCACTCATGTGGTCAGCTGATATAGTTCAGGTGATGTGGGAGAAGACTGCACTATGTGTTTTTTCTCATCCAGCAGGCCAACCCAGTCTTATCCTTCTGCTGGTAGGCCAATTCCAAGAGGAAGAGGTAAAGCAAAGGTTTCTCATGGCCTATGCTTAGAACTAGCATGCCATCACTTCTATGTCATTTTATTGGCCAAAGCAAGTCACAAAGTCAGCCCAGATTCAAGAGATGAAAAAATAGATCTCACCTAATAAAAAGGAAAATGTGCAAAGGCGTATCACGAAGGGCACAGATGACAAGAAGATGTGAACATTTGGAGTCCTCAGTCTAGCACATCCTCATGCTAAATTAGTCCTTAGCCCTAGGCACCTGCATCCTTGTCTCAGTAACTCTACATAAAGCTGAACTATTAATCCACTCTATTCCATCCAAGGGCTAAAATTTTTGGCTTTTTACAGTATGTTAGCTGCCATTGTCCTGGCTCCAGTGGAAAAGAAGATATACATAGTATTTTGAACAGCTGAGAGTGACTGATCTTTCCTCCATTTCTGCTTCTCCTTTTCTCTCACTCTCCTACCCTTACTGAGTATTCTTTGACCTTGGTAATCTACTCTGAAGAGCCTAAAGCAACTGTAGAAAGTGGTAGGGTGAAAACATGGGAGTTAAACCCCAACTTCTAAAAGTTCTCTGTTCTCTGTTTGCTCTTGGAATCACCTCATATTTAAAATAATGCACAGTTGTCATTTGATATTCAGTTTTGAGAAATAGTTTCTTTTTTCCTTTCTATATCTGTTGCCAATATTTATTTCTCACCATGGGGTGATTGTTGGAATTCTTTTTCCATACTGAGTATACTTTTATTCTTTCTAGATCCACCATAGCCAGCATCTCAGGGCTCACTTCCCAGAGGGCAATTCTGTAAATGGTCTGTGGATGTCACTTATGTGTCTGGAAGCATAAAACATAGTCAGGAGGAGGGGAAATGGAGAGCAAAGCACCAAAGGAAACGTGTGACTGTCAGCCATGGGGAGTGATGTTCAGGGACCAGTAAAAGAAAGACAAAAAACACACAAAGACCTACCCTGGAAGGGTTGAGTCCACCAAGTCTGAGTCTCAGGGAATTAAGGTTACAAAGTGACATGAAAAGCCAGAAGCATGATTCTTACACCCACAGATTTTATAATCTGGTTACAAAGATGGTTCCTCATGAAATAATAGACAATGGCATAAGAAAAGAGATCATTAAGTGTACAATCGAGAAGAATGCAGTATAAAGAACAAAGAATTGTAAGGATGGCCTGAAGTGTCTATGGAAGGCTGACAAACTCTGGCGAACTCAAAATACGGGTTATTTTCTGAGATGATTCAGAATGCTTGGGTCTCAAACAGAGGGCAAAGGAATCAAGGAGACTTCATGTTCTTCCTTATTTATTTATTTATTTATTTTTTAATTTGCTGATTCAGAGACTAATTGAGCTTCAGCCGGAAAGAAATGATTTCTTGCCATTCAATGTTTGAAAATGTTGAAAGCTTTCTTCCACAAATCTTTCCCTCAGCCCTTGACTAGACTAGCAATACTCCAAACCTTATTGTATGGAAAATTGACTGTCTGTTTATGTCTTTGCGACACACCCTGAAATAGGGGAAACTTAAGGCTTCTTGGAGAGAGACAGTTCATTTTCCTAGCCAGCACAGACCCATCACCTCTGCTTCAAAGCTTTCATTTTACATCTGAATCAAAGGTTGGCCTAACCATGAAACATGGCCCTTCCCTTCCCTTTTTCCTCCTGTCAAAGTGAAAAACGGCTGGGTGGGAGCCCCAATTATGTGGAACATGTTGGCACTGTTTTCATGCCCAAGAAAATTGGTGTAACCACTGTCCTTGAAGCAGATGAGGTGATGCTGTGGTAACCAGAGAAAGGGGTTGGTTGGCTCAGCAGCAGCAACAAACCCTAACGCATTTACACAATGTTTTATCATTTTAAGGAAACATATATTATTTCATTTGTATCTTGTTATATTTAGTATTCTAGACCTAATAACTATTATCATCTGCTCTCATTTCTTACACTAATAACCAAGGTTAGGAAGCTAACTTGACTAAAGTAAGTTAATAATCAAGATCTAGAATCTAGATTTTTGTGTCCCTCAACTCTTAGTTTAGTGTTATCTTTACTATAATGAGATAATTTTTTCTTATTAGCTCATTCTATAATTTTTAAAATTTACTTGGGAGGTTACTTTCTGAAAAAAGTCCCCAAAATAAATAAATGTCATCAGTCTTTGTCCTATTCATAAGGAAACTGAAAAGATTCCAATGATTTGTCCCACAAAGTCAACTATAACTCTGCCTTTGTAAGGCCCTTTGCCTCACAAAATCTGCCCTGTGATACATTTAGGAATTTTAAAATGTACAAAATAAACCTATGGGAGAGAACGTATTTTAAAATTTAAGCAATTTCATTCCTATTCTAAAAATATGGGTCTATTGCTTATTAATGGTGACAACATCTCAGTGAGGTAAGGAGGTCAGGAACACTATTATCTCTCTGTTTTTAAAAGCAAGTACACAGAGAGGAAATAACTTGCCCAAGGACATGGTGACTCAGTCAGCAGAGGAGCCAGGATGAAAACAGCTCTCGTTTTTTACTTTCAGTACACACCAAGACCATGATCCACATGGGTTACAGAATTATAGCCCTTCACAAACAAGTGCATATTAGTCAGACATGGAAATAATTATGTCCCTTTTACATTTTGAACAGAAAGTGAACTCTCAAAGATATTGGCAAAAGGAAAGCCAAAGATTCCTAAAGACTTTTTTTTTTCTTTCTCTCTCTCTCTCTCTCTTTTTTTTTTAAATTTTTATTTCTAAGTCACAGATGGCTAGTCTGAAAATGGGGGAAAAAAAAAACCAAAACAAAAAGAAAACCTTTCCTTGTCTTTTCTCTCAGGCCTGGCCTCATATAACACCTACCACCACACCCCTGTGGACCGAAGGATTACACTTTCCACTATTCCCTAGGGTAGATTTTGTTCTTTTAAAATAAACAAACACTTGAAGACTTTTTTTCTTCTAATATTAGCTTTGGTCTTGAACCAGAATTGATTTGGCATTGAGTAACGAGAAAGGATGAGTAGTATTTTCAGTGAGTAGTAGAGGAGATTCTCTCTTGAGAGAATCTTTTAGAATCATCATCCAGTATGATGAACCATTAGTGGGACTAATTTTGATAGAGAGAAATAACAACAGGAGTTAACTACTCATCACCCTCTTTGGCTATGGTCACATAATGATGCCAATGGAGGCAGCTGCCTACATTCCTATTTTTCTATACTATGTGCCATGGGTTTGGTTGTGTAATAATAAATTCTTTTTTAAAAACTCACAGAATGGTTGCCTCTTTAAAGTCATACAAATATTATGTGAAGTCTCTAATAGAGGCCCTAACTGTATTCTTCCTAGTACTTTGATTTCTCTGCTCCCAAATTAAGTCTCTTTTTCATATACTGCTAGCAGTTTGGATTAACTGGTAAGTGATTTACTTTCTGAAATGAGTCTTTGCTATTTGATCTTCTTCCTGTAACATGTATATTTTTTTCTTAGAGGAAATGTGTCATCAAGACTGTATTTATGGGGCACCTGGGTGGCTCAGTGGGTTAAGCCGCTGCCTTCGGCTCAGGTCATGATCTCAGGGTCCTGGGATCAAGTCCCGCATCAGGCTCTCTGCTCAGCAGGGAGCCTGCTTCCCTCTCTCTCTCTCTCTCTCTGCCTGCCTCTCTGTCTACTTGTGATCTCTCTCTGTCAAAAAAAAAAAAAAGACTGTATTTATAGGATAAACATTTATGATTAGATCTAGTATGATGATGGAGACCTCTTAATCTAGTGATCCAGGAATCACAATTATTAAGAGAAAATATGAACGAGCAAGTGGAGCTGTGAATTGCCCTCTAAGTTCTTCTAAGACTGCCATATCAAAATACCATAAACCGGGTGTCTTAAATAACAGAAATTTATTTCTCACAGTTCTGAAAGTTAGGAAATCTAAGATCAAGGTGTTAGCAAGGTAGGTTTCATTATGAACCTCCTTTTCATGGCTTAGTAAGTGGTCACGATCTCACTGCACACTCACATGACCTCTTCTTATGTGCACACAGGTTGAGAGAGAACAAGCAAACTCTTTGGTCTTATAACGCCACTAATCTTATCAGATCAGGGCCTCACACTTATGACCTAATTTATCCTTACTTCTTTAGAGACCCCTTTTCCAATTACAGCCATACTGTGGGTCAGGGCTTCAACATATGAATTTCAGAGGACACAAACATTCAATCCATAACAAGCCCAGAAGTGCCATAACAAATTCCCAAAGCATGAACATATTTTATTCCACTTTATTCCTAAAGAACAGACAAAAGTTTCTCCTCATAATGTCATGAAAGATTTACTTCAGAACTATGCTTGTAGATACAATATGTATTGATACATCAAAGATTAATTGGCAAAGAAATACTTTTTATTATTCAAAATATAATTGTTTCCTTAAACTATGGAAGGAAGTTAAGTGGGAATATCTCATAGTCCACAGTCCTGCTTGAGGCTCCAAGCAAAAGTCAACAGTGTCAAACATCCATGGATTCTAAAGAGTGATAGACTATGCACACAGGACTTACTAAGATATGGTGAGAGTGGTTCTGTGATCTATCATTCACCTCCAGTTTAATAATAAGAAAAGGGGTGAGCTAGAGGTGATAGACTAGGGGTGGATTTCTTGGAAGAAAGCTATAGGCTTGGTAGGAAGGTCTGTGCTTATCACCCCTCCCCCACAAACCAAACAGTTGATGCTTTAGGAGCACCATGTATGGAGATTATCTATAAGAAAGGAGCCAACAGCTCACCACTCAACGCTTGCTGGGCTTAAGGGAAAGTGGGAAGAGAACACTGTTGGAAAGTTTTGGGAGGACCTAATCTTATGTCCTAGAATTTGGAGTGTCTGGTATTTGTCACTTGTCTGCAGTAGCCTATCATCCAGGGGCTGGCTGTAGCTTTCCCTAATGGCAAAGCAAGGATGAAAGGCTACTTTGGAGATGGTATGTTACCCCAGATGCTGAATGTTCCCATGAGCTAGGTAGATCATATGAAAGTTGATTGGACTAGAGCCATCCCGAAAGGACACTTTCCTAGAGCACTGCCAGATGAGGGGAAGCGACCCCAGTTATAGGAGTTTACATTGTTTAGGGTATAAGTGAGGGAGAGTCAAGTAAGCCAGACTGAAATTGCAGCTTGTGACCTGGAGGAATATAGCATCAGAGGTCTATGAAGGATCCCATGACAGGAAGAGCTAGCATCTGGAGATCTGCTGAAACAATAGCAGCAGTCATCTCAGACTTCTTCACTCTTTCTCTTTTCCCATCCAGGAGCTGCTGGAGGCAGCTACTGGGTGAGAGGTCAAGAGGTTGGAGTGGTTTTCTTAGTATCAGAAAATCGGACTGCAAGTGACTGGAAGAGCTATGAGGTCTGCCTAGGATATCACCCATGGGTGTAGATGGGAGGTCCAAAAGAGATGGTTTGGAAAGACACGTGGAAGAAAAGTTGTTTTCCATCAGAGTCCCACCAAGTCCAGACTATTCCATAAACTGGTAATACTTAAATTTATCTGCATCATAGGATATTTTCCTGGAAAGATTTTGTAAGTAAAATTATATGAGAAACAGCAATTTTAAAAATTCTCTTAGAAGAATTTACAACTGAGTCCTCTTCATCTAAATACTTTTATTTGAAAAAAAGTTTTGGATAAAACTTCCTCTTTGGAAACTTAAAAAAAAAAAAAGCACCCTTTTCTCATTAAGAAGTGGCTCCACTTGACAATGCCCAAACTGTCTTTTTGTATTGTTAATTATATAGTCCAAAAACCTAATTCCAAATGGAATAAGTAACTTCTTTTTATAAACATGTACATACAAATACATATTGTATATGTGTACATAAATATGTAAAAATGTGTGTGTTGACATGTCAGCTTTAGGCTATAGGCCTCAACTATTTAAATAAACACTAATCTAGGTGTTGCTTTGAAGGGAATTTGCAGATGTAATTATTACCTATGATCAGTTGACTTTAACTCAGAGAGATTATCCTAGACAGTGTGCCTGAAAGATCTTATAGCAGGGCTAAGGATTCCCTGAGAAAAAGAATTCTGCCTGTGGACAGCTGCTTCAACTTGAGCCTGTGAGTTACAGCCTCTGTGATCTCCCTTTCCTGATGGCCAGTCCTACAGATTTTGAACTTACTCAGCCAACCACCCCAATCACACAAGTGAATTCTTTTTAATAAATCTGTGTCCATGTGTTTGTGTGTATGTTTTCACTTCTCTGATTGAATATATATATATATATCCCCCTCCCCAAGGATTATATGAGTAACCAACCTACCTCAAAACAGCCTTACTTTAGTCAGGTCTACACAGTTAAGAGTACCATAAAGTAAAAAAAAAAAACAAACAAAAAAAACAAACCAAAAAACCCAAATCATGAATATAAACAAACAGAAAGCTTATACTCATGGTAAATAAAAAATTGTAATCTTGGTTTCAGTGAACAATTTCATCTAGGTGGCAGTAAGATCTAAGATAATTTCAAAAGACTAGTTAAAAGAAGAACTTCAGTTTTGTAACTTTGGCTTACTGGAACATTTAAAAATTACAGATTTGGAAGTTAATATACCAATTCTCCAGAGCCAGACTTTCCAGCTTCATATTTCAGTTCCACTTTTTAGTAGTAGTGTGGCCCTAGGGAAGTTAGCTCTGTGCCTCTTCTGTAAAATGGTGATAAACACTGATGCTTTATCTAGGGGGTTGCAGTGAGGATTAGGTGAATTAATACATGCAAAGAATTTACCACAAAGCATGGCACATGGGAAGAACAAAATGTTAATTATTACTTTGTATTATTTTGTATTATTGTGTTTGTTATCATAAACATACTTAGTTTGGGAAACCACCTGAATCACAATATGCTGTAGAGTTGAATATAATATTCTAGAGACCATAAAAATGAAAAATAAAACAAACTACATGTTTCAAAGGAGAAAGTTTCCACAATGTTAAGTGTTAAACTTATAAAAACATCATGGGAAGATGGAGAGGAAAATGAGTTGGGGGAAATCGGAGGGGGAGACAAACCATGAGAGACTGTGGACTCTGAGAAACAAACTGAGGGTTTTGGAGGGGAGGGGAGTGGGGGGTTGGGTGAACCTGGGGGTGGGTATTAAGGAGGGCACGTATTGCATGGAGCACTGGGTGTGGTGCATAAATAATGAATTTTGGAACACTGAAAAAAATTAAATTAAATTTAAAAAATCAAAAGTCCATTTTTCGAAATGTTGTCCTTTATTACTTTGGTGTGCATCCTGTTAACTTGAAGGGCTTTGCCCCCTTCCCCTAAGAAATAATGTCAGGTAGAGTTGCATCTTTTCTGCTTATTTTGTTTTCTAAAGTATCTAATAACCTTTAGGTATAGCTGGTAATGCCCAAAACTTTCTTCTCATGGTAAAAAAAAATGGAAAAAGCTAGTTTGTATGGTTATTTGTAGATCAACATTTCTCCAGTCTGGACAATTTTGCTTCCTTTTAAGAAAAAAAAAAAAAAACCCAAACCAAATGTGATATAACCTAAAACCATGAATTATTCGGGAGATGGAAGTATTGCCATTTCTGAGGCTTCAAATCCAAGGTTGTCTGGACTCCTGTGGTGCTCAAGCTGACTTTTGTTGCTCTGTCTCAAAGAAGGGCATCTACTGCAGTGACTGCATGAAGCTCTTATGGGTTGAATTGCATCCCTGAAAAAGGTGTTGAAGTCCTAATTACCAAGACCTGTGAATGTGACCTGATTTGGAAATAGGGTCTTTGCAGATGATCAAATTAAGATGAGATCATTAGTGTTCTTATAAAAAGGGGATATTTTGACACAGAGATATATCCACACAGGGATTGTAAACATCACAGTTATGCTGCCACCAAGCCAGGGAACTAATAGAAGGTAGGCAAGAAGCCTGGAACAATCTTCCTTAGAGCATGGCCCTGCTGACAACTTAATTTTGGACTTCTGGCCTCTAGAACTCTGAGAAAATAAATTTCTGTTGTCTAAACCAGTCAGTTTGTGGTACTTTGCTACAGCAGCCCTAGAAAAGTAGTACAGGTTTCTAACTTAGGAATCTATGCTTTTCATAGTGAAACCCTTGAGAATTCTAGATTGAAAATTCTATATTGGGTGATTTAAAAATAAGTTATTAGGGACTAAAAATTGTCTAAGTCACATCCCTGGAGGAGTTTATTTGAGAAAGGGAAATTAAAGAGTCATTCAGACTAATAAATATACTGAGCTGTTAGCCTATGACATCTGTATTCAATGTGTCTCATCTGTATTTGATGAGTCAAGCCTGTGGCAGTCACCTATAACTTATGAGATGTAAAACCCTGTTTGGCTCAGATGTGACAGAGAAGTGTCCATCATCCATTCCTTTTTATTTCATTAAACCTTAGTGCATTTAATGTGCCAATATTCAGAATAATAAAGACAGAGCTATGAGTAAAAGTCTGCTGGGAAGTTGGTAATAAAAATACTTTTATGGGTGATATAGCAATTTCACCCACTCAAATCCAGCTGTAAAATCCTCTTCACAGAGACGAGATAACCCAAAGGCTATGCAGTTTGACGTAACGTATTTCCCGTTCTGTCATAATTGCCCTGCTGGTCAGTGTGTGGGGACTGTTTCTTTGCTTTGTTTGTCCCTCTGGGAACAGGTTTCCATAACAAAGGGGGAGAAAAGACAGCAAAGTTATTGTTTGAGTGTGGAAATGCCATTGTGAATAAAGAAAGAAAGAAAATTGCTCCGACTTCTGGTACAATGTGTAGTTACAATTCCACACATAGATTAGTTTAACATAGCCAGAGCAGCTTGATTAAATTACACATATCTAAGTGAAGATGCCCTTGGCCACTGAGAGTCAACAGGGAAGGAATTTTATGACCGCATTGAAGCAAATCTGAAAAGTGAGGAGCCTTGACTAAACCCTATTTCACCATGCCATTAAAATCACAGTTTAGTGTTAGTTTCTGAACGATATGAGTCATGATTTAAAATATGAATAAATAAATCCTGAAGACTATGGGCTTGCAAAATAACATGCATCGATTCCCTTCAATGGAAAAATTTAGTTGATATATACTTAAGATTTATAAATGAGATGTAAAGTCAAATACTTCTAGTTCATATCTGCTCTGTATATGGACATTGCTGGGCCCTGGGAGTAACATAAGGAAAGACAAGGAATCTGAATATCTGCTCAAGAAGTCAGGACACATATAGTGAATATGTACCTAACAAAAGACTGGGTAGTACATAATCTGAGCCAAAAGGATGATACAGCATACAGTAAATGTTATAGGCATTCAAAAGAAGTACAGGTTGCAATAGTTCAACCATTTGTTCATTCACTATTTCAGTAAGTCACCAAATATTTACAGAGTGTCTACTATATGCCATGTTCTAGGCTGAGCGAGAAAATAGTTATACATAGCATGCACATAGCAGTCTAAATTTACAGATCACAGTAACATCCATGACCTCATCTTCTTATTTCAGTTTCACCTTAACCGCATTCTACAGGTAGGGAAATCAAGACTAAGAATACTCAAGAAGCCAAGTTAACTAACCTAGATGAAGATAAGAGCTAGACCTAAGGGTTTGAAGAGTAGGTTTCAGATTTCAGGTCTGGGGGTTTGAAAGACCTATGAACTGAAAGTCAGGTGAGTGAGCACATGGTTAGGGAAGATGCGGGATTTTATTTTAAGTCTCTTTTCCTTAAAGCAATGGTGGGATATTCATGTGAAGCATCAACTGGGCCTTTGAAGATGTGGGCCTGCATCTTAATAGAAGAGTCAATGATTGCCAAAAATATGGGAGTCATCCTTCTAGAAATGATTGATAGTTCAATTATTATGAAGAGTTGATAAGTTTCCCAGAAGAGAAAGTATTAGTTGAAAGAAGAGGCAAAGGTTGCAACCTTGTAAAAAACTTGTGTTTGGGGGGAAAGGATTGATAAGAACAGTCACCAAAGAGACAGAGTATAAAGCATAAAGGTAATGCTGCTTCATCCCAGAGACCGACAGATTACTTCAGGAGGAAACATGTCAAAAGCCACAGAGAATATAAGGAAAAGGAGGACTGAAACAGGGCCTTTGAGGATAGCAATGAAGAGCTGACTTACAGTCCTAAGGGCACAGGTTCAGTGAAGCAGCGGGAGCTGAATCAGATTATGTTAAGAGATGGGAATGTAGTGAGAAATGAAAACAATAGAAATTTATGACATTTCTTTGTTAACATATTTATAAATGTCTTATTAAAGTGTAGTATTCATCACAATAAATGTAGTCACCAACTGTCACCATATGTTGTTACAATATAATAGTCTATACCTTCATGCTGTATTTTTCATCCCCTTGAATTATTTATTTAAAACTGGAAGTTTGTGTCTCTTATTCTCCATCATCTATTTCACCTATCCCCTCAACCCACCTTCTCTCTGACAACAATCAGTTTGTTCTATGTACTTCAGAATCTGTTTTTCTTTTTGTTTGTTCATCTGTTTCACTTTTTAGATTCCACATATAAGTAAACTATATGGCATTTGTCTTTTTCTGCCTGACTTACTTCATTTATCATAATCCACTCTGGGCCCATCCATGTTATTACAAATAAGTAACAAGATCTCTTTTTTATGGCTGAGTAATATTCCATTATCTGTTTCTATACAATATATTTTTTATCCATTCATCTATTAACGGACACTTGGTTTGTTTCCATATCTTGGCCTTTGTAAATAATGCTGTAATAAACATAGGAGTGCATATAGCTTTTCAGATTAGTGTTTTCATTTTCTTTGGGTAAATATTCAGTACCCAGTGGAATCACTGGATCATACAATATTTCTATTTTTACTTTATTTTTATAAAATATTTTATCTATTTATTTAACAGAGAGAGAGAGAGAGAAATCACAAGTAGGCAGAAAGGCAGGCAGAGGGGCACCTGGGTGGCTCAGTGAGTTAAAGCCTCTGTCTTCAGCTCAGATCATGATCTCAGGGTCCTGGGATCAAGCCCGGCATCAGGCTCTCTGCTCAGCAGGGAGCCTGCTTCCTCCTCTCTCTCTCTGCCCGCCTTTCTGCCTATTTGTGATCTCTGTCTGTCAAATAAATAAATAAAGTCTTAAAAAAAAAAAAAAGAAAGAAAGGCAGGCAGAGGGGATGGGGAAGCAGGCTCCCCACTGAGCAGAGATTCCCGATGTGGGGCTTGATCCCAGGACCCTGAGACCATGACCTGAGCCAAAGGCAGAGGCTTAACCCACTGAGCCACCTAGGCACCCCTATTTTTAACTTTCGAGGAATTCCATACTGTTTTCTATAGTGGCTGTACCAACTTACATTCCCATCAATAATGGTTTCTTTTTCTCCACATCCTTACAAATACTTGTAATTTCTTCTCTTTTTAATATTAGCCATTCTGACTGGTGTGACATTATACCTCATTGTGATTTTGATTTACACTTCCCTGACGGATAGTGTTTTTCAGCATCTTTCCATGTGTCTGTTAGCCTCCTGTATGTTGTCTTTGGAAAGATGTCTAGTCAAGTCTTTTGCCCATTTTTAAATTGGATTTTTTTTTTCTGTTGAGGTGTATGAGTTTGTTATATACTTTGTATATTAACCCCTGATTGGATATATCATTTCAAATATCTTTTCTCATTCAGTAGTTGCTTTTCTGCTTTGTTGATGGTTTTCCTCACCATGCAAAATCTTCTTAGTTTGGTATAGTCTCAATAGTTTATTTTTGCCTTTGTTTTCCTAGCCTGAGGGGCATCCATAAAGGTGTTACTAAGGTTGATTTCCAAGAGATTACAGCCTATGTTTTCCTTTAGTAGTTTTTTGGTTGTAGGTCTCACATTTATGTCTTCAATCCATTTTGAGTTTATTTTTGTGTATGGTGAAAGAAAGTGGACTGTTTCATTCTTTTGCATACAGCTGTCCAATTTTCCTATCATCGTTTATTGAAAAGACTGTCTTTTCCCCCATTGTATATTCTTGTCTCCTTTGTTGTATATAGATTAGCCATATAAATGTGGGTTTATTTCTGTACTCTCTAGCCTGTTCTTTTTGCTGTACATGTCTGTGTTTGTGCCAGTACCTTTGTAGTATATCCTGAAATCTGGAATTGTGATATCTATCTCCAGCTTTGTTCTTCTTCTCAATATTGTTTTTGCTATTTGAGGTCTTTGGTGGTTCTATACAAATTTAAGGATTATTTATTTGTTCTAGTTCTGTGAAAAATACTATTGATATTTTTATAGGAATTGCATTAAATCCATAGATTGCTTTGGGTAGAATGGACATTTTTACTTATTTATTTATTTGGCAGAGAGAGAGAGAGAGATAGAGAGAGAGATCACAACTAGGTAGAGAAGCAGGCAGAGAGAGAGGGGGAAATAAGCTCCCTGACAAACAGAGAGCCCGATGTGGGGCTTGATCCAAGGACCCTGAGATCATGACCTGAGCTGAAGGTGGAGGCTTAACACACTGAGCCACACAGGCACCCCTAGAATGGACATTTTAACAACATTAATTCTTCTAATCCATGAGCATGGTATATCTTTCCATGTGTTTGAGTTGCCTTCAATTTCTTTTATCAATTTTATCAATTTTTAGAGTTTACATCTTTTACTTCCTTGGTTAAAATTATTCCTATGCATTTTATTCCTTTTTGGTACAACTATAAATAGGATTATTTTCTCTTTCTATTTTGTTATTAGCATATAGAAATGTAACAGTTTTCTGTATGTTGATATTGTATCCTGTAACTTTATAAAATTTTTGAGTTCTAATAGTGTTTTGGTGGAGTCTTTAGGGTTTCCTAAATATAGTATCATGCTGTCTGCAAATAATGACAGTTTTACTTCTTTGTTACCAGTCTGGATGCCTTTTATTTCTTTTTCTTGTCTGAGTGCTGCAGTTAGGACTTTCAGTATTATGTTGACTAAAAGTGGCAAGAGCAGACATCCTTGTCTTGTTCCTGGTCTTAGAGGAAAAGTTCTCAGTTTTTCACCATTGAGTATGATGTTAGCTGTGAGTTTTTCACATATAGCCTTTATCATTTTGAAGTATGTTCCCTCTAAACCTACTCCATTGAGAGTTTTTATCATGAATAGATGCTGTACTGTCAAAATACTTTTTCTGCATCTAGAAATGATCATATGGTTTTTATCCTTTCTGTTGTTAATATGATGTATCACATTGATTGATCTGTGAATACTGGACTTGCATCCAAGGGATAAATCCCATTTCATCATTGTGAATGATCCTTTTAATGCATTGTTCAATTTGATTTGCTAATATTTTATTGAGGATTTTTGCATCTGTGTTCATCAGAGATATTGGCTTGTAGTTTTCTTTTCTGTTGTGTCTTTGGTTTTGGTATCAGGGTAATTCTGGCCTTATTGAATGAGTTTGGAAGCATTCCTTCCTCTTCTATTTTTGTAACAGTTTGAGAAAAATAGGTATAAACTCTTTAAATATTTGGTGGAATTCACCTGTGAAACAATTCATCCTGGACTTTTGTTTGTTGGGTGTTTTTTGATTACTGATTCAATTTCATTATTAGTAATTGTTCTCTTTAAATTTTCTACCTCTTCCTGATTCAGTTTTGGAAGCTTATGTTTCTAGGAATTTATACATTTCTTCTAGGTTGTCCAATTTGTAGGCATAATTTTTATAGTTTTTTTTACAGCATTTTCTAATAATCCTTCATATTTCTATGGTGTTGATTGTTATTTCTCCTTTTTCATTTCTGATTTTCTTTGAGTTCTTTTTATTTTTTTTCTTGATGAGTCTGGCTAACACTTTATCAATTTCATTTATCTTTTCAAAGAACAAGCTCTTGGTTTCATTGATCCTTTCTTTTCTTTCTTCTTCTTCTTTTTTTTTTTTTTGTCTCTATTTGTTTCCATTCTGGTCATTATTTCTGTCCTTCTACTAACTTTGGGCTTGACTATGTGCTCTTTCTAGTTCCTGTATGTTTATTCGAGATTGCTTGAGATTTTTCTTGTTTCTCGAAGTAGGCCTGAGTTGCTATAATCTTTCCTCTTAGAACTGCTTTGCGGCATTCAAAAGATTTTGGACCATTACACTATCATTTTCATTTCTCTATGTATTTTTTAATTTCCTCTTTGATTTCTTCATTGATCCATTGAGTGCTTACTGGCATGTTGTTTGGTTTCCATGTGTTTGCCTTTTCTAGGTTTTTTCTTGTAAATGATTTCTAGTTTTATACCATTGTCAGAAAAGATATTTTATATGATTTTAATTTTCTTAAATTTATTGAGATTTGTTTTGTGGTCCAATGTGATCTATTCTGGAAAATGCTCCATGTGCATTTGAAAAGAATGTGTATTCTGATGTTTTTGGATGGAAAATTTTGTAAATATCTGTTAAACCTATCTGTCATTTAAAGCCATTGTTTCCTTGTTGATTTCCTGTTTGAACGATTTCTCCATTTATGTAAATGTGGTGTTAAAGTCTCCTACTATTATTGTGTTACTATCAGTTTTTTCCTTTCTGTTACTATTTGGTTTATGTATTTAGGTGCTCCTATTTTGGGTGCATGGATACTTACAACTGTTATATCCACTTGTTGAATTGTTCTCTTTATCATAGTGTAATGTCCTTTGTCTCTTGCTATAGTCTTCATTTTAAAAGCTGTTTTGTCTGATGTAAGTATTACTACTCTGTATTATTATTATTATTTTATTTTTTGCTTCCATTTGCATGGAATATCTTTTTCCATCCCTTCATTTTCAGTCTGTAGCTGTCTTTAGGTCTAACATTGAGTCTTTCGTAGGCAGCACAGAGGTACATTCCCTCTTTTAATCCATTTAATATCCTATGTCTTTTGGTTGGAGCATTTAGTCCATTTAGATTTAAAGTAATTATTGACTGGTATGTACTTACTGTCATTTTGTTAAATTTTTTTGGTAGTTCTTCTCTGTTTCTCTGTTTTTCTCTTGCTCTCTTTCCCTGTGGTTTGTCCTTCTTTAATATTATCCTTGGATTCCTCTTTATTTTTTGTGTGTCTATTACAGATTTTTGTTTTTTTTATTTGTGGCTACTGGTGGGTTCATAAATAACATCCAATGTATATAGCAGCTGATATTAAGCTGATGTTTGCTTAAGTTCAAACACATTCTAAAAGCACTAAATTTTTACTATCCATCAAGTTTTATGTATTTGATAATCTATAATACATTTTTTTAAATTTAGTGCATTCCTTGACTAATTTTTGTAGATAAAATTGATTTTGCTACTTTTTTTAAACTTCCATACTGACTTATACATAATTAATCTATTACCTTTACTATGTTTGCTTTTAGCTGTAAATTTTTTTTCCTTTCAAATTTTCTTCCAGTTATGGGCTTTTCTTTCCAGTTAAAGAATTCCCTTTAACATGTTTTTGTGAGGCTGGCTTGGTGGTGATGAACTCCTTTAACTTCTGTCTGAGAACTCTTAGTCTCTTCTTCAATTCTAAATGATAGTTTTACCAATAGAGTATTCTTGATTGTTGGTTTTCTCCCCTTAGCACTTTGAATGTATCACATCACTCTTTTCTGGCCTTTGAAGTTATCGTTGAATAATCAGCTGATAGCCTTTTGGAGTTGCCCATATATGTAATTGTTTTCTTTTCTCTTGCTGATTTTAAGATTCTCTCTCTCTCTTTTAAAGATTTTATTTATTTATTAGAGAGAGAGAGAGGAAGAGAGCACAAGCAGAGGGAAAAGCGGAGAGAGAGGGAGAAGCAGGCTCCCCACTGAACAGGGAGCCTGATGTTGGGTTTGATCCCAGAACCCTGGGATTATGACCTGGCCTGAAGGCAGATGCTTAACCAACTGAGCCACCCAGGTGCCCTAAGATTCTCTCTTTATCATTACTTGATGCCATTTTAATTATTATTTGTGTTGGTGTGGACCTCTTTGGATTCATTTGTTAGGGGCTTCTCATGCTTCCTGGACCTGGTGTCTGTCTCTTCTTCCAGATTAGGAAAGTTTTCAGCTATTATTTCTTCAAATATGTGTTCTGCCCCCTTCTTTCTCTCTTCTCCTTCTGGGACCCTTATAATACAAATGTTATTATGCTTGATGATGTCACAGAGTTCCCTTTCCTATTCTCATTTCTTGTTACTCTCTTTTTTTCTTTTTGCTGTTCAGGTTGGTTGCTTTCCATCACACTTCTCCCAGATCATGTGTCTGTTCTCTATCCTCTAAGCTGCTATTGATTTCCTCTCACATATTTTCCATTTTAGTTATTATATCCTTCAGCCCTGACTTTTTATATTTTCTCTGCTCTGTTAGGTGGGTCAGCTCTGTTTTCTGACATTAAAGTAGTAGCCATGTGTTGAAAGGAACTGTGGTGCCCCACAGCACAATATCACCTAGTCACCAGAACAAGGGGGTAACCCCTGTATGGACTGTGTATGCCCTCTTTTTGTGGCTGAGCCACAGTTGACTTTAGCCCAACTTGCCTTAATGACCCACTTTGCCTGCTGTGGGCGTACTGGGTTTATTTTATGCAGTTGAGAGGCTTGGCTGCAGCCACTGAGAGTTACTTTGTGGGAGGGGCCAACATTCAAACTGTCTGCAATTGGCTTCTGTCACATCTGGAGATAAAGGGCAGGGCTTGCCCCCACACAGTTAGCTATGAGGCTTACCTGCAGGAACTGTGGGTGCACTGGGTGTAAGTTTATTTCTTCCTTTCCCTAGAGCAGGAGTAATTGAAATGGCACCAGTCCCAGCCTGAGTGTGGTGGGGTAGGGACTGCTTTGGAGAGATGCTTGTCTAGGCTCATGGGTTGGATGAATGGGTCTGCTGGGGAATGGCACACAGTACTGGCAGGGTAAATGGAGCATGTTAGAACCAGCTCCTGCAAGCATCCTGCTATCTAGGCTGGGGGAGGGCATGAAAAATGGCATTTACTAGCACCTATGATCTCAGAGAAATCTCTTGCAGATCTCTGCCCTCTGGCTCACATTCTAAAATTAGTCAATAAATCACCTTCATGTGTATCCTAGGCATGTTTCAAACTGTTGCTTCTGTGCTTTCTCAGACCTGAGTTATTTACTTTACTTGCTCTTTAAGAGAGCACTGGGTGTGGTGCATAAACAGTGAATTCTGGAACACCAAAAAGAAATAAAATAAAATAAAAGCAAGATTTGAAATGTAAAAAAAAAAAAAAAAAGTGGGGACTCATTTTCCTGTTGGCCTCAGATTTTCTAGACCTAAATCTCACTAATTTTTAAAGCTCTTGGAATTAAGCTGTACTTCTTTCAAAGCTAGACATTATGGGGACTTGTCTTCCCAGTGCAAGTTCACAGGACCAAGGGTTTCTAGTATGGGGTCTGATCTTCTTACTCCTCCATGCTTGTGATGTCCCTCCTGTTTATTGTTAGTCATGCTGGGGATTTGATTGTCAACCACATCTCTGCCTCTCCTCTTCCTTTCAGTGTGGGCTTCTCCCTAGGATTAAATCTAGAAATCTCTTCACCCAGTCTTCAGGTCATTTTCAGAGTTGGTTGCATAAATGTAGCTGTTGCCTTCATATGTCTGTGGAATAAAATAAGCTCAGGATTCCCTTACTCTGCCATCTCCTCCAGTATGCTTCCTCATTACTAATTATCTTTGTATTTTGTTCTTTTCTGCTAAATTTATTAAAGAGTATTAGTTTTTACAGAGAGTCAAATTTTGAAATTTTAAAATCAACTTCTATTATTTTCAAATTTAAGCAATTATTTTAATTATTTTTTTCTCCAACTTTGCTTATGTTCTCTTTTGTTGTTCTCCTGACTTTTTGAGCTTAAATAAAACCCTGGACATTGTCTTCATAAATAAATTTGGTCATATATCTAAAGTTTCTATTTTCATGTCCATCCACATTCTTTTCTCTTCTTTTCTCCTCTTCTCTTTTCTTTTTTAAGATTTTATTTATTCATCTTGAGAAAGAGAGAGAGAGATAGAGAGCGAGCATAAGAAATAACATGAATGGGGGTGGGGAGGGAAGGAGCAGAGGGAGAAACAGACTCCCTGCTGAACAGGGAACCCAATGTGGGGCTCAATCCTAGGACCTTGAAATCATGACCTGAACCAAAGGCAGATGCTTAGCTGACTGAGCCACCCAGGCACCCCATCCTCACTATTTTCTAAATCAGTTTCTCAAGTGATTGAAAATGTTGATATATTAAACTGTGCCAGAAAAAATTTTTGTTGGTTTCAGGAAATTTATTGAAAGGTTTTTCCTTTTTATTTTTTTTTTAATGCAACCAAATATTATGTATAAAAGGGCAATCAGCTAATCTTTATAACTTGGATACTTGAAAGATTTTACTGGTAAATTGTTTGGACCTCAGTAATTTTTAAAAGGTAATTTTTGTAAACATTCATTTATGTTAGTTTGTAAAGAGTTTATAACAATTTAGAACAATCTAAGTGTCCTTGTCTTTTTTTTTAAATTTTATTTATTAATTTGACAGACAGAGATCACAAGTAGGCAAAGAGACAGGCAGAGAGTGAGGAGGAAGCAGGCTCCCTGCTGAGCAGAGAGCCAGATGTGGGGCTCGATGCAGGGTTCGATGTGGGGCTTGATATGGGGCTCTATGTGGGGCTCGATCCCAGGACCCTGGGATCATGACCTGAGCTGAAGGCAGAGGCTTTAATCCACTGAGCCACCCAGGTCTTTAAAATGGGGGTTTCTACTTTTCCTTTTTGTAAGTGATATGTTTGATGCTTTTTGTCTTGTGTTAAGTGTTTTTGTTTCGTTTTTCCCTTATTTGCTTTTTTAATGTACCCATTCTCTTTTTCTAGATTTTTTTTCACTATTTTAAACTATCTTTGTTATTATTATAAACTTCAAATTCAGAGATTTTAAAAATTTCCACTATGTTTTACATTTAATGAGTAGCTATACTTTTACTTATTAAAAAATATGCCCTAAGTTTTCTTGTCTAATCATCAGAGTCTAGTGTAATTGCATCTTTTGGGTTATTCTTTTGTTAGGTGAGGAATATAGCATACTTTTAATCATCTGTTAATATATTTTATGCTTTATTCTCTAACTGTTGTAATTTCTTATTTTTTAATATACATTTTTTCTTTCATGAGTTTTTTTTTTCTTATTCTGTGTTCAGTTTTACCTTATTTTTAGTCATCATTTAAACTCAATTCTATTTTAGATTGGTTTCATTATCCACTGTTAATCTTGTTTGCTCTTTTTTTTTTTTTACAATGACCTCCTTATTCTTTATTTTTAAATCGGGATTTATATCTTAGTAGAAGCATATTTTTAAGTAATTTCTTTTCAAGATTGTGGATGATACATTTTTCTCAATAAGTCTGTATTTTATAATAACTTTCTATTTCCTTCATGCCTGAATGGGAAGTTGGCTTAGCATAACCTCTTTAGCTCACCAACTTTTTTTCCTTCTGTGTCTTTTTTTTTTTTTTTCATTGCCTCTTGGCATTTCACATTGTAAAAGAATAATCTGAAGCCAACCCAATTTCAGTGTATTTGTTAGTAACATGTGCTTTCTGGAGAATTTCTTGTTAGATGGTTTTGTTTATTCTTCTAAGTCCAATATTTTGTTATTCTTGGATTCCTTTTCAGTAATACTATAGGCCCACTTCAACCAAACAGTCATCTTTGACAAATGTGTCCACATTTCTTTTATCACAAAGTGCTATTGATTTTTCACTCCTAATCATCTCTGGAATCTTTCTCAGTCTCCTCTACTACCCAGCAAGGTTAAAACACAAAAGAGTCATTTTTATCTCTTACGTGGACTCTCACTGTAAGAGCCTCTGACTTGCTTCTTTAGAAAAAAATCTGCATTGTAGCAAGATAAACTATTTCCCCCCAAATTCAAATCTGTTCATCTCATATATCTGCTTAAATGACCTCAATGGCTTTTGAAGAAAAAGCAAAATTTCCAACATGGTCAATTTGTTAAATTATAAGAGCTTGAAAAAATTATATCAATGAAATATACATATGTGAGTGTATGTATATATAGATGTATGTATGTATATACACATATAATGTATGTACACACACATAAAACATAATGTACATAAATCTAAACAAAAGATTTTATCAACCGTTGCTTACTCTTACCATAAAAAAATTACTCTGATATGTCCTGCCATATTCTGTTCTATTTCATAGTTTTTTTAATGCTTTCATGAACTAGCAAATTGATTTCTATATATATACATATGGGTATGTGTACTGGGCTATGGTGTAAAAAGTATTTCTTTTGGTAAGAAAAAAAATGGTAAAAAAAATAATGATAAATGGCTGAAGTCTCTGATCTACAGCAGACCCTACTTACCCCTTCATTATCATCTTATACATGTTCCTCTTGAGTCTCTTGGCCCCAGTCTCATTGGGCTTCTTATGGTTCCTCAACCATGTTATGCTCATTTTTACTAAAACACTTTACATAGTTTATTTCTCTGTCTGGGATGTTCCAGTTCCCTGGTTAATACCCACTGCCTCTCAGGGCTCATATGAAATGAAACTTCTTCAGAGAAACCTCTGACTTCCTGACTAGGTCAAATCCCTCCATCACATACTCTTATACACCATCTGCTTCTGACCTGGTTGTAATTTTACATTATTTATATGATTATCTGTCTTTCTCTCCAATTACTGACAAAGGCAAGAATGTGGCACATATCTCTTTTGTTTAATTTATCCTGTGTATTTTGTAGAATGAGACCCCAAATAATTATGTAAGTAATAAATGAATGTATATTCACACATTGTTTTGTTTTAGTTTGGGAAGATTGTTTTTCGCTGTACCTTTGGTGACTCTTTGTTTCTAACTTCTTACTTCTTCCTACTCTTAAAACTTTCTTACGAACATCTAAACTTCATACAATGAATACATACATTATTTTTCTTCCATATTGACTCAATATTTACTATTATCCTTTGCATTCTGAAACATATTCTCAAATTTATTCTTCTCATTGATTACTGGATTTAAACTATGCCATTTGTTTTTGCTGTACCTACTTTTTATTTATTGCATATTTAATTTTCTTACTTGAACTCATTATATCTCACTCCCTTATCTTTAAATCTAAGTCTATTTTACTCCTTATCACTTTCTACTATTTCATCATATAAACCATATCTTCTTTCACCTTATTATGGAATCCAAACATTTTTCTAAAAGTTTATTCTGTTTTTTATCATAACTTATTATCTAAAGTTTATTCTTTTAGAACTAAGGAGAATCAGATAGTATTCATTTGAGCTTCAGGGATTTTCCCCCCCTTTTTCTCCTTCTCCCTCTTTCTCTCTCTATCTCTTTTTTTTTTTAATTTTATTTTTTAAAAACATATATTTTTTTTCCCCCAGGGGTACAGGTCTGTGAATCTCCACGTTTACACACTTCACAGCACTCACCATAGCACATACCCTACCCAATGTCCATAACACCCCCCTCCCAAAACCCCTCCCCCCAGCAACCCTCAGTTTGTTTTGTGAGATTAAGAGTCACTTATGGTTTGTCTCCCTCCCAATCCCAACTTGTTTCATTTACTCTTCTCCTACCACATTAACCCCCCATGTTGCATCTCCTCTCCCTCATATCAGGGAGATCATATGATAGTTGTCTTTCTCTGATTGACTTATTTTGCTAAGCATGATACCCTCTAGTTCCCTTCATGGCATCTCAAATGGCAAGATTTCATTTCTTTTGATGGCTGCATAGTATTCCATTGTATATATATACCACCTCTTCTTTATCCATTCGTCTGTTGATGGACATCTAGGTTCTTTCCATAGTTTGGCTATTGTAGACATTGCTGCTATAAACATTCGGGTGCACGTGCCCCTTCGGATCACTACGTTTGTATCTTTAGGGTAAATACCCAGCAGTGCAATTGCTGGGTCATAGGGTAGTTCTATTTTCAACATTTTGAGGAACCTCCATGCTGTTTTCCAGAGTGGTTGCACCAGCTTGCATTCCCACCAACAGTGTAGGAGGGTTCCCCTTTCTCCGCATCCTCGCCAGCATCTGTCATTTCCGGACTTGTTAATTTTAGCCATTCTGACTGGTGTGAGGTGGTATCTCATTGTGGTTTTGATTTGTATTTCCCTGATGCCGAGTGATATGGAGCACTTTTTCATGTGTCTGTTGGCCATCTGGATGTCTTCTTTGCAGAAATGTCTGTTCATGTCTTCTGCCCATTTCTTGATGGGATTATTTGTTCTTTGGGTGTTGAGTTTGATAAGTTCTTTATAGATTCTGGACACTAGCCCTTTATCTGATATGTCGTTTGCAAATATCTTCTCCCATTCTGTCAGTTGTCTTTTGGTTTTGTGAACTGTTTCCTTTGCTGTGCAAAAGCTTTTGATCTTGATAAAATCCCAATAGTTCATTTTTGCCCTTGCTTCCCTTGCCTTTGGCGATGTTCCTAGGAAGATGTTGCTGCGGCTGAGGTCGAAGAGGTTGCTGCCTGTGTTCACCTCAAGGATGTTGATGGATTCCTTTCTCACATTGAGGTCCTTCATCCATTTTGAGTCTATTTTCGTGTGTGGTGTAAGGAAATGATCCAATTTCATTTTTCTGCATGTGGCTGTCCAATTTTCCCAACACCATTTATTGAAGAGGCTGTCTTTTTTCCATTGGACATTCTATCCTGCTTTGTCGAAGATTAGTTGACCATAGAGTTGAGGGTCTATTTCTGGGCTCTCTATTCTGTTCCATTGATCTATGTGTCTGTTTTTGTGCCAGTACCATGCTGTCTTGATGATGACAGCTTTGTAATAGAGCTTGAAGTCCGGAATTGTGATGCCACCAACTCTGGCTTTCTTTTTCAATATTCCTTTGGCTATTTGCGGTCTTTTCTGGTTCCATATAAATTTTAGGATTATTTGTTCCATTTCTTTGAAAAAAATGGATGGTACTTTGATAGGAATTGCATTAAATGTGTAGATTGCTTTAGGTAGCATAGACATTTTCACAATATTTATTCTTCCAATCCAGGAGCATGGAACATTTTTCCATTTCTTTGTGTCTTCCTCAATTTCTTTCATGAGAACTTTATAGTTTTCTGTGTATAGATTCTTAGTCTCTTTGGTTAGGTTTATTCCTAGGTATCTTATCGTTTTGGGTGCAATTGTAAATGGGATGGACTCCTTAATTTCTCCTTCTTCTGTCTTGTTGTTGGTGTAGAGAAATGCGACTGATTTCTGTGCATTGATTT
This sequence comes from Lontra canadensis, assembly GCF_010015895.1. Taxonomy (NCBI): domain Eukaryota; kingdom Metazoa; phylum Chordata; class Mammalia; order Carnivora; family Mustelidae; genus Lontra; species Lontra canadensis. Next base: position 1,306,894 of record NW_022631008.1, on the reverse strand, counting down.
TATATCCTGACACTTTACTGAATTCCTGTACAAGTTCTAGCAGTTTTGGAGTGGAGTCTTTTGGGTTTTCCACATATAGTATCATATCATCTGCGAAGAGTGATAGTTTGACTTCTTCTTTGCCGATTTGGATGCCTTTAATTTCCTTTTGTTGTCTGATTGCTGAGGCTAGGACTTCTAGTACTATGTTGAATAGCAGTGGTGATAACGGACATCCCTGCCGTGTTCCTGACCTTAGCGGAAAAGCTTTCAGTTTTTCTCCATTGAGAATGATATTTGCGATGGGTTTTTCATAGATGGCTTTGATAATATTGAGGTATGTGCCCTCTATCCCTACACTTTGAAGAGTTTTGATCAGGAAGGGATGTTGTACTTTGTCAAATGCTTTTTCAGCATCTATTGAGAGTATCATATGGTTCCTGTTCTTTCTTTTATTAATATGTTTTATCCATTGATTGATTTGCGGATGTTGAACCAACCTTGCAGCCCTGGAATAAATCCCACTTGGTCGTGGTGAATAATCCTTTTAATGTACTGTTGAATCCTATTGGCTAGTATTTTGGTGAGAATTTTTGCATCTGTGTTCATCAAGGATATTGGTCTGTAGTTCTCTTTTTTGATGGGATCCTTGTCTGGTTTTGGGATCAAGGTGAGGCTGGCCTTATAAAATGAGTTTGGAAGTTTTCCTTCCATTTCTATTTTTTGGAACAGTCTCAGGAGAATAGGAATTAGTTCTTCTTTAAATGTTTGGTAGAATTCCCCTGGGAAGCCGTCTGGCCCTGGGCTTTTGTTTGTTTGGAGATTTTTGATGACTGTTTCAATCTCCTTACTCGTTATGGGTCTGTTCAGGCTTTCTATTTCTTCCTGGTTCAGTTGTGGTAGTTTATATGTCTCTAGGAATGCATCCATTTCTTCCAGATTGTCAAATTTGTTGGCATAGAGTTGCTCATAATATGTTCTTATAATTGTCTGTATTTCTTTGGTGTTAGTTGTGATCTCTCCTCTTTCATTCATGATTTTATTTATTTGGGTCCTTTCTCTTTTCTTTTTGATAAGTCTGGCCAGGGGCTTATCAATCTTATTAATTCATTTAAAGAACCAGCTCCTAGTTTCTTTGATTTGTTCTATTGTTTTTTTGGTTTCTATTTCATTGATTTCTGCTCTGATCTTTATGATTTCTCTTCTCCTGCTGGGTTTAGGGTTTCTTTCTTGTTCTTTCTCCAGCTCCTTTAGGTGTAGGGTTAGGTTGTGTACCTGAGACCTTTCTTGTTTCTTGAGAAAGGCTTGTACTGCTATATATTTTCCTCTCAGGACTGCCTTTGTTGTGTCCCACAGATTTTGAACTGTTGTATTTTCATTACCATTTGTTTCCATGAATTTTTTCAATTCTTCTTTAATTTCCTGGTTGACCCATTCATTCTTTAGAAGGATGCTGTTTAGTCGCCATGTATTTGGGTTCTTTCCAAATTTCCTCTTGTGATTGAGTTCTAGCTTCAGAGCATTGTGGTCTGAAAATATGCAGGGAATGATCCCAATCTTTTGATACCAGTTGAGACCTGATTTAGAACCGAGGATGTGATCTATTCTGGAGAATGTTCCATGTGCACTAGAGAAGAATGTGTATTCTGTTGCTTTGGGATGAAATGTTCTGAATATATCTGTGATGTCCATCTGGTCCAGTGTGTCATTTAAGGCCTTTATTTCCTTGTTGATCTTTTGCTTGGATGATCTGTCCATTTCAGTGAGGGGAGTGTTAAAGTCCCCTACTGTTATTGTATGATTGTCGATGTGTTTCTTTGATTTTGTTATTAATTGGTTTATATAGTTGGCTGCTCCCACGTTAGGGGCATAGATATTTACAATTGTTAGATCTTCTTGTTGGACAGATCCTTTGAGTATGATATAGTGTCCATCTTCATCTCTTATTATAGTCTTTGGTTTAAAATCTAATTGATCTGATATAAGGATTGCCACTCCTGCTTTCTTCTGATGTCCATTAGCATGGTAAATTCTTTTCCACCCACTCACTTTAAATCTGAAGGTGTCTTCGGGTTTAAAATAAGTTTCTTGTAGGCAACATATAGATGGGTTTTGTTTTTTTATCCATTCTGATACCCTGTGTCTTTTGATTGGGGCATTTAGCCCATTAACATTCAGGCTAACTATTGAGAGATATGAATTTAGTGCCATTGTATTGCCTGTAAGGTGACTATTATTGTATATTGTTTCTGTTCCTTTCTGATCTACTACTTTTAGGCTCTCTCTTTGCTTAGAGGACCCCTTTCAATATTTCCTGTAGAGCTGGCTTGGTGTTTGCAAATTCTTTCAGTTTTTGTTTGTCCTGGAAGCTTTTAATCTCTCCTTCTATTTTCAATGATAGCCTAGCTGGATATAGTATTCTTGGCTGCATGTTTTTCTCGTTTAGTGCTCTGAATATATTGTGCCAGTTTTTCTGGCCTGTCAGGTCTCTGTGGATAAGTCTGCTGCCAATCTAATATTTTTACCATTGTATGTTACAGACTTCTTCTCCCGGGCTGCTTTCAGGATTTTCTCTTTGTCACTAAGACTTGTAAATTTGACTATTAGGTGATGGGGTGTGGACCTATTCTTATTGATTTTGAGTGGGGTTCCCTGAACCTCCTGGATTTTGATGCTTGTTCCCTTTGCCATATTGGGGAAATTCTCTCCAATAATTCTCTCCAATATACCTTCTGCTCCCCTCTCTCTTTCTTCTTCTTCTGGAATCCCAATTATTCTAATGTTGTTTCATCTTATGGTGTCACTTATCTCTCGAATTCTGCCCTCGTGGTCCAGTAGTTGTTTGTCCCTCTTTTGCTCAGCTTCTTTATTCTCTGTCATTTGGTCTTCTATATCGCTAATTCTTTCTTCTGCCTCATTTATCCTAGCAGTGAGAGCCTCCATTTTTGATTGCACCTCATTAATAGCTTTTTTTTATTTCAACTTGATTAGATTTTAGTTCTTTTATTTCTCCAGAAAGGGCTTTTATATCTCCTGAGAGGGTTTCTCTAATATCTTCCATGCCTTTTTCGAGCCCAGCTAGAACCTTGAGAATCGTCATTCTGAACTCTAGATCTGACATATTACCAATGTCTGTATTGATTAGGTCCTTAGTCTTTGGTACTGCCTCTTGTTCTTTTTTTTGTGGTGAATTTTTCCGCCTTGTCATTTTGTCCAGATAAGAGTATATGAAGGAGTAAGTAAAATACTAAAAGGGTGGCAACAACCCCAGGAAAATATGCTTTAGCAAAATCAGAAGAGATCCCAAATCGTGAGGGGGGGGAGGGGATAAAAAGAGGTTCAGAAAGAAAAAAAAAAAAAAGAAAAAAGAAAAAAGAAACAAATAAAAAAAGAAAACCAATAATGAAAAAAATATAAAAAGGAAAAAAAATATATATTAGATAAACTAGTTAAAAAACGTTAAAAAAGAAAAGGGTAAAAGTTAAAAAAATTTAGCAGAAGAAGAGAAAAAAAATTGAAAAAGAAAAAACATTAAATTAACTGCAAGGCTAAAGAATCATGGGGAGAAAGCCATGAGTTCCGTGCTTTGCTTTCTCCTCCTCTGGAATTCCGCTGCTCTCCTTGGTATTGAAACTGCACTCCTCGTAAGTGAACTTGGTCCTGGCTGGGTTTCTTGTTGATCTTCTGGGGGAGGGGCCTGTTGTAGTGATTCTCAAGTGTCTTTGCCCCAGGCGGAGTTGTACCGCCCTTACCAGGGGCCGGGCTGAGTAATCCGCTCGGGTTTGCTTTCGGGAGCTTTTGTTCACTGAGCGCTTTCCGTAGAGTTCCGGAGGACGGGAATGAAGATGGCGGCCTCCCAGTCTCCGGCCTGGAGGAGCCGAGAGTCTGGGGCCCCACTCCTCAGTGCACCCTCAGAGAACAGCGCCCAATTGCTCCCGTCACCCTGGCCTCTGGCCGTGCTCCGAGCTCACCCAGCCTGCGACCGGTTCAAGGTAAGCCCGAGCTGTGAGCTCACTCCTCGGCTCCGTCTCTGTAGCCGGCTTCCCCGTTCTAATACCTGCAAGCTCTGCGACACTCAGACACCCCGATCCTTCTGTGACCCTGCGGGACCTGAGGCCACACTGGTCCCGCGTGGGCTTCACCCCAGTTAAGCCTCTGGAGCGATGTCCCTCAGCGGAACAGACTTTTAAAAGTCCTGATTTTGTGCTCCGTTGCTCTGCCGCTTGTGGGGAGTCGGCCCCTCCCCCCGGGGTCTATCTTCCTGTCCCTTTGGATTCACTTCTCCATCAGTCCTACCTTTCAGAAAGTGGTTGATTTTCTGTTTCTAGAATTGCTGTTCTTCTCTTCCATCTCCCTTTGGATTTGTAGGTGTTTGCAATCTTTAGATAAGCTATCTAGCTGATCTCCCGCAACCTGAAGTAGTCTCAGCTGCTACTTCTCCGCCATCTTGACTCCTCCCCTCTCTCTATCTCTTTTTTTGGCGACACAATGTGTGTGCTAATCACTGAATACTTGGGAGTTGTAGATTCTTAGATCTCTAGCTGTAGGATGATGTGACACACCAAATGCCTCGCCCAAAACAGTTCTCTAATGAGGCTCTGTTGGCATGAGATGGAAACTCTTCTGTTTCACTGTCTATTTCTCTGATGCACATTGTAATTGCTCGGTATTTTTATAGATTTACTGGTAAGAGTGTGGTATGGGATGAGAATTGATATTTTGGCTGATTCAGAAATTTGGCTGAACATTGATAGAGAAGCCCTGCTCACTTACCAGGTTAACAGATGTGTGCTTCTCTGAGCTGGGGAATAGACAATAGGGTGTCAGAATCTATCTCTCTCTCTCTCTCTCTTTTTTTTTTTTTTTTTTGCTTACTCTCTAGTTGGCAGATTCATTATGTTTAATGAAGTAAAACACAGATAAGTGAGTGCTTGTTTTTGAAACCAGCTCATTGTCTTTGTAATTAGTTAATATTTCTCATATATGAAAGCAACAGCTTAACTAGAAATTTTAGTTTTTATTGTATGTGTTTGTTTTTTCATCTATATTATAGAATGAAATTAAAATTGTGACAATGAATTCTCATAGATCAACTAATCCTTTGCAGGAAGTTTAGAGATTGGATATTTTTAATTTGAGAAGATAAAGGAATTCATGTTTTGGTATCAGGCAGGAAATTATACTTAACCATCTCTTTAGGATTAGTTTTTTAAACCAGCTTGGGAATGCTTCATTTATCCATTTTGGGTAGATGCTAAGCCTGTATCAAAAGATTTTTTCTTGGGGATATTTCTTTCTTATGCAATTAATGATACATTATAATTATATATTTGCCACACCCTTCAACTGAGGGGATTTCTGGAATCTACAAAATACAAAGAGTTTCTCTTGTACTGTGAAATCATAGAAATGTTAACCATCCCCTTTGTACCTTTATTTACCTGAATTCTCCAAGATAATAAAATTTTTTGATTTTTAAGATTTCCATGTTAGCTGAAGGAAACTTTTGGATGTTATTGGTTGTGTTATTGCCTTGATTGTGGTAATAGTTTTATAAATGTATGGATATTTCAGACCCATCAGATTATACACATTAAATTAGCATAGTTTTTTGTATATTAATTATACTTCAATAAAGCTGTTAGAAATAAATTGCCAAATTGGCATATTTCTCTTAATAGTCTTTGGGATATCTGAAATAATGAGAGTTTTTTTATTGTTATGTATTTGTTTTATATATATATATATATATATATATATATATATAAGCTATATAGTTTCATCATCTAGTTAGTAATGACTGGGTATATGAGAATGCTTCTGTTTGGGTTTTCTTATTGCTTGTTATGTTTGTCACCCTGATTCTCAGGCTTTGATACCCCAGAGCTGTCTAGTTTTCAATGGATATTTATACTTTCATCATTTCTTTCTCATATATTTTACCATGAGTGACAATTTCCCAAAATATTTTTACTTATTATTACTCATTATTGAGCCTCTGTTTAGATCTATCTTTTAGCAAGAGATATGAATAATAGCTTTAGGGAAGAAGCTCAAGGGAAAAGGGATATTATGTTTTTCCCTACAGGTACAGTTAAATCAAGACATAGGATAAGCCAATTTTATTTCCTCAGCATAGACATGGTGAACAGTGGTTTCAACTTATCTTCTATCTGTGTACTTAAAAGAAGCATTCTCCCCCTATAGAAAAAAAGTGCTATCAATTTTGTTATTATTAATCTTTAGTGGTAGTGATAGAAATTGTCATTCCATACTTGTTAGCTTATATCTGTTATACTACTCACTCTAATAAATATGTGATGACAGTTTCAGTGAGCTGATGAAGTTCAGGTTAGTTTTAGAAGAAATCATTTCACATTTTAGCAATTCCAGGTGAGAATACTAAAATGACTTAATCTGGAATATTTAGTAAAGCTAGTCTCTTAAACATATTTGTAAAACTATATTTAGATTTATCATAGAAATTGCACTTAATATTGTAAAGTTATGATGATTATTGAGTTTAACAACCTAAATTTCCTTTTCATTCAAAACTGCAGGCAAAGGCCTGGAGAGAGTATGTTTAGAATGATCTAATACATTTAGATTTCCTATGGATGAAAACTTGAATGAACCACTGGCACAGCTTATATTACCTTCTAGCACTATGGTATTATCTAATGAATATTTGGGTACTATAATCTTCAGTTATCTATTAAATTGATTTCACACAAAAAGTAATTGTATCTTGTCAATCGGTAGATACACATTGAGATTTGCCACATTAATGTCTTTTGGAAACTAAATTGAGAAATGTACAGTTGTCTGACATTCAATAGCCCAAAAGATCCTTTTGGAGGTTAGCTAAAATTTGGTGTGCATCAAATGATTATTTTTATATTAGTCTAAGTTCTAAAGAAGCCTGAGAGGTTGGACATGGTAGAATTGCTTTTCTAGACACTTCAGAGATTAACAAATTTTCATTTACTTTCCATCGTGCCATACCTTGAGAAATAATAGTCAGTGAAAAATGTGGTCAAAAGTGCAATCAGGCTCAACAAATACCCATTTATTTACTTCTTGGGGTTTGGATTATAAAGTCCTACAGTCATTGGGTTATTGATCAGGCCATTACTATTTTCAGAAATTATTTTCTCTCCCCTTCTTTCCTTCCTTCCTTCCTTCCTCCCTTCCTTCCTTCCTTCCTTCCTTCCTTCCTTCCTTCCTTCCTTCTTTCTCCCTTCCTTTCTTGTTTTGCTTTGCTTTGCTTTTTTCAAGTAGGTTCCATGCCCAGTGTGGAATTCAATGCAGGGCTTGAATTCATGAACCTGACATCAAGACTTGAGGTGGGACCAAGAGTCAGATGCTTAACTGGCTGAGTCACCCAGGCACCCCTCTATTTCTGGGATTTTCTAATTCCTGTTGATTTGGGTTGAGATATAGCATTATAGTGCAGGTATTTTATTGGTAGAACTAATGAGCTTCATATTTCATTGCATCTAAGCAACAGGAAGATTTGAAAAGGAGTTAGCTGAGGCATCAATTGATTATGATTTATACTTGAGGAGAGAGATGTTTAATGAGAGTATATGTGAAGTAGAGAATGGCCAAGGAGAGAGAAGCTCAAAAATCATACAGAGGATTATCCTTGAAGTGCTGTCACATCTGAGTTCACAAATAGAGTAAAAAGATCCGATGTATGCTCAAAGTAAAACTGGACAGGGTAACATAGTGTGTAGAAACTTCACAGAGCAATAATAATATTTCTGATATTTTTCTGATACCACTTTTCTGATTTAGAACCTACATATTATTTAATTTTGTAAGGTTTTTATTTAGGGTTTTATGTATTTAAGGATTTATTTATGTGTTTTGAGTTATTCTTAAAGAGACATTAAAGGGATTCAAAATAAACTTCTCTGTAATATTTTTTATAGAAAGACAGGCCCCCCAAAATGATTTGCATTTTGGGTGGAACTCATAGTCTTTTTTTTTTTTTAAGATTTATTTATTTATTTATTTGACAGACAGAGATCACAAGTAGGCAGAGAGGCAGGCAGAGAGAGAGGGGAAAGCAGGCTCCCTGCTGAGCAGAGAGCCCAATGCGGGGCTCGATCCCAGGACCCTGGGATCATGACCTGAGCTGAAGGCAGAGGTTTTAACCCACTGAGCCACCCAGGTGTCCCTATCAGATGTCTTTTGAATTATAACCAGGTCTTGGTTCTCACAGCTAAATAGTATAAGATTAGATTAACTCCACAGACAGAGCAGCATTCATCCTAGACCATACTGAAGTCAATATTTTTTCATTTACAGGAGACTACATGGGAGAAAAGTGAGGAGTTCAGGTAGTAAGAGATTTTTCAGAGGTGCTATTATGTAGAAAAGTAGACAATTTTTTTTTCAGGTATAGTCCAAAAGCTGACAATTGTGAGAAGAACTCTGGTAATACAGTTAAGATTTTATATTGCCTTATCCCAAGACTCATAGATTTAGGACCACTCTTTGTTTCCCTCTTGAAGGTCAGATCTGTGGGGGTGCCTGGGTGACTCAGTCTGTTAAGTGGCTGCCTTTGATTCAAGTCATGATCCCAGGGTCCTGGAATTGAGCCTCACATCAGTCTCCCTGCTCAGCAAAGAGCCCGAGTCTCCCTTTCACTCTGCCTCCTGCTCTGCATACTTGTACTCTCTATCTCTGTGTCAAATAAATAAAACCTTAAAAAAAAAGATCAAATCTGTGGAGCCATTAACTCTGTGGGTTGCCCTTAGCCATGGCTTCCCACTCACTTCCTTCCCATTAAATGAGAAGTGCTTAGTGATGTAAAAAGGAGTTGACTCACTGAGAAACAAATGAACTTGATATCTAGGTCATAAAGAGTCAAAATACTGAGGAAATTGTATAGCTGATGCCCTAAGATGCCCCAATCTACCTTGTAGAATTTCTCAATAAGTAGACTCTTAATGTTTGGAAGACATGTGAAACAACCCATAGGCAGTAGGACATAGGTAACAGTGAAGTTTTTTGCCCCCTTTATACAAAATGTACTTGAACTTTTTTTTTTATTAATCATTTTTAAAATTTATTTTCAGCATAACAGTATTCATTGTTTTTGTACCACACCTAGTGCTCCATGCAATCCATGCCCTCTCTAATACCCACCACCTGGTTCCCCCAACCTCCCACCCCCCCCACCTCTTCAAACCCTTCAGATTGTTTTTCAGAGTCCATAGTCTCTCATTGTTCACCTCCCCTTCCAATTTCCCCCAACTGCCTTCTCCTAACTCCCCATGTCCTCCATGCTATTTGTTATGTTCCACAAATAAGTGAAACCATATGATAATTGATTCTCTCTGCTTGACTTATTTCACTCAGCATAATCTCTTCCAGTCCCGTCCATGTTGCTACAAAAGTTGGGTATTCATCCTTTCTGATGGAGGCATAATACTCCATAGTGTATATGGACCACATCTTCCTTATCCATTCGTCCATTGAAGGGCATCTTGGTTCTTTCCAAAGTTTGGCAACCATGGCCATTGCTGCTATAAACATTGGGGTACAGATGGCCCTTCTTTTCACTACATCTGTATCTTTGGGGTAAATACCCAGTAGTGCAATGGCAGGGTCATAGGGAAGTTCTATTTTTAATTTCTTGAGGAATCTCCACACTGCTATCCAAAGAGGCTGCACCAACTTGCGTTCCCACCAACAGTGTAAGAGGGTTCCCCTTTCTCCACATCCCCTCCAACACATGTTGTTTCCTGTCTTGCTAATTTTGGCCATTCTAACTGGTGTAAGGTGATATCTCAATGTGGTTTTAATTTGAATCTCCCTGATAGCTAGTGATGATGAACATTTTTTCATGTGTCTGATAGCCATTTGTATGTCTTCATTGGAGAAGTGTCTGTTCATGTCTTCTGCCCAGGTTTTGACAGGATTATCTGTTTTGTGTGTGTTGAGTTTGAGGAGTTCTTTATAGAACCTGGATATCAATCTTTTGTCTGTACTGTCATTTGCAAATATCTTCTCCCATTCCGTGGGTTGCCTCTTTGTTTTCTTGACTGTTTCCTTTGCTGTGCAGAAGCTTTTGAATTTGATGAAGTCCCAAAAGTTTATTTTGGCTTTTGTTTCCTTTGCCTTTGGAGACATATCTTGAAAGAAGTTGCTGTGGCTGATATCGAAGTAATCTCTTCGATATACTTGAAGTTTGAACTAGTCCAGGTGATTCTTCATTTTACACCTGAAGAAAGCCAGAACCACATAACATGAACAGGTTCAGTTGCTATCAGTTAGTCTTTTGAAATTTCTATTTTCTTGCTTCTCAAATAATTTTGAGTATTAGTCCCTGAATACTTTAAAGTTATGTTTTTCATTCCATAAAATTCACTTGGTTGAAGATCAAAACATCTTTTGGCCAGTGGTAAAATTGAGCTCCCCCCAATTAGGAAATTAAAATTTAAGTATCCTCTCAAGTCAGCTTCATTCTTCAACTAATCCTTCTGGATAAATGAGCACAGCAGACACATGGTAACCAGGGAATTCCACCTTGATGGGTTTTAGCAAATATTCAAATGAAAAATACAAAATACAATGGCACCACTGGTGCTTGGGTGTACAACTGCAGAAATAAAAGAAGAAATGGGAAGAGAATGGCTACTATGTCAGGGACGGGCTCATTGACTCTTTACAGTTTTTTTCTTTTGATGTAGTATTTATGTGTAGTGAAATGCACAAATCTTAAGTGAACATTCATGGATTTTGACAAATACACCACCATTACACCACTCACTTTGCTGAAAAAGGGTGAGAAGTTTTAGAAACATTCACCAGCATTAGATAAAGGAAAAATGCTTGTAGTTTAGTATTTACACAGTAGACACATTAATGACATCACATCAGTAAACTTCAGAAGGGTAACTCTATTTACTGAATAGAATTTATCACCCAAATTTATCATCACCCCAGAAACTTTTGTCATGTCCCTTTGTAATTAGGTAATGCCCTAGCCCACTCCTCAAAGGCAACAACTATTATGATTTTTTTTCACTAAAAAATTTTTTGTCTGTTCTAGAATTCCATAAATTTGGAGTTGTATTATTTGTACTCTTTGGTGTAAGGTTTCTGTATTAGTTTGCTAGGGCTGCCATAAAAAGCACCAGAGACTAAGGGTTAAACAACAGAAATGTATTTTATCACAGTGCTGGAAGCTAGATGCCTGTGTTCTGGAAGAAGATGCATGTGTTGACAGATTTTTTTTTTTCTCCTTTGGCTTGCAAATGACTACACACTTGCTGTGTCATCTATGGTTGTCTTCTGTCTCTGTGTTGTCTATGTCCTAAGTTCCTTTTCTTTTCTTTTTTTTTTTTCATTTTATTTTATTTCTTTTCAGTGTTCCAAAATTCATTGTTTATGCACCACACCCAGTGCTCCATGCAATACATGCCCTCCATAATACCCACCACCAGGCTCACCCAACCCCCAACCACCTCCCCTCCAAAACCATCACTTTGTTTCTCAGAGTCCACAGTCTTTCATGGTTCCTATACCCCTCCAATTTCCCCTAACTCCCTTCTCCCAATGTCCCCCATGTTATTCCTTTTGCTCCACAAGTAAATGAAACCATATGATAGTTGACTCTCTGCTTGACTTCTTTCACTCAGCATAATCTCTTCCATTCCCACCCATGTTGATATAAAAGTTGGGTATTCATCCTTTCTGATGGAGGCATAATACTCCATTGTATATATGGACCATATCTTTATCCATTAGTCCGTTGAAAGGCATCTTGGTTTTTTCCACAGTTTGGTAAATGTGGCCATTGCTGCTATGAACATTGGGGTACTGGTGGTCCTTCTTTTATTTCAGGGATCATTTCTATAGTTTGTTACTAAGTTCCTTTTCTTATAAGGACATCAGCATATTGTATTAGGGCCCATCCAAATGACCTCAATTTACCCTAATTACCACCTGAAAGGCCCTATCTCCAAAGATGGTTATGTACTGAGGAAGTATTAGGGGTTAGGATTTCAATATTTAAATTTGAGGGAATATAATTTAGCCTGTAACAGATTTTTTTAAATCACAAAAATGTTTTTGAGATTTATCCATCCTTTTTGTGCCAGTATTTTGATCTTTTCTAATTTGAGTAGAATTTCATTATGTGAATATAGTACAGTTTATTTATTTTTTAAATGGACACCCAGGATGATTCCAGTTTTTGGCTTTTATGAATGAAGCAACTTGAGCATTGTTGCATAAGCCATTTTGCAAACTTATGTTTTTATTTATCTTGGCTCAATATCTAGGAGTGGAATTGCTAGTCATAGGAGTAGATGTAGGTTTGATTTCATTGGAAACTTCCAGAAAATTTTCCAAAAAGTTGGTATGATTTTATATTCTTATCATCAATTTATGAGAACTCCAGTTGCTCTAAATTCTTAGTAACATTTGGTGTTGTCAGCTTTTTACATTTTAGTCATTCAGGTGGATGTGTAGTGTATATCACTATGGCTTTAATTTTCATTTCCCCTCCTTGATGTAGAATACTTTTGCATGTGCTTTTTGGCCATTTGTGTGTTAGATTATTTTAATTCATATTTAATAGAAAGTGCTAGAGAGTCTTAGGAAAAACCTATGTGAAACAAATATTCTCATGTGTCCATCCTCTAAAAATTTAGTTTTGATATTGCACCTGATGTTTCTGACCAATCTGCTCTTCCCATTTATGACTTGAATAAAAGCAGGTATAAATTATCTAATGATATGGCATTGACAGAGAAAAAGAACTGGGTATGTGTATGAATCTATATTTTTATGTTTCTTGGTGCTCCATAAAATAAAAATAATGTGAAAAGGTGAGAAAGAAAGAAAAAAAAAAAAACAACTACTTTTCTCTGCAATAAAAATTGGCCTAAATCACAACTGGACAGGCAGTTAGAAAACTATAATGTTAGATCTCTATCTTACTCCACTCACTAATATAAATTCCAGATGGAGAAAAAAATCCATTTTAGTTATTTTAAATCAAACACATAGCCATTTTTTATAAAGTCAAATGTTTCCTAAAAGTTTAAAATGGAAATATTAGTTCTTCACGCCTCCTCCCTTCTACCCTCAAGTCCTTTATCCACAGGCACAAACCTTCAAGAATTTCAGCTATGCTTACCTTTTATTTCTTACTTTTTAATCAAATTGATTTTTTTAGTTTTATTGAGATATAATTGACATATATCATTATATTCATGTAAGGTATACAACATGTTTTGATATATGCATATGTTGTGAAATGATCACCACAGTGAGTTTAGTCAATATCCATCATCTCACCTACTCAATTTTTTTTCATGTAATAAGACCTTTTAAGATATACTCTCTAAGTAACTTTCAAATATAAAACAGTATTTTTATGGTCACCATACTGTACATTATAACGCCAGGACTTATTTATTTTATAACTGGAAATCTGTACCTTTTGACCACCTTCATCTATTTTGTCCTCCCCTTACCCTCTGCCTCTGGCAACCACCAGTTTGTTCTCTGTCTGTATGGATGTTTGTTTTAAATTCCACCTATAAGTGAGATATTCAGTATCTGTCTTTCTCTATCTGATTTATTCCACTTAGCAAAATGCCCTCAAGGTCTAACCTTGTTGTCACAAATAACAAAATTTCCTTCTTTTTTTTTTTAATAAAGATTTTATTTATTTATTTGATAGAGAGAGATATCAGGTAGGCAGAGAGAGAGAGGAGGAAGCAGGCTCGCTGCAGAGCAGAGAGCCAGAATGGGAGCTCAATGTCAGGACTCTGGGATCATGACCTGAGCCAAAGGCAGAGGCTTTAACCCACTGAGCCACCCTGGTGCCCCTCCTTCTTTTTTATAATGAATGCTATTACATATTATTGCGCGCACACACACACACACACACACACACATCACATTCTCTTTATCCATTAATCTTTTGATAGATATATTGTTTCCATACTTTGGCTATTGTAAATAATGCTGCAATAAACCTGGGGGTACAGATATCTCTTTTGATATAGTGATTTCATTTTCTTTGAATATATAGCTAGAAATGGAATTGCTAGATCACATGGCAGTTCTATTTTTAATTTTTGAAAAAAACTCCATATTCTTTTCCTGCATACTTTTGAGTTGCTGTACCAAGTAACATTCTTACCAAAAGTGTACAAGTGTTCCCTTTTCTCCACATCCTCACCAATACTTGTTAGCTCTTGTCTTTTTGATGATAGCCAGTCTAACAGGTATAAGGTAAAATCTCTCTGTGGTTTTGATTTACTTTTCCCTGAAGATTAATGATGTTGAACAACTTCTCATATACCTGTCTTCCATTTGTATGTGTTATTTGGGAAAATGTCTGTTCAGTTCCTCTGCCCTTATTTTTTTTTTAATTGATTTGTTTGCTTTTTGCTATTGAACTGTATGAGTTCTTTATATATTTTGGGCATTAACTCATCTAATATATGACTTGCAAGTATTTTCTGCCATTCCTTAGACTGTCTTTTCATTTTGTTGATGGTTTCCTTTGCTGTGCAGAAGCTTCTTAGTTTTGCATAGTGCCACTTTCTGATTTTTGCTTTTTTAAAAAACTTTGCTCTTTGTATCAAATCTAAAAAGTCATCGTAAAGACTGTTTTCAAGGAAACTACCCCCTACATTTTCTCTAGGAGTTTTATGGTTTTGGGTCTTATATCCAAGTCTTTAATCCATTTGGAGTATTTTTTAATGTATGGTGTAAGACAGGGGTCTAGTTTCTGTCTGTGGCTATCATTCATTCATTTTCACTTCATTCAGTGTATGTGGCTTTCCAGTTTTCCCAATACATTTTATAGAAGAGACTGTCCCTTATTGATTGTAAATTCTTAGGTCTTTTGTCATAAATTAATTGACCATATATGCATGAGTTTATTTCTGTGTTCTCTATTTTATTCCATTTATCTGTGTTTCTGTTTTTATGCCAGTACCATACTGTTTTGATTACTATGGTTTTGTAATATAGTTTGAAATCATGAAGTATGATGCCTCCAGGTTTGTTCATTCTCAAGTTTGCCATGGCTATTCAGTGTCTTTTTTGGTTCCACAAAATTTTAGGATTGTATTTTTTATTTCTGTGGAAAATACAATTGGTATTTTGAGGGATTATATTCAATCTGTAGATCACTTTGGATAGTATGGACATTTTAACAATATTAATTCTTTCAGTCCTTGAGCAAGGAATATCTTTCCATTTCTTATGGCTTCTTCAATTTATTTCATCACATCTTAGAGCTTTCAGTATATAGGTCTTTTACTTCCCTGGTTAAATTTATCCCTAGGTATTTTATTCTTTTTGATGCAACTGTAAATGGGATTAGTTTCATAATTTCTCCTTCTGATAGCTCATTATTAGAGTATGGAAGCACAGGTGATTTTTGTATATTGATTTTGTATCCTGCGTTTTTACAGAATTTGTTTATTAGTTTTAACAGGTTTTTTTTGGGGGGGTGGAGTTTTTAGGATTTTCTGTATATAATACCATGTCATCTGCAAATAGACACAGTTTGTTTTTTTTTTCTTTCCCTTTCATATTTTGTTGCCATTTATTTCTTTTTCTTGCCTAACTGTTCTGGCTAGGATTTACGATATTATGTTGAATAAATGTGACAAGAGAAGGCATCCTTGTCTTGTTCCTGATCTTAGAGGAAAAGCTTTCAGGTTTTCACTATTAAGTATGTTAGCTGTGGAAGAGTCAAATATGAACTTTATTATGTTGGAGGTATATTGCCCCGATGCTCACTTTGTTGAGTTTTTAATCATGAATGTTGACTTTTGTCACATGTCTTTTTGTATCTATTTAGATGATCATATGATTTTTTAGAAGTTCTTTATTTAAATTCAATTTAGTTTGCATAAACTGTATTAGTTTCAGGGGTAGAAATTAGTGATTCATCAGTTGCATATAATATCCATGTTCATTATATCAAGTGCTCTCCTTAATGCCCATCACCCAATTATCCCTCCTCCCTCCCCCATTTGCCTCCTCTCCAGCAATCCTCAGTTTGTTTCCTAAAGTTTGGCTTCTCTTAGGGTTTACCTCCTTCTCTAGAAGAAAGGGAGATGATCATATGATTTTTATCCTTCATTTTATTAATGTGGTGTATCACATTAATAGATTGGTGAATGTCGAACCCATTTTATATCCCTGGAGTAAGTTCCACTTGATCCTTTAATGTACTGTTGAATTCAGTGTGACAATACTTTGTTGAAAATTTTTGCATCTATGTTGATCAAGAATATTGACCTGTAATTTTATTTCCTTGTATTGTCCTTGCCTGGTTTTGGTATCAGGATAATGCAACCTCATAAAAGGAGCTTGGAAATATTTCTTCCTTTTCTACTTTTGGGATTGGTATTAACTTGGATGTTTGATAAATAATGAAGTCTCTGATCTTGAACTTTTGTTTCTTGGGAAGTTTTTGATTACTGAATCTGTCTTTTTATTAGTAAGTAATGTGTTCAGATTTTCTTTTTCTTCATGATTAAACTTGGATAAATTTTATTTCACTAGAAATTTATCTAATAATTTAGGTTGTCTTATTTGTTGGTATATAATTGTTTATAGTAGTCTCTTGTGACTCTTTGTATGTTATTACAAATTGTAATGTCTTCTCTTTCATTTCTAATTGCATTTAGTTGAATCCTCTTCTCTTTTCTTATTAAGTCTAGAAAAAGATTTGTCATTTTTATTTATCTTTACATAAAACCATCTCTTAGTTTCACTGATATTTTCTATTTCTTTCTCATTTCTTCCATTTATTTCCTCTTTGATTTTTGTTATTTCCTTCCTTCTGCTAACTTTGGGCTTTGTTTTTCTTTTTCTAGTTCCTGGAGGTATAAAGTTAGGTTGTTTATGTGAGTTTTTATTATTATTTTTTTATTTTTTATTAACATATCACAGCACTCACCACAGCACATACCTTTCCCAATGTCCATAACCCAACCACCTTACCCCTCCCCCCAGCAACCCTCAGTTTGTTTTCTGAGATTAAGAGTTTTTTATGGTTTGTCTCTCTCCTGATCCCATCTTGTTTCATTTTTTCCTTCCCTACCCCAAAACCCCCCACTTTGTCTCTCTAAACTTCCTCATATCAGGGAGATCATATGATAATTGTCTTTCTTTGATTGACTTATTTTCCTCAGCATAATACCCTCTAGTTCCATCCACGTTGTCACAAATGGAAAGATTTCATTTCTTTTGATGGCTGCATAGCATTCTATTGTATATATATACCACCTCTTTATCCATTCATCTGTTGATGGACATCTAGGTTCTTTCCAGAGTTTGGCTATTGTGGACATTGCTGCTATAAATATTGGGGTGCACATGCCCCTTTGGATCACTACATTTGTATCTTTAGGGTAAATATCCAGTATTGTGATTGCTGGGTTGTAGGGTAGCTCTATTTTCAACTTTTTGAGGAACCTCCATGCTGTTTTCCAGAGTGGCTGCACCAGCTTGCATTCCCACCAACAGTGTAGGAGGGTTCCCCTTTCTCTGCATCCTCCCCAGCATCTGTCATTTCCTGACTTATTAATTTTAGTCATTCTGACTGGTGTGAGGTGGTATCTCATTGTGGTTTTTAATTTGTATTTCCCTGATGCCGAGTGATATGGAAGACTTTTTCATGTGTCTGTTGGCCATCTGGATGTCTTCTTTGCAGAAATGTCTGTTCATGTCCTCTGCCCATTTCTTGATTGGATTATTTGTTCTTTGGGTGTTGAGTTTGATAAGTTCATTATCGATTTTGGATAGCAGCCCTTTATCTGCTATGTCATTTGCAAATATCTTCTCCCATTCTGTCAGTTGTCTTTTGGTTTTGTTGACTGTTTCTTTAAATGTTTGGTAGAATTTTCCTGGGAAGCTGCCTGGCCCTGGCTCTTGTTCTTTGGGAGATTTTTTTTTTTAAAGGTTTTATTTATTTATTGGACAGACGGAGATCACAAGTAGGCAGAGAAGCAGGCAGAGAGAGAGGAGGAAGCAGGCTCCCCGCTGAGCAGAGAACCCGATGTGGGGCTCGATCCCAGGACCCTGGGATCATGACCTGAGCCGAAGGCAGAGGCTTTAACCCACTGAGCCACCCAGGTGCCCCTGTTGGGAGATTTTTTGATGACTGCTTCAATCTCCTTACTGGTTATGGGTCTGTTCAGGTTTTCTATTTCTTTCTGGTTCAGTTTTGGTAGTTTTATATGTCTCTAGGAATGCATCCATTTCTTCCATATTGTCAAATTTGCTGGCATATAGTTGCTCATAATGTGTTCTTATAATTGTTTGTATTTCTTTGGTATTGGCTATGATCTCTTCTCTTTCATTCATGATTTTATTAATTTGGGTCCTTTCTCTTCTTTTTGATTAGTCTGGCCAGGGGTTTATCGATCTTATTAATTCTTTCAAAGAACCAGCTCCTAGTTTTGTTGATTTGTTCTACTGTTATTTTAGTTTCTATTTCATTGATTTCTACTCTGATCTTTATTATTCCTCTTCTCTTGCTGGGTTTAGGCTTTTTTTGCTGTTCTTTCTCCAGCTCCTTTAGGTATAGGGTTAGGTTGTGTACTTGAGACCTTTCTTGTTTCTTGGGCAGGGCTTATATCACTATACACTTTCCTCTCAGGACCGCCTTTGCTGTGTGCCAAAGATCTTGAACAGTTATGTTTTCATTTTCATTTGTTTCCATGAATTTTTTTTTAAAGTCTTTAATTTCCTGGTTGACCCATTTATTCTTTAGGAGGATGCTCTTTAGTCTCCATGTATTTGAGTTCTTTCCAACTTTCCTCTTGTGATTGAGTTCTAGTTTCAGAACATCATGGTCTGAAAATACGCAGTGAATGATCCCAATCTTTTGATACCAGTTGAGACCTGACTTGTGACCCAGGATATGATTTTTTCTGGAGAATGTTCCATGTGGACTAGAGAAGAATGTGTATTCTGCTGTTTTGGGATGGAATGTTGTAAATATATCCGTGATGTCCATCTGGTCTAGTGTGTCATTTAAGGCCTTTATTTCCTTGTTGATCGTTTGCTTGGATGATCTATTTCAGTGAGGGGGGTGTTAAAGTCCCCTACTATTATTGTATTATTATTAGTGTGTTTCTTTGATTTTGTTATTAATTGGTTTATGTAGTTGGCTGCTACATAGGGGCATAGATATTTAAAATTATTATATCCATTGTTGGACAGACCCTTTGAATATAGTATAGCGTCCTTCCTCATCTCTTATTATAGTCTTTGGCATAAAATCTAATTGATCTGATATAAGGATTGCCACCCCAGCTTTCTTTTGATGTACATTAGCATGGTAAATTGTTTTCCATCCCCTCACTTTAAATCTGGAGGTGTCTTTGGGTCTAAAATGAGTTTCTTGTAGACAGCATATTGATGGATTTTGTTTTTTTATCCATTCTGATACCCTGTGTCTTTTGATTGGGGCATTTAGCCCATTTACATTCAGGGTAACTTTGAGAGTTACAAATTTAGTGCCATTGTATTGCCTGTAAGGTGACATTTACTGTATAATGTCTCTGTTCCTTTCTGGTCTACTACTTTTAGGCTATCTCTTTGCTTAGAGGACCCCTTTCAATATTTCCTATAGAGCAGCTTTGGTGTTTACAAACTCTTTTAGTTTTTCTTTGTCCTGGAAACTTTTTATCTCTCCTTCTATTTTCAATGATAACCTAGCTGTAAATAGTACTCTTGGCTGCATGTTTTTCTCATTTAGTGCTCTGAATATATTGTGCCAGTTTTTCTGGCCTGTCAGGTCTCTGTGGATAAGTCTGCTGCTAATCTAATATTTTTACCATTGTATGTTGCAGACTTCTTGTCCTGGGCTTCTTTCAGGATTTTCTCTTTGTCACTAGAACTTGTAAGTTTTACTATTAGATGACAGGGTGTGGACCTATACTTATTGCTTTTGAGGAGGATTCTCTGTGCCTCCTGGATTTTGATGCTTGTTCCCTTTGCCATATTAGGGAAATTCTACATTAATTCACTCCAATATACCTTCTGCCTTTCTTCTTCTTCTGGAATCCCAATTATTCTAATATTGTTTCATCTTATGGTATCACTTATCTCTTGAATTCTCCCTTTGTGGTCCAGCAGTTGTTTGTCTCTCTTTTGCTCAGCTTCTTTATTCTCCATCATTTGGTCTTCTATATCACTAATTCCCTCTTCTGCCTCATTTATCCTAGCAGTAAGAGCCTCCATTTTTTATTGCACCTCATTAATAGCTTTTTTGATTTCAGCTTGGTTAGATTTTGGTTCTTTTATTTCCCAGAAAGGGCTTTTATTTCTCCAGGCAGCATTTCTCTAATCTCTTCTATGCCTTTTTTGAGCCCAGCTAGCACCTTGAGAATCATCATTCTGAACTCTGGATCTGACATATTACCAATGTCCATATTGATTAGATCCTTAGCCTTTGGTACTGCCTCTTGTTCTTTTTTTTTGTGGTGATTTTTTCTGCCTTGTCATTTTATCCAGATAATAATATATGAATGAGAAAGGGTGGCAAAGACCCCAGAAAAATGTGCATTAACCAAATCAGAAGAGACCCTAAATTGTGGGAAGAAGAAAGTTTAGAAGAAGTTTTAAAAAAAAGTTTAAAAAAATTAAAAAAAAAGAAAATATATATTAGACTGGTGAATAGAACAGAACCACCCACTTGATTTTGGGAGTATTTTGGTCTCTTGGAATAAACTACCTCCCAAATTTTTAGAGAAAGAAAGAAAGAAAGAAAGAAATATATATATATATATATATATGACATATATATATGACATATATATATACACACACACACACATGTACATATACATATACACAAAAATAAGGGTAAACATGATGTATGGCTGGAATGACTGTAAAGATGAAAATTTTAAAAAAATTCTAAAAAAGGTGTTGATAAGATAAGTTGGTTGGGAAAAGAAAGAAAAAGAAAGTGGAGAGAATTTGCTCAGGCTGGAGACTAGAACAAACTCTGTGCTAGATTTAGAGTATCTTTTGATTTATTAGAAGAAGTTGTATCCCCAAAATTTTTAGAAGAAAAAACCCTATGTGTATACAAAAGATAAAGTTAGATATAATGAAGGATAAAATATGACTATAATAATAAAGGTTCAAAAAGATTTTTTTAAAAAAGATATTGTTAAGATAAACTTGTTAAAAAATGTTAAAAGAGGAAAGAACAAAAGTTAAAAAAATTAGAATAAGAAAAACATAAAATAAAAAAATTAATTAACTTTGCAAGACTAAAGAATCATGGGGAGACAACCATAAATTCCATGCTTTGCTTTCCCCTCCTCTGGAATTCCGCTGTTCTCCTTGATCAGTGAGCTTGGTCTTGGCTGGATTTCTTGCTGATCATCTGGGGGAGGGGCCTGTTGTAGTGATTCTCAAGTGTCTTTGCCTGAGGCACAATTGCACTGCCCTTGTCAGGGGCTGGGCTAAGCAATCTGCTCCGGTTTGCTCTCGGGAACTTTTGTTTCCTGAATGCTTTCCACAGAGCTCTGGAGGACAGGAATAAAAATGGTGGCCTCCCAAGCTGTGGCCTGGAGGAGCTGAGAGCTAGGGGCCCCACTCATCAGTGCACCCTTGGAGAAAAGTGCTCAATCACTCCCTTCTTCCTGGTCTGCAACCACGCTCCGAGCTCACCTGGCTTGTGACCGAGTATTTCTGTCTCTGGCAGACAACCCCATTTGGAGTCTCCAAACCCAGCAGATCCCTGCCACTCTTCCTGGGGGGGGGGGGTCTCCCTGGATTGCCACTTGTGGGGTCCCTGCTCAAAGAGCAGTGGACTGACTGTTCCACAGATCACAGTGAGAGCTCACTCCTCTGCTCCATCTCTGTAGTTGGATTCCCAACTCTAATACCTGTGAGCTCTGCTAAATTCAGACACCCCTGATCCTTCTGTGACCCCACAGTACCTGAGATCACGCTGTCCCCACAAGGGCTCCACCCCCACTTAGCCTCTGGAGCAATGTCCCTCAGTGGAGCAGACTTTTAAAAGTTATGATTTTGTGCTCCATTACTCTGCTGCTTGCTGGGTTCTGGCCCTTCCCCCTGTGGTCTATCTTCATGTTGCTTCAGATTCACTTCTCCGCAGGTCCTACCTTTCAGAAAGTGGTTGATCTTCTGTTTCTAAAATTGTTGCTCTTCTTCTCTTTGATCTCCTGTTGGATTTGTAGGTGTTCAGAATGGTTTGATAACTATCTAGCTGAACTCCTGCTATCTGATGCCATCTCAGCCTGCTACTCCACCATCTTGACTCCTCCTCCCAGGTGGAAGTCTCTCTCTCTTTCTCTCTCTCTCTTTTTTTTTTTAAATGTAGGAGTGTATCACTATAAACTTCCTTCTTAGAACAGCTTTTGCAGAATCCCACAAGTTTTGATATGTTGAATTTCTGTTTTCATTTGTTTTAAGGGTTTTTTTTTTTTTTAAATTTCTCTGTTAATGTCTTTTTTGACTCAATTGGTTGTTTGGTAATATGTTGTTTAATCTTCACATATTTGTAAATTTTTGTTTTCTTCTTATAATTGATTTCTAATTTCATACCATTTTGTTGCAAAAGATGCTTGCTATGATTTTAATATTCTTAAATCTACTAGGACTTTTTCTGTGGTCTTATATATAATCTGTCCCAGAGAATGTTCCATGTACACTTAAGAAAAATGCATATTCTGCTGCTGTTGGATGAAATATTCTATGAACATCTGTTAAATCCATGTTTCCTTATTGATTTTCTGTCTAAATGATTTATCCATTGTTGAGTGTGGAGTACTGAAGTCCCTTAGTATTACTGTATTGCAATCAATTTCTTCCTTCATGTCTGTTAATATTTGCTTTATATGTTAAGAACACCTCTTATTGGACTGGCCCCTTTATCATTATATTATATGGAATATCTTTATATATTCCTTCCCATCTGTGTGTGTCTTTAAAATCTGAAGTTAAGTCTCTTGTAGGCAGCATATATTTGCTCCTTGGCATTGGCTTTTTTATTTTATTTTGTTTAATCCATTCAGCTACTCTTTTAATTTGAGAATTTAGTCCATTTACATTTAAGGTCATTATGATGGGTATGGATAGATATTGCCATTTTGTTAATAGTATTATGGCTGTTTTGTAGCTACTTTATTCTTTTCTTCTGTTATTTGTGACTCTGTGATTTGATGACATTCTGTAGTGGCATGCTTAAATTCCTTTCTTTCTTTCTTTTTCTTTCTTTCTTTTTTTTTTTTTTTGCATATCTACTATAGATTTTAGCTTTGTGGTTATTGTGATTACTTGAAACAGTTTATTTACCTAACAGTTTATTTTAAACTGATAATAACCTAATCATGCATGTACACTAAAGCACTGTATTTTACTCCCTGTCCACATTATGTTTGATGTGTCAATTTATGTTTTTTAACCTTATGTATCCATTAACAAATTATTGCAGTTAACCTTTTTTCTAGATTTGTAAGTGATTCATCCACCACCTTTCCAATATTAGAGTATTTGGAATCTAATTATATATCTATTTTTATCAGTGAAATTTATACTTTCATATGATTTCCTGTTACTAAGTAGCATTCATTCATTTCAGCTTGAAGAAATCCCTTTATTATTTTTTTGTAAGGTGGCTTAGTGGTGATGAATTACTTCAGCTTTCACTTGTCTGAAAAACTCTATTTCTCCTTCAGTTCTCAGGACAGTTTTGCTGAGTAGAGTATGACTGGTTGGTAGTTTTTTCTGTTAGCACTTTAAGTATATTATGTGACTCCCTTCTGGCCTGCAAAATTTATGCAGAAAAAGATGCTGATAATCTAATAGGTATTCTCTTGGAAGTAAGAAGTAGTTTCTCTCTTCTGCTTTTATGATTCTCTTCTTTCACTTTTGACAGTACACTTATAATGTGTTGGGGTGTGAATCTTTTTGGATTCATCTTGTCTGGCACTTTCTGGACATCTTGGATCTGGATGGCTGTTTCTTTCCCCAGGTTAGGAAAGCTTATAATCATTATTTTTTAAATTAATATTTCTGCCCCTTTCTTTCTGTCTCCTATTTAAGGGCCCTCCTATAGTGAGAATATTGGTCTGATTGATGGTGTTCTATAAGTCTCAAATTATCTTTATTCTTTTTTTTTTTCCTTTTGCTCCTCTAAAGTGAATGAATTCCACTGTCTTCAAGCTAGATGATACTTTTTTCCACTTGATGTAGTATGCTGTTGAGCCTGCTATTGAATTTTTTTTCAGTACAATTATTATATACTTCTCTATGATTTATGTTTAGTGATTTCTTATATTTTCTCTTTTTGTTGAAATTCTTGATTTGTTCATACATTCTTCTACTGACTTAGTATCTTTATGACCATTATTTTAAACATTTTATCACATAAATCACTTATCTCCATTTCATTAAGGCCTGCTTCTAGAGTTTTGTTTTTTTCTTTTATTTGAAATATATTCATCTGGTTCTTCATTTTCTCAACTCTCTGTATTTCTTTCTACATATTAGATAAAATAGCCAGCTGTTCCAGTCTTGACTGAGAGGTCTCATGAAGGAAGTGAACCTTATAAACAGCCAGGTAAGAACTGTTTCTTTTTAGCTACAGTCCTGTAAAGCCTATAAATGCAGCTCCCCACCCCCCCTCCCCAGCCAGGTAACCAATGGTTTTGTTTCCTGGACAGGAGCTGCAAAAGCTGAGCTGTCAGCTGTCAAGCTCCTTCCTGGGGAATATCAGTGACCCAAAATGGGCCAGAGGGAAAACAGGGAGATGGTGTCTGGTGGCCTGCCCAGTCTCTGGGGACAACCACAGTAAGCCCCTAGGTGTGTGTTAAGTTAGAATCTCGACCCTGAGGTGGCAGCTTTTAAAGTATACAAATAGGCCTCTTTTGGGAAAGACGGAGACAGATGTTTCTCTCTGCTCTCTCTATACTGATCAGTGGGAGCATATCCACTCAATTCTTATGAGACCATTAATTACTGTTATTTGTTTGCTATAGTTTTGTGGGTCTTGTGGATGCCAGCCCCTCTGGCTTTCTGAGGTAGGTGTTTTAGGGACATGTTGCTTAAGTAAAAATCTTAAAAGTTGAACCATGAGAGACTGTGAACTCTGAGAAACAAACTGAGGGTTTCAGAGGGGTGGGGGTGGGGGTTAGGTGAGCCTGGTGGTGAGTATTAACAGGGCATGTATTGCCAAGTATTGGGTGTGGTGCATATACAATGAATCTTGAAAACTGAAAAAATAAAATAAAATAAATAAAATAAAATAAAATAAAAAGCTGGGGAACTAGATGTTGAGTCCAAACCTTCACTCTTCAGGGAGGATCTTAGCATTTTGAGTTCCTTCTTGATTATATGTTTCTATGTCTGGGGTGGGGTTTAGGGTGAGTGTGTCTCAGCCTTTCCTGCCCATTTGATGTGGGCATTTTCTTCTTCATCCAATGTGTAGGAGTCACTTAACAGTTTCTGGGCTCTTCCAGAGGGAATTTATCCAAATCTAGTTATAAATTTGGTGTGTCTTGGAAAGAGGTAAGTTCAGGAACCTTATATATCATTGCCTTGGACTGGAACCTTCCTTAGCTTTTATTTCTAAATAATATGTATGTATAGCTATTTCTTAGTTTATTGACTTTAGAAATCATATGTTGACTTCCTTCCATGACAGAGAGGGCTTATCATGTTGAAATACTTCTCATTCCCTCAGCACCATCTCCTCTTAACATAGCAGTATCAGAATTTTGGTTGGGTCAAATTAGTGTTTAAATTTTTACAACATTCAGGAGTCTAAGACAGTGGAGGGTTAGGAGACCTTAGTTTTAGCAGGTCTCATGATTTCAGCTAGATAGCTTTCAAATCATTCTGAGTACCTGCAAACTCAACAGGAGATCTCAGAAAAGTATAGCTGCAACTCTATAAATAGAAAAGTGACCATGTTCAGCAAGGTGGGAGGTTTGGAGAAGTAAATCTGAGGTGATGTATAGGAAGAGAAAACACAGGGGGAGGGAGCCTCCATAAGCTGGCTACCAGAAAGTGATATAGCAGAGAAGCACAAAATCACAACTTTTAGAGGTCTGCTCTGTTGAGGGATGTCCTTGCCTGAAAGGCACTCAGGTGAAAAAGTGGATTGGAATCCTAGGTGGGGCAGTGTGGTCTCAGGATCCTTGGGGTCACAGGAAGACTGGGGGTGCCTGCGTATGGCAGAGTTCCCAGACATCAAAGCAGGGAAGTTGGCTTAAATCAGTGAGCCCAATGGACTCTCAGCTTGGGGGGTGCCATAAACCATGAACCACTCCACAGTTGGGTGACTGTTCTCCAAGCAGAGGCCCAAACAAGTGGCAGAACTGGTGAGACTTCCCTTTGTCTCCCAAGAGGAGTGGCAAGGGTGTGCACTATAGGAGTCTGCAGGGTCTAGAGAATGGAAATGGGGTCCTGTGCCTGAGACACAAATGCTTAGTCACAGGCTGGGAGAGCACAGAGTGCTGATGGAGACCAAGGAGGCAGGAGTGATTGACAGCTTTTCCCTGAGGGTGCACTGAGGAGTGTGGCCCCATGCTCTTGGCTCCAGGGGTGGAGATTGGAAGGCTGCCATTTTTATTTTCATCCTCTAAAGTTGTACAGAAGTCCTCAGGGAACAAAAGCCACAGAGAGCAATGCAGAACAGATTATTTAGCCTTGCCCCCTGGCAATGGTGGTTCAACTCTCCCTGTAGCAAAAACACTTGAGAACCAGTGCAAAAGTCCCATCCCCCAGAAGATCAGCAAGAACATGTAGCAAAGGCCAAAATTACCAATCATTGAGAATGCAAAACTCCAGTGCTAAGGGAATACAGCACTTAGAATTCATGTTTTTCTCCCCATATTTCTTTATTCTTTCAGTTTCAATTTTTTTCTCTTTCCTTTTTCAACCAATTTATTTTATCAACTCTTTTTTAAAAACATGTTTTCATTTTCATTTTTACTGTTACATTCTATCCTTTCATAGAATTAAATTTTATTTTTGTATATATGTAAGTTTTTCCTTCTTTACAATTTTGGGATACAGTTCCTTCTAACCTAGTGTACTAACCCAGAACCTAGTGTACTGCTCTATTCTATTCACCTTTCTGTTTATATTTTCTGTTTTAAAAATTTTTAATGTATTTATTTTTATTTTTTTCATTTTTGGGTCTCTTCTGATTTGTTTAGTGTATATTTCTCTGGGATCGTTGTTGCCATTTTACTATTTTATTTTCTTGTTCATCTATTTTCTCTGGACAGAATGACAAGATGGACAAACTCACCTCAAAATAGAGAACAAGAGGCAAAGAGGCAGTACTGACTGCCAGGGACCTAATCAGCATGGACATAAGTAAGATGCCAGAACTAGAATTCAGAATAAATGATAATAAAGATATTAGTTGGGCTTGGAAAAAGCATAGGAGACACTAGAGAATCCCTTTCTAGAGAAATAAAAAACCTGAAATCTAACCAAGTTGAAATAAAAGACTATTAATGAGATGCAATACACAATGGAGGTTCTAACTGCTAGGATAAATGAGGCAGAAGAGAGAATTAGTGATATATAAGACAAAATAATGGAGAATAAAGAAACTGAGAAAAAGGGAGATAAACAACTACTGTATCACAAGTGGAGGATTTGAGAGATAGTGATACCATAAAGTGAAACAATATTAGAATAACTATATCCAGGAGAAAGGAAAGATAGAGAGGGGTAGAAGGCATATTGGAACAAATTATAGCAGAGAATATCCCTAACCTGGCATCCAAGTTGAGGAAACACAGAGAGCCCCCTCAAAATCAATAAAAATAGGTCAACACCCCAAAATATAACAGTGAAATGTGCAAATCTCAGAAAAAAGAGGAAATCCTGAAAGCAGCTCAGGACAAGAGGTCCATAATCTACAAGGGTGGAAACATTAGACTGGCAGCAGACCAATCCACAGAGACCTGGCAGACCAGAAAGGACTGGCATGATATTTTCAGGTTGCTAAATGAGAAAAATATGCAGCCAAGAATACTTTATTCAGCTAGGGTGTCATGTAAAATAGGAGAGATAAAAAGCTTTCAGGACAAACAGAAACTAAAATATTTTTTGGTCACCAAACTAGCCCTACAAAAAATATTAAAAGGGATCCTTTAAGTGAAGAGAGAGCCCCAAAGTAACCAGAATAGAACAGAGACAATATACAGAAACAGTGACTTTACAGGTAATTCAACAGCACTAAATTCATATCTTTCAATAGTTACTTTGAATGTAAATAGGCTAAATGCTGAATCAAAAGACATGAAATCAGATTGGATAACAAAGCAAGACCCATTGATATGCTATCGGCAAGAAACTCATTTTAGACACAATGACACCTCCAGATTTAAAGTGAGGGGATGGAAAGCCATTTATGATGCTAATGGACATCAAAAGAAAGCTGGGGGTGGCAATCCTTAAATCAGACAAATTAGATTTTAAATCAAAGACTGTAATAAAAGATGAAGAAGGACACTATATCATAATTAAAGAGTCTATCCAATAAGAATATCTAACAATTATAAATATATATGCCCCTAACTTGGGAACAGCCAATTATATAAGCCAATTAATAACAAAATTTAAGAAACACATTGATAATAATACAATAATAGTAGGAGACTTTAGCACCTTACTCACAGCAATGTATAGACCATCTAAGCAGAAGATCAATAAGAAAACAAGGACTTTGAATGACACACTGGATCAGATGGACTTCACAAATATACTCAGAGCATTTCATCCCAAAGCAATAGAATAAACATTCTTCTTGAGTGAATATGGAACATTCTCCAGAATAGATCACATCCTGGGCCACAAATCATGTTTCAACCAGTTCCAAAAGATTGGGATCATTTCCTGAATATTTTCATACTATAATGCTTTGAAACTTAAACTCAATCATAAGGGGGAATTTGGAAAGAACTTAAATACATGGAGGCTAAAAAGCATCCTACTAAAGAGTGAACAGATCAACCAGGAAATTAAAGAATAATTTAATAAATTCAAGGAAACAAATGAAAATGAAAACACAACTCTTCAAAACCTTTACGATGCAGTGAAGTTGGTCTTAAGAGGAAAGTGTATAGCAACAGAAGTGCTTCTTAAGAAACAAGAAAAAATCTCAAATACACAACCTAACCTTCCACCTAAAGGAGCTGGAGAAAGAACAGCAAATAAAGTCTAAACCCAGCAGAAGAAGAGAATGAATAAAGATTAGGGCAGAAATCAATGAAACAGAAACCAAAAGAACAGTAAACATGTCAAAGAAACTAGGAGATGGTTCTTTGAAAGAATTAACAAGATTGATAAACCCCTGGCCAGACTTATCAAAAAGAAAGGAGAAAGTACCCAAATAAATAAAATCATGAATGGAAGAGAAGAGATCACAACAGTGAGGAAATACAAACAACTATAAGACTATACTATGAGCAACTATATGCCAACAGATTAGGCAATATGGAAGAAGTAGATGCATTTCTAGAGAGGCATAAACTACCAAAACTGAACCAGAAGGAAATAGAAAACCTGAACAGACCCATAATCAGCAAGGAAATTGAAGCAGTAATGAAAAATCTCTGAGCAATCAAGAGTTCAGGGCCAGGTGGCTTCCCAGGGGAATTCTACCAAACATTTAAGGAAGAATTAATACCTATTCTTCTGAAGCTGTTTCAAAAAACAGAAATGGAAGGAAAACTTCCAACCTCTTCCTATAAGGCAAGCATTACCTTGATCCTAAAACCAGACAGAGACCTCACCAAAAAGGAGAATTACAGACCAATATCCCTGATGAATAAGGATTCAAAAATTCTCACCAAGATAATATCAATAGGATCCAGCAGTACATTAAAAGGATTAGTCACCACAACCAAGCTGGATTTAGCAAGGGTGGTTCAACATCTGCGAATAAATTAATGTGATACACTACATAAATACAAGAAAGGATAAGAACCATATGATTCTCTCAATAGATGCAGAAAAAACATTTGACAAAGTAAAACATCCTTTCTTCATTGAAACTCGCACAGTATAGGATAGGGGAACATACCTCAATATCATAAAAGCTATATACAAAAGCCCACAGTGAATATAATTCTCAAAGGGGAAAAACTGAGATCTTTTCCTCTAAGGTCAGGAACATGGCAGGGATGTCCGCTATCAATACTGTTGTTCAACATAATACTGGAAGCAGTCTCAGCAATTGGATGGTAAAAAGAAATAAAACTACCCAAATCAGCATGAAGAAGTGCAACTCTCACTCTTTGCAGATGCCATAATACTCTATGTGGAAAACCCAGAAGACTCTACCCCAAAATTGCTAAAACTCATACAGGAATTCAGCAAAGTGGCAGGATATAAAATCAGTGCACAGAAATCAGTTGCATTTGTATACACTTATAGTGAGTCAGTAGAAAGGGAAATTAAGGAGTCAATCCCATTTCCAATTGCACCCCAAACCATCAGATACCTAGGAATAAATCTAAGCAAGGAGGCAAAGGAGCTATGCTCAGAAAATTATAGAACACTCATCAAAAAAACTGAAGAAGACAAGAAATGGAAAAATGTTCCATGCTCATGGATTGGAAGAAAAAATACTGTTAAAATGTCTATTCTACCCAAATCAATCTATACATTCAATGCAATCCCTATTGAAATACCATCAACTTTTTTTTTTCACAGAGTTGGAACAAATAATCTTAAAATTTATATGGAACCAGAAAAGACCCTTGTAAAGCCAAAGGAATGTGGAAAAAGAAAACCAAAGCTGGTGGTATCATACTTCCAGACTTCAAGCCCTATTATACAAAGCTGTAATCATCAAGACAGTATGGTATTGGCATAGAAACAGACACATATATCAGTGGAATAGAATAGAGAGCCCAGAAATGGACACTCAACTCTATGGTCAACTAATCTTCAACAAAGCAAGAAAAATATCCAATGGAAAAAAGATAGTTTCTTCAACAAACGGTTTTGGGAAAATTGGACAGCCATATGCAGAAGAATGAAACTGGACCATTTACTTACACCATACACAAAAATAGATTCAAAATGGATGAAAGACTTAAATATGAGACAGGAATTCATCAAAATCTTGGAGGAGAACACAGGCAGCAATGGCTGTGACCTTGGCTGCAGCAACTTCTTGCTAGACACGTCTCCAAAGGCAAGGGAAACAAAGGAAAAACATGCATTGCTGGGACTTCATCAAGATAAAAAGCTTTTGCACAGCAAAGGTAACAGGTGACAACACCAAAAGACAACTGACAAAATGGGAGAAGATATTTGCAAATATTTTGTCAGATAAAGGGCTAGTATCCAAAATCTATAAGGAACTTATCAAACTCAACACCCCAAAAACCCCCAAATAATCCAGTCAAGAAATAAGCAGAAGACATGAACAGAAATTTCTCCAAAGAGGACATCCAAATGGCCAACAGACACTGCTTAACATGACTCAGCATCAGGGAAATAAAAATCAAAATCACAATGATATATCACCTTGCAGCGGTCAGAATGGCTAAAATTAGCAAGTCAGGAAATGCCAGATGTTGGTGAGGATGTGGAGAAAGGGAAACCCTCTTACACTGTTGGTAGGAATGGAAGCTGATTCAGCCTCTCTGGAAAACATCATAAGGTTCCTCAAATAGTTGAAAATAAAGCTACCTTATGACCCAGAATGGCACTACTAGGTATTTACCCCAAAGATACAAATGTGATCTGAAGGGCTATTTGCACTCCAATGTTTATAATAGCAATGTCCACAATATCCAAACTATGGAAAGAGCCCAGATGCCCACAGACAGATGAATGGATAAAGAAGATGTGATATATATATATATATATATATTTATATATATATATATCTCACACACACACACTGGAATATTACTCAGCCATCAAAAATTTAGATCTTGCCATTTGTAGGGATGTGGGTAGAACTAAAGGGTATAATGCTAAGTGAAATAAGTCACTCAGAGAAAGAAAATTATATGATCTCACTCATATGTGGAATTTAAGAAAAAAAAAACAGGATCATAGGGAAAGGGAGAGAAAAATAAAATAAGCAAAATCAGAGAGGGAGACAATCTGTAAGAGACTCTTAATCATAGGAATCAAACTGGATTTGATTCCATAGGAATCATGGGAATCATGATGGAATCATAGGAATCATGCTGGAAGGGATGTGGGTTGGGGGATGGGGTAACTGGGTGATGGACATTAAGGAGGTCACATGAGGTAATGAGCACTGGGTGCTATATAAGACTGATGGGGGGCACCTGGGTGGCTCAGTCTGTTAAGCATCTGTGTTCAGATCAGGTCATGATCCCAGGGTCTTGGGATGGAGTCCTGGATCAGGCTCCTTCTCCCTCTGCCTCTGCTGCTCCCCCTGCTTGTGTTCTCTCTCTCTTCCTTTCACATAAATAAATAAAATCTTAAAAAAATTTAAAAAAATGACTGATAAATCACTGGCCTCTGCCTCTGAAACTAATAATACATTATGTTAATTAATTGAATTTAAATAAAAATATACCTTAACAAAGAGAAAGAAAAAAATGAAAATAAATAAATTTTTATAACATTCAAGTATTGTTTACTTTTTAGCCAATGGGTACATTACGTTAGTATGATACTTTTATTTAGAGTCCCTCATTCAGTGAGTTAATGCTTCTGCGTTAACATCTTCCTCTTTAATTGTTCAGTCCTCCCCTTGATGTTCAATAAGGCTGTCATTTAAAAGTATGAGTTATCAGAATAGGGCAGGTAATGAGTAAATGTCAAAGTGCTAAATTGGGAAAGAATGAGTGTAATGTACAGCATACTGGCTTGTTGCATGTGCATAGGTCTGATAGAATTAGGATGAAATTCTAGCTCTGCCTCTTACTGGCCATATGACCTTGGGAAAGTTATTTAACTTTCTATATATCTTTACCTGTCTCAGTTTCTTCATTTGAAAAATGAAAATGATAGTAAATATAATTCATGGAATATCTATCATATACTGGGCATAATATATACATGATTTCATTTAGTTCTCATATTAAAATGATTTTATTTTTGTATTATGGATGAGAAAACTGAGAGAATTCAACTGACTTGATCAGTGCTTTGCAGATAAAAAAGTTGAGTGAAGCTGGGATTTGAACCAAGATAACAAAGGTTATACTTGAGCCTGTACCTTTTTATAGGATCGAATTACAATTTAAATGAGATAGTTCCTATAAGGTGTTTTTGTAATGGCAACTGATTTGTAGCAGGTGTTCCACTGGTGATATCAGTTGTTATTAAGTTATTAATTTTGCAATAATCTTCATCCTGGTATCAAGCATTACTTGAATTTCTTAACCCAATTTTACATGTAATCTATTTTCATTTATTTATCCAACAATAATTTTGGTCTCAGACAGTGTAGCTACTTTCTAGAGATACAGTGATGTCCCGGACTTCATGGGACATACAGACTTAAAAGAACTAAAGCAATTTAAATATCCTTTAGAATTATAATTAATGTTTGGTGTAAATATAGATGTTATAAAGGCACGCAGAATTAACCAACACAATCTTGGTAGAATTAGAAAAGGCTCAAAAGCAATTTCTCTGAATCCTGAAGGAAAAAGCTATTATATAGATAAAAGGGTAGAGAAAAAAAGAGAATGTTCCAGGTATGAAGTACACAAAGTAGACCAAGCAACACCTGGGAATTTAAAATAGTTTAATACAGCTAGGTTGTGTGTGACTGCTTATTTTACTTCTCCTTGCTGTGTAGCAAACTATCCCACAAGTTCATGGCCTATGTTTTACTTATGAATCTTCATGCTAGGCAGTTCATCAGAATGTTTATATTTGTTCCATTCACCATAGGTTTAGCTCAAGGCCTTGGAGTTGAAAAAATATGAAGGTGACTTATTCATATATCTGGTGCCTAGACATAAGTTATTAGGGTTGGAAAAGCTGGACCTTATGCCTTTCCCTCTATCTCTACATGATTTCTCATCATGATATCTCCAGTATAGTAGCTGGGCTTCATATTTGGTCATTCAGGGTAGAGGAGAACATCAGTCTGAAACTATATTGACATTATGACCTGGTACTGGAAATCATGCAGCATTACTTATACAGAATTTCACTTATCAGAAGTGAGTCACTAAACTAACTTCTCCTCTCCAGCTCCCAATGTCCTTTGTGTTATTCCGTAAGCTCCACAAGTAAGTGAAACCATATGATAATTCACTCTCTCTGCTTGACTTATTTCACTCAGCATAATCTCTTCCAGTCCCGTCCATGTTGATACAAAAATTAGGTATTCATCCTTTCTGATGGAGGCATAATACTCCATTGTATATAGGGACCATATCTTCTTTATCTATTCATCCGTTGAAGGGCATCTCGGTTCTTTCCACAGTTTGGTGACTGTGGCCATTGCTGCTATGAACATTGGGGTACAGATGGCCCTTCTTTTCACTACATCTGTATCTGTGGGGTAAATACCCAGTAGTGCAATTGCCAGGTCATAGGGTAGCTCTATTTTTAATTTCTAAAGGAATCTCCACACTGCTTTCCAAAGTGGCTGCACCAACTTGCATTCCCACTGTAAGAGGGTTCCCCTTTCTCCACATTCTTTCCAACACTTGCTGTTTACTGTCTTGTTGACTTTGGCCATTCTAACTGGTGTAAGGTGTTATCTCAATGTGGTTTTGATATAAATCACCCTGATGGCTAATGGTGATCAGCATTTTTTCATGCGTCTGTTAGCCTTTTGTATGTCTTCTTTGGAGAAGTGTCTGTTTATGTCTTCTGCCCATTTTTTGACATGCTTATCTGTTCTGTGTGTGTTGAGTTTGAGGAGTTCTTTATAGATCTTGGATATCAGCCCTTTGTCTATAGTGTCATTTGCGAATATCTTCTTCCATTCCATGGGTTGCCTCTTTGTTTTGTTGACTGTTTCCTTTGCTGTGCAGAAGCTTTTGATCTTGAAGAAGTCCCAAAAGTTCATTTTCGCTTTTGTTTCCTTTGCCTTTGGAGACATGTCTTGCAAGAAGTTGCTGTGGCTGATGTCGAAGAGGTAACTGCCCATGTTCTCCTCTAGGATTTTGATAGATTCCTGCCTCATGTTGAGGTCTTTTATCCATTTCGAGTTTATCTTTGTGTATGGTGTAAGAGAATGGTTGAGTTTCATTCTTCTACACATAGCTGTCCAATTCCCAGCACCATTTATTGAAGAGACTGTCTTTTTCCACTGTATATTTTTTCCTGCTTTGTCGAAGATTATTTGACCATAGAGTTGAGGGTCCATATCTGGACTCTCTACTCTGTTCCACTGGTCTATGTGTCTGTTTTTGTGCCAGTACCATGCTGTCTTGGTGATCACAGCTTTGTAGTGTAGCTTGAAATCAGGCAACATGATGCCCCCTGTTTTGTTTTTCCTTTTCAACATTTCCTTAGCAATTTGGCATCTCTTCTGGTTCCATACAAATTTTAGGATTGTTTGTTCCAGCTCTTTGAAAAATGCTGGTGGAATTTTGATTGGGATGGCATTGAAAGTATAGATTACTCTAGGAAGTATAGACATTTTAACAATGTTTATTCTTCCAATCCATGAGCATGGAATGCTCTTCCATCTTTTTGTGTCTTCTTCAATTTCTTTCATGAGTGTTCTGTAGTTCTTTGAGTACAGATCCTTTACGTCTTTGGTTAGGTTTATTCCAAGGTATCTTATGGTTCTTGGTGCTATAGTAAATGGAATCAATTCTCTAATTTCCCTTTCTATATTTTCATTGTTAGTGTATAAGAAAGCAAGTGATTTCTGTACATTGATTTTGTATCCTGCCACATTACTGAATTGCTGTATGAGTTCTAGCAGTTTAGGGGTGGCATCTTTTGGGTTTCCCTTATAAAGTATCATGTCATCTGTGAAGAGAGAGAGTTTGACTTCTTTGCCAATTTGAATATCTTTTATTTCTTTTTATTGTCTGATTGTTGTTGTTAGGGCTTCTAGTACTATTGGGAGATGGGTAAGAGAAGTGAGCTGGGGGAAATTGGAGGGGAGACAATCCATGAAGGACTCTGGACTCTGAGAAACAAACTGAGGGTTTTGGAGGGGAAGGGTGTGGGGGGTTGGGTGAGCCTGGTGGTGGGTATTATGCAGGGCATGTATTGCATGGAGCACTGGGCGTGGTGCATAAACAATGAATTTCGGAACACTGAAAAAAAATAAAATAAAAAAAAGAAAGAAAGGAAGAAAGAGAGAGAGAGAAAGAGAAAGAGAGGGAGGGAGGTAGAAAAATAATTGAGTTCATAGAAATAATAGAAAAGTAACTGGGGTGTGGAAAATAGGGAGGGGTTGGTAAAATGATACAAAATTTCAGTTTTGAGTAAGTTTTGAAGATCTAACATGTAGCATGGTGACTATAGTTGATAACATTATATTGTACAATTAAAATTCTCTGAAAGTAGAATTTAAATGTTCTCACCAAAAAAGGGGTGAAGCATAAATATGTGAATTGGTTGAAGTTTTCATTAACTTTAGGAAGGAAATCATCTCACAATATGCATGTATATTAAATCACCAGGCTGTACACTATCTGATAGTTTTGTCAATTATTCCTTAGTAAAGCTTTTAAAAAAAAAAAGTGAGTCACTAAAGCTGGACTATATTCAGGGGAGGGAAATTAGCCTTCACTTTTTTTTTTTTTAAATCAATGTTCATTTTTTATTTTTTATTATTTTTTAAAGATTTTATTTATTCATTTGAGAGAGAGAAAGTGAGAGAGAGCATGAGAGGTAAGGTCAGCTGGAGAAGCAGACTCCCCGCAGAGCTGGGAACCCAATGTGAGACTTGATTCCAGGTCTCTGGGATCATGACCAGAGTTGAAGGCAGTTGCTTAACCAACTAAGCCACCCAGGCACCCCATGACTTCACTTTTTGAGCAGGAGTAGTATGCCTCTGTATCAGCATCATGGAATAGAAATATTGCTGTGGTCAATTTGGATACTACAATCTGCATGGCATTTCTATTTTGGTGTGTTTTATTGGGGAAGGGAGACATGAGAGCAGGGACTGGTGAGAGGGAAGTCTAGAGACGTAAGCAGTCATGGGATTATGTGTGGTCATTTAGAACATCTGATAGAGTTAAATTATATTATAAAGGCAGTGTAGCACTGTGAGGGTATGTGTGTGACATAATCAAATTAAACTTTTTTTTTTCAGAATTATGTGGGCTGTGGAGTAGAAGAAGGAAAAGTGGAAGCAGAAATTACAGTTGGGAGGCCACTGTAATAATCCAGTCAGGAATTCATGCTGCCCTAAACTACAGAATTTGGAGACTGGTGGAAGACAATTTTGAGATCTTTAGGAGGTAGAATCATTAGCATTTGGAAACTGATGGGCCAAGAGAGGTAGGTAGTTTTCTGACTTAGATGACTATGACAAGGCACATTGGGGATGGTGCTGTGATATAATTTATGAACATAAGAGACAGAACCAGATATGGGCTGGGATGGAGAATAAAAAATATTTAGTTTTATACATGTTAAGCATGTATAAAAGCATGTGGGAAATAACCTGTTGAGATATCTTATTGGTGTGTTCTATTTTGGTGTGTTTTATTGGGGAAGGGAGACAAATGTGGAGCCCAGCAATAAAATAAAGTTTGGTAGTCTTCAGCCTATAAGTCTTAAAATTAATTAAATTAAAGGAATAGAAGTGGTTGTGGTCACTTAAAGAATGTTTGTGAAAACTAAAAAGAGAACAATTCTAAGACAGGACCCTGAGAAACATTACAATTTAAAGAAAATTATAGCCACCTGAATCAAAAACTCCACATACATCTTCTAAAAATTATACAAATAAAAGTGTAAGTAAAATCACACAGATACATGCCCACAACATAACTAGGAGACGAAGAATAACATAAGTTAATTTATGGGGAAGAAGGGAGATAGATAGATAGACAGATAGATAGAGATAGATAGACAGATAAACACAAGGGCAAATCTGGAGCACACACCAAAGTAGAGTCAGGTGGAGACTTCATGAAAGAGAGAAAGCAATGTTAGTCTAGTGGCAGTGGAATAATTTTTTTTTTTTAATATGACATTGTATATCAGAACACTTAACTCCAGAAAGTCAAAAAGAAGTTGGCTCAAATGTTCAGAAAATCTTAGATGAAAATCTGGACAGGGTCCCACTTGTGGGGAATTAAAAGGACTTGGTAGTGAATAAATTAAGGGAAAAAAAAGTGGGAAATGAAGCTACAAGTAAGCAAAGAATTACTAACTAAAAAGACAAACCAATTCTCTTCATAAAAAATGCAATTTAGTAAAGAAATTACAATTCATTATACCAACAGAAGAGGGTGCTCTTGAACTAGGAAAACTAGTAAGTCACCAAATGCCTCATACCTGTCTAGATAGAATTATTTCTTTTTGATAATCTAATCTAAGGCATTTAAAATAAATAGAAAATAGCTGACAATAACCATAAAGAATATTATAAAAACAAGACAGATAGTAAGAATCAAAACATTTCTGTTAATGAAAATTCCAAAAAAAAAAAAGACCATAAAAAGTAGGAAAATTGTATTAAATACTAATAATTAAGCATTTAGGTATATTAGCCCATGCTAATCAGAAATTCAGAAGGGGATGGGGAGAGGAATATGAGAATTAAGAAAACTCCAGAAAGAAACAATTAAAAAACAGAATCATCTCTGGAGTGAAGACTTACCTATAAGCTGACCAGGATAGAATAGAATCAATTGAAAATATAACACGGGGGAAATGTTTTTAAATAGTTAAGAGCATAAAAATAAAATAGAAAAACAATCAGAGGGAGTGATAGCTATAAAAGATAGGCAAAGATGATCTCACACACATATAATTGGTGTCCTTGACTAAGAAAAACAAAATTATGGAATAAAGATGTTATTTAAAATTATAATTTAAAAAACTTCCCAGATGGTGAACTCAGAGAAACATCCTGGTAAAACTCTTAGACTTTAATGAAAGACAAAAAAGCCTCTGGGTCTTCAGGCAAAAAGACCAAATAACCTACAAGGAAACAAATTTGAAATCAGAGTTTGTGAAAGCAAGATACAAAGCAAGACAACTTTGGTGCAAAAATGTTTATAAAGCAAGAGCAAAACATGTGAGTTGAAGACTTTATATCTAGACAAGTTGTTCTTCAAATGTCAATGCTATATAAAAACATTTTGAAAATGTGAGAACTAAAGGAGTATTGGATTCAAAAATACAACTAGAGGGTGAGGTTTATCTAACAAAAAGAAGACTGAAGAAACCCAGGCACAAGGATTGATGGTATATATTGAATATATTTTAATGTAGGGGTACATACAAAGGGTAGAGGAAGATTATGTAAGCATTACATGTTCTGACAAAATAGAAATAAACTAACTGCTTACAAATGATAGGGAAATGGGGGAGGGAAGATAGAGAGTAAAATAAACTCTTTGGTGTACAAATAATATGTGCAGTCAAATATATCATTTAGAATTAACAAACCAAACATAGAAAGCCTCAGGGAAAAGCTGACTATTTTTGACAAAAAGATATTGGAGAAGTTATAACCTCTAGAAGAAAAGAAAAATCCTTCTAAATACCAAAGAAATAGTGAAAAGTGAAGAAATACCACATAGAGAGGGAAACATGGTAAATATAAATTTTATATATATATATATATATATATAATAACATAAAATAATATTACAGACCTTAACCAGGATATATCGTTAAGTGAAAAAAGCAAACACAAGAAATGTATATAATATGGTAGCATTTGTGAAGAAATATGGGTGAAAAAAGAATAAAGATACCGAATTTTTATAAAAAAAGAAGTGCAAGATGGATGTACCAGGACTTAATGAAAATGATTCCCCATCAGGGGCGGGTGAGACTGGGATGGAATGATAGGATAGGAATGAGTCTTCTTTTAGTTCACCTTCGAATTTGAACCATGTGAAAGTTTGTGCATATACCAAGAGTAAAATGAGTTTTTTTAAATAAAGAAAATAAACCATAAAATTACATACAAGTAGAAACAAATTAGTCTTTTTGTCAAAGTGATAAAGTAACCATACACATATAATTGATTCGAGTAACTTTGAACTAGTACTCTGACTATAAACTTGTAATTATATTCTAAAGACAAAAATATTTGTGAAGAAATATTGAACTTCATATGATAATTTTCTTTTTGGTGATGAGATTGTAGTAATCTAAAATAATTTTTACATATTATATGATAAAGCAAATTATTAGGTATACTGCTACAATAGTTAGAAATCAGAGTTCTCTCTACAAATATGCAATAGGGAAAGGCAAAGAACCCTGTGATATTGCATTAAATTGTAGAAGAATGTGAGGTCAATGAAGAAAAGAAAAAACAATTTTGAAAGGCTTGAATATATTGAATGCTGGTGGGAAAGAAACAATAAAAGAGAAGAGTAAAAATAGAAGAGAAAAGGAATAATGGATAAAGCAAGTTCCTGAGGGTGTGAGAAGAATGGGATCCTACATTTAGGCAGAGGCATCAAACTTAAATGGAAGAAAGGATACCTCATCTACTAAGGCAGGAAGGAAGATGGAAAAGACAGGGACAAATGCAAATAAATGTATGTGTTTGGGATAGGAAGCTCAAACACTTGAATAATGGCTTCTGTTTTCTCTGTGAAGCAGGACAAGGTCATGTGTTAAGAGTGGGGGTGATGAGGTAGTTTAGGTGTTTCTAGGAGAGCTGAGATTTGTAATCCACTATGGAGAATGAGTTAGAGACTTGATTGAAATAGCATGGAAGAATTGCTAGCAGCAGTGTGGATCTTGTTCAGGATGAAGACCATCAATTTGCATTGGCATTAATGGACTTTTTAAAAATTAATTATTTATTTATTTTTTATTTTTTATAAACATATATTTTTATCCCCAGGGGTACAGGTCTGTGAATCACCTGGTTTACACACTTCACAGCACTCCCCATAGCACAAACCTTCCCCAATGTCCATAACCCCACCCCCCTTCTCCCAATCCCCCTCCCCCCAGCAACCCTCAGTTTGTATTGTGAGATTAAGAGTCACTTATGGTTTGTCTCCCTCCCAATCCCATCTTGTTTCATTTATTCTTCTCCTACCCCCTTAACCCTCCATGTTGCATCTCTACTTCCTCATATCAGGGAGATCATATGATAGTTGTCTTTCTCTGACTTATTTCGCTAAGCATGATACCCTCAAGTTCCATCCATGTCGTCGCAAATGGCAAGATTTCATTTCTTTTGATGGCTGCATAGTATTCCATTGTGTATATATACCACATCTTTATCCATTCATCTGTTGATGGACATCTAGGTTCTTTCTATAGTTTGGCTATTGTAGACATTGCTGCTATAAAAATTCGGGTGCACGTGCCCCTTTGGATCACTACATTTGTATCTTTAGGGTAAATGCCCAGTAGTACAATTGCTGGGTCATAGGGTAGTTCTATTTTCAACATTTTGAGGAACCTCCATGCTGTTTTCCAGAGTGGTTGCACCAGCTTGCATTCCCACCAACAGTGTAGGAGGGTTCCCCTTTCTCCTCATAATGGATGTGTTTTTATGATTTTCTTCAGCTTTGTTCTTCAGCCTTAAATATAGATAAGGTAGACATGTAGATTTGGTCCACAATGGGGGTTTCACTAATCCAGAGCAATTGCAAAAACAGTGGGTTAATATTATTGAGAATGTTGGCAAGAAAATATTTATATAATAAACTATGGATTCTTAGATAGAGAAGGAAGCAAAGACAGAAAGGTGCACATAGGAAAAAAGTAGAATCATCAGGTGTTTGTTGTATTGAAGAATATGTAATGAAGAATTAAGCGAGGGATTTAGAAGAAAAGGGTAAGTGTAAGGGCCTATTTAACCAGAGCAGCTCCATCCTGATCCTGCCCACCCCCCTTCAGGAACTTACTTAAAAACAAGTCCCAGAAACCAGTCCCAGGTAACAAAACCCAAATACAAGGGTGGGTCAGGCCAGGTGGAGGCATTCAATCAGTGGGGGCACATACTGTCTCCTAGCTACCAAGCCCGTATGGGCCTTGCCCTTTGGGTGCCTTTTGGGGGCCAATTCTGACCAAGGTGATAGGCTAGTTCAAATATCTACTATAGGGTAAATTGTAATTCAATTGGTCACTTATGTGTGACCTAGTAGGACTGTGCAGCTTTCTCTGTGTTACAATCTCATTGGCCACCTGTGCATGGCCAGGCCCAACCACATGACCTTTGTCCTTAAAAGCTAGTCTGTAAGGCAAAGGGTCATCCTCTCTTTGCAAGAGACATCTCTGGCCGGTCAGTTTGATTCTTGATGCTTGGCGTGAAATAAAGCTTTTCTTGACCTTCGCTTTGTATCAGTCTTGCTCCTTTGACCATGGACTCATTATTGGGGGACCCAACAGTAAGAAGTTGATAAGAAAAAATGAGATAGTTGAATTTAGGTTTTTGGAGGTTAAGCAGTGATGTTACAATACAGGTTTGTCATAACAGAGGGTGACTGAAATAAAGTGGAGGAAAAGGTAACAGAAGATGAGAAGGTTGGGAAATTATGAAACTGGGATTATGCCTGGACCGGGTGTCACCCAAAATGATGGTGAAAGTGGTATGTAAAGGAAGACTATGTCAGGTGCTGCATTGTTCAGTAAATATGAGGGAATTGTCCACGGAATCCATGGGTACTCTGAGTACAAGGAAGGGTGGAATATGGTATGGCTGGAAAATGTGGACCTCTAAGGATGTTGGGGTTAATGTACAGCATGAAATCATCCATTAATACCTGGCTTGCTAAAATGTAACACTGAGGCCACTGGGGGCAGGGAAGGTTATGCAGAAGGGGCGTAGACCTTTGGAATGCTGAGGCCTACCTGAGGGCTCTGCTTTTGGAATGCAGCAGGGAGTTGGCTTCCCTGAAGCTTTCCTAGCCCAAACAGCCGCCCTGTGATCTAAGAGATGTCTGTATTGTCCCCTAAGCTATGTTTAGCAGCACTCAAAGAACACACTGATTAGCATATTGTATCTTTCCTATAAACAGATCCTCCTAGTTCCTGTAAGACCCCTGGTCACACACATATCAGTGCTTGAGAAACAGTGATAAGGATTTATAATTATCCTGAAGGACCAATAAAAGCAGGAGCAAAGAAGAGCAAAGGGATTTTGTCTCTGAGCATTTACCTCCCTTGCCTTCTCCTCTCTTTTACAGCAAAGTCTGGAATAACCTATCATCCATCAGTATTGGGATTGCTGGCCATTCCCAGCAAGTGGGGACCCCGTCATGATCACCTTGCAATGGATACCGGACAGACCCCCTGCAAAAACATAAAGTTAAGTGTGCAGTAAGTTGGCATCAGCTCACAGCCGAGCTCAGGGAAGTTTCAGGCTTGGGTATTTTTACGGAATTAAAAGTTCTCTGAGAACTCCAGATACGGGGCAAAGTCTCTCTCTTGAACAGAGACAATATATTAAGGTTTTAAAGGGCTATGGGATTACTATAAATGAGAAACACTTCCCTTAAGGTGAGTGGGGGCCTCCCTAATGGAGGACCAACATCAGGGTTTGTTAGAGGTTGTTATTGAATAAATCCCATGGTTCCCTGACTGAGGAACTTTAGATTTAGAAGTATGGGAAAGAACTGGAAGGAACTTGAAACGTTGCCATCAGCAAGGTAAAAAGGTGTCCCTTGCTTCTCTTACTATGTGAGGTCTAGTCAGGTCAGCCCTGGCCCCTTTACATACTGAGGATACTTCAAAAGTCTTTAAAGAAAAAGAAGGGGAACCTATGACTCCTTCGGCTCCCCAGATGTGCCCTTTAACTTCTGAAGTTAGACCCAGTGCAGGGAGAGGGGGATTTTACATGATTGGTTTGAAGCACCACCAGATGCAGAGGACCTGAACTCTGCATCTTCCTTCTGAGACACCAAGGGTGTAGACGGCCACCCTCTCCATTTGGGGAGACCTACAGAGAAGCAGTGAGTATCTCAGAGTAGAGGGAGGTTTCAATTAAGGCAAGAAGTTGAAGAGAATTTAGTGGCAGGGCCAGGGACTGAGGGCTTCGGGAAGCATAATGATAGTATTAGGAATGGGATGACAAGGTCAAGAAAAGGCAGTCCACAGAACACTATCATAATGCATATCTCTAATTGGTTGCTTCAGAAAAGAATCACGGTAGGCTATTTCCTGTTCTCCAAACATACAGAGCTACTCAATGACTTACAGCAGGAAAGGCAGGCTAAAACCTATAAGACAACAAGTAGCAGTGTTCAGTTACACATATTCCTGCCTCCTTTTATGATAGGTTTACTATAAAAAATTTTTATTTTCCTACTAAAAAAGCATTTAAGGAAGCAAATAATATAAAGCCCAATGTGATCATTAAAATGGAATTTAATGTAAAACTCGAGCTGATAATAGCTCCTAAAGTTTTAACTATGGACATCTAGGAGTTTATTTCAAAATTATCATGGCCAGTGAAATTAAATGGACTCTGGGTTAGAAAATTGACTTCCAGAAAGTGAGTCATAAACTCAGAACTCAATCTCATAG
The DNA here is from genome assembly GCF_010015895.1 of Lontra canadensis. Lineage (NCBI taxonomy): Eukaryota > Metazoa > Chordata > Mammalia > Carnivora > Mustelidae > Lontra > Lontra canadensis. Next base: position 1,262,284 of record NW_022631008.1, on the reverse strand, counting down.
TAACAAAAGGCCACAGAACTTCTAGCCATCTATAAAGCTGTAACTAGGAAACTCAGAAGTAAATAAGTCTCTCAGGAAATGTGGCCATACAGTTAAAAAAACAGAAAAGTAATGAAAGCACTGAGAGAAAATTTTGAGGCAACATAAACATTCAAATGATTTGCTGTACTGCACAGTGTGATACACATTTATAACATATACATCCAAATATATACATACATTCATACACATATACACACATGTATCATATGTATATTCTACAAATAAAAATTGGAGATATGTGTGTGTGTGTGCGTGTGTGTGTGTGTGTATACGTGTATACATATACACACATATATATATATCCAGTTACTATTTTAAAAAGAAGGGACTTTGGTAGAGCTGATGGCAGTAGCAGCCAGAAACCTTTCAGAGATTTGTAAAGAAACAATTCCTACTCTCAGACAGAAAGGTTTATTTAAAAGCTCTTTATGATAAACATTTATCTTTAGTAACATCTCTACATTTTACAAATATCAAATAATTCGTGTTTTTAAAGCCAAACTTCTAAAAAAAAATCCAGTATAGTTAACATACGATATTAGTTTTAGGTATACAATACACTATATAATACTATATGTATAGTTTTATATACTATATACTACTAATTTAACTGAGCAAACATATATACAGTGCATGTGATAGAATAAGGGGAAACTATGGGCTCCTTGAGGAGAGGGACTCTATTTGATTTCTCTTTATATCTCCAATCAATAGTCTAGTGCTTGGCCCACAGCTGCCACTCAATAAATGCTTGTTGAAGGAAAGAGTAAATTAAATTTAATCCTACTTTCATGGAGCAGATAATATAATATTAACTACACTGAAATTGGTATAGGCAATAATAGAGGTGGAGTTACAGTGTGATGGGAATAAAGAGGAGGAGGAGATTAATGATTGGCATGAAAAAAGTTCTTTAACTTCCCATATTATATGCTTGAGTTCAACAGTAGCACTCATAAAATGAAAAGCCCTGTAATATATTTATCTGCCAAAAATTTGATTACAGGTTGCTGTTCAGAGAGGGAAACTAAAATTAGAAAGAAATTGCCTGCATTTTTATACGAAGGAAAAATATAGTTTTCACAACATACTTACGGGAAAAACCAAACCCAAAGACAAAAGCAACCTCCATTCTCCTAAGGTACTGGGTGGAAGATGTTTAACTAAATGAGGTTCTTATGCAGATTATAATAAGAATAAGAAAGAAGAACAAAATAGGATAGAGTGAGATGATGTATGAAAGGAAGAAAAAATGATCATTAACAACTCTTTTGTTCAGAAGAAATGCCTTTAGTTTTTCAGTTGAAGGCCTGCAAATTACCTTCTCAGAAGATATTTAACACATATTTAATGCAAAGAAGCAGACAGAAGAGGCTCTCATGTCTCAAACTTTTTGTTTGTTTGTTTAAAACTCATTCCTCTGCTCATTTATTTCTTCCTTCATTTAGATCCTCTGGTACATGAGACTTTATCTTGGAAGAAACTTTGGAACTTAGGTCTCTGAGAGGTATGTGAACCAGTCCAACCCATTTAGATGAAATGAAGCAGGTTTGCCTTGGTCTAATTATCCAATAGTTTTTGGTGGCAGAAACACTGTTTCACACTTTAATAATATTGACGTAATCCATGCTGAATCATATTGACAGAATATTAGGATTTTTACTTTTTTTCACTGTGGTCAGCTCTTTATGGTCAAAGTGGCAATAACAGGTGAAATTTATTTGGCGACATTATAATACACCTGTGCAATTAATCATGCAAGGCAAAGCATTAACTTTTGGCTTAAAACATTTACTTTTTTTAGATTACTGAGAAAAAAGTATAACGAAATTTTTGATAATTCTTGAAAGCATCTTAAACAGAGAATTAAGACAACCCCTCCAGGCTTATGCTTGGGCATATTGGCTCTGGAATGCACTGGTATCAATTCTTCTCACTCTGACTTCTGGATACTGAAAATCTCTTTCTCTTTTTTAGACCGGGAGGGAGAGAAAGAGAGGGGGAAGAGCAGAAAAAGAGAGAAATCGTTAGCAGGTTCCATACCGCAACATGGAGCCCGATACAGGGCTTGATCTCACAACCCTGAGATGATGATCTGAGCTGAAATCAAGAGTCAGGGACTTAACCAACCGACTGAGCCACTCAGGCACCCCTTGAAAATCTCTTTTGCCTGCCATCTTTAAAATATAGTTCTCCACTTCTTGGGCAAAAATTTCACCTTCAAGTTTATTGTTAAATTGAGTAAACTGTCTGAAATCTAGTAAGAATGGGAAAGTGGATATGCTGGATAATTATATAGTCTGGTGAATACCAAATACAACATATGAAAGTGGTCAATTTGCAAGTTAAGTAGAAATACAACATTTCTTTAATTCAGAGCTGTGGGGATTTTTGATGGTTGCAGCTCAGGCTCTCTCCATGACCAACCTTCACCAATCTGCCATCCCTTGAATATACTCTACAGTCTCATATTCCTTTCCTTTGTCCATACTCTCCCTTTGTCCAGAAATATCTTTCCCTTCTTTCTGTTTAGAAGTGACCTCTTCTGTGAAGTCCTAATTCCTACACCAGAATCTTTCCTAATCCAGCTATTTACTCTGTTATACTTCCATAACATTTTTTGTAACTATTTTTTTGTTGTGATAAAATATATGCAACACAAAAATTGCTGTTTTGCCCATTTTAAGTGTACAGTTGCATGGCATTAAGCATGCTTGCTTTGTTGTACAAACATCACCATCTACTCCCAGCCTTTTTCCATCTTCCTAAACAGAAACTCCATACCCATTTAAGAGTAACTCCCCTTCCCTCCTCTTAGCCCTCAGCAACCACCACTCTGCTGTCTCTATGAATCTGACTACTCTAAGTACCATATATAAATTGCAGTCATACCATATTCGTCCTTTTGTAATTGGTTTATTTCACTGAGCTTAACGTCCTCAAGATTTACCATATTGTAGCATGTGTTAGAATTTTCTTCCTTTTTAAAGATGAAACACTCTGTTGTATGTATAGGCCACATTTTGTTTATGCATTCGTCCACTGATGGACAATGGGCTGCTTTGACCTTTTGGCTATTGTGAATAATGCAGCTATGAATGTTGGTGTGCAAATATCTGTTCAAGTCCCTGCATTCAATTCTTTTGAAAATATGCTCAGAAATGGAATTGCCAGATCACTTGATAAGTCCATTTATAATTTTTATACAGCTTTCCACAGTGGCAGTGCCACTTTACATTCCCATCAGAAATGCACAAAGGTTCCAATTTTTCCAGATCCTTGCCAAGAAATTATTTTCAATTTTTAAAAAATAATAGCCATTCTAATTTGTGTGGGGTGGTGTCTCTTTGTAAGTTGGACTGATTTACATTTCCCTAATGATTAGTGCTGTTGAGCATCTTATGCTGTTGAGCATTTTATGTACCTTTTTGGCTATTTGTGTATTTTCTTTGGAGAAATGTATAAGTCTTTTGCCTCTGTTTTAATTGGGTTATTTGGTTTTTGCTGTTGGGTTGTAGGATTTTTATATATTTTGGACACCTTATCACATATAGGATTTGAAAATATTTTCTTCCATTCTGTAGATTGCCTTTTTACTCTGTTGATAGCATATTTTGATGCATGAAAGTTTTAAATTTTGATGTAGTCCAATTTTTCTATTTTTTTCTTTTGTTGCCTGTGCTTTTGGTGTTATAGCCAGGAAATTAACAAATCTGATGGCATGAAGACTTTCTCTATGTTTTCTTTTAAAAGTTTTATAATTTTAGCTCTTACATTTAGGTCTTTGATCCATTTTATTTTTTGCATATGATGTAAGTTAAGGGTCCAACTTTAACTTTTGTACATGTATATTTTGTCTTCCCAGAACTATTTCCCATGATATTTTCCACATGTATTTATAATTATGTACTTTCCTATCTGGAGTAATGTCCTTATAAGCTGAATGTCATGCAGGGGGAGGGGTAGCATGGACAGAAGCCCAGATTTTCAGTATTTTCTGATTTCTCTTGTGTTAATACTCTCACCATGGCCAAATTTAAGCTAAAAACATGATGACATCATTGAACATGGAGTTAGGGGTACAAACTTGCAATTATTTTACTTTGTATTTCTAGCACCTGGCATATACCAAATACTCAAATCTCACTTGTTAAATTTTCATTTGACAAATACTTTTGAGTGCTTTCTGTGTGCTAGGCAATTGTACTAGGTACTATGAATGCATTATGATGGAAAAAAAATACATGGTGCCTACTATCTTCATGCATCTTACACTCTAGTGAAAAGAGAAATAACTGCAGAAGTAAATCAGAAAATAACTAATAATTACCCATTAGAATAAGTAAGATGAAAGAAATAAATAGGGTATGAGATGGGATTGCTCAAATAGTCCCCTTTAAAGAGAAGGAATTAGGGGAGAAAAAGCAACCATGGTGCTTCCGTACATGGAGGGAAGGAACTGATTATGAGAACTGCCAGGGAAGAACACTTTGGGTAGAGGGAAAAAAACCTGAGCAAAGGCCTTAAGACAAATGACCATGGCCTCTGTGAGAAGTTTAAGGGTGCCATGTACCTGGGATAGAGGGAGATGGGGAGAATGACTCATAGTGAGTTGTAGAGGTTGGTGGGGGCCAGAACATATATGGCCTTGGAGGCCACTGCTGTGTGGTGGGATTTTATTTAAAGGGTAATAAAAAAGCCACTGAAGGGTTCTAAGCAGAAAGCAGGCATAATTGGTTTCTAAAAGTGGATTTTTCTGGTTCTGTATATCATTTGAAAGCCATTGCTGAAACAAGGAAGCAGTGTAAAGTTTTAAAGGGCTGCAGATGAAATGTGGATATGAAAAGGGAGAAAGAGAAAAGTGGTTATATATGAGACTTTATCTTGAAGATGAAACAGAGAGGTCTTTATGATTTATTAGATATCAGAAATTAGGGTATGAAGTGTCCTCTAGCCAGTAACTCTGGGAAAAGAAAGTTGGAAAATAAGCAGTTCATTCTTTTTTTTTTTTTAATTTATTTATTTTTAAAATTTGTTTGACAGAGAGATCACAAGTAGGCAGAGAGGCAGGCAGGGGGTAGGAGTGGGGAGCAGGCTCCCTGCTGAGCAGGGAGCCCAAGTCAGGGCTCAATCCCAGGTCTCTAAAATCATAACCTGAGCTGAAGGCAGAGGTTTAATCCACTGAGCCACCCAGGTGCCCCCAGTTCATTCTTTTTAAGAAGTGCCCAGCCCTGAGCTAGGCACTTTGAGTTATATAAAAGAGCTAGATGACACAGTCTTTATACATTCAGATTCATACTCTAGTGACACAAAGATTTGAAATTGTAATAACCAGAGTATACAAAGTCATAAGCTAATATTCTGTTTGGGGTGGAGGGTATAAGTGTACAACGAATTCTGGAAAAAAAAAAAAAGATCCTAGTAGGTCGAAAGTTTCATGGGGAACAAAGTCTCTGAAGGAAGTACAAGACTCAGCTGGGCAGACAGGAAGAGCCAGAGGCCCTCACAAGTTCAGGTAACTAGAAAACCACAGACTCTGTCAAGATGGTGGCCTATGAAGTGGAGAGGAAGACAGGTAGCCCAACTATACAGTTGCTGGATGGAGATCATTGGAGGATTAATGGGAAGTGGCATCAGAATCATCAGAGATTTTGGTACTTAATTTATAAAATCCTTTCCCTTAATTTACTTTATTCAATCCTCATCATGAAGTAGGTAAGGCAACAGGATTACTTCCTTATTTTATAGACTGGAGGTGGGATATTTAAATGGTGAAGTGTTTTACCCAAGTTTACAGGGCCAGAGGTTGAATTAGAACTAGGACCCAAAGCGTCTCATTCTCTTAGCCCTTCTCTTTTTACTACAAAACTTGTTTTGCTGTGGCAGAATCAAAATTAATGGTTTGGTTGTCTGTTTTGTTTTTTGAGTTAGACGGTTATGAATGATTTAAAAAAGAAGACTATACTGATTTCATTTAAAATCAAAAGCCATGTCAAGTTTGGTTTTCAGGATATTGATCATGTTTACTTCCAGATTCATGTGGAATACATCATTTTCTCCCTAGCACTATTTAGATACCAAGATGACAGAGGCTGGAGTTTCTAAATTAAGAGGAATTAAAAAAAAATAATTAATTTATTTATTTGACAGAGGGAGAGAGCACAAGCAGGAGAAGCAGCAGGCAGAGGGAGAAGAAAAGGCTCCCTGATGAGCGGGGATCCCAAATAGGGGCTAGATCACAGGACCCTGGGATTATGACCCGAGCAGAAAGCAGACCGCTTAATCAACTGAGTCACCCAGGTGCCCCTGTAAGTTAAGAGGGCTTTAACATTTACCTCCATCCTGACCCATGACCCATACTTATGAAACCACTACTAAAGAAACAAAACAAACCTTGTCATGAAACTTTCCTTTTGAGTCAACTGCATGATTTGATAAAGGAAAAAAAAAAAAAAAAGCCCCTGGCTACTGTGTTCAGTTTCCATAGATTTTACCAGAATGACTGAATGGCTAAAATATGATTTTTATGATTTCCTGATTAGTTCAATTCTCCTCTTTCATTTGACCAAATGGTGGTTTCCATAAAGATTCTGAAAGCATTTTGTAGACATGAGACTTTTCAAGAGGATGATGGTCAAAGTCAAACTTTAGAAAACTGAAAATACACTCTGCATGGTGACCATGTCTCTGTAAGATTAGAATCTTTGTACTTTCTCCATGGAAGCTTAGTGTACAGGTATCACTTTAAAAAAATTCTAAATTTATTGGGCATAGTACTCTATTACAAAATAGTGTTGTTTGTGTGTGGCTCATATGTGTGTGTCTATAAGAATCATGCTTGCTTCAGTTAAATTCAAAGGTTTATTAATATTAAGAGGAGCAAGCCTTATGCCATGGACACAGAAAACTCTCAGTCCAGCACAGAATGGGATGAGTAAAGTTGACATGAGAGACAGAGAGCCATGAAAAATTGAAGAGGTGAGAGGAAATACTTTAGACATTTAAGCAGAATCTAGAAGAGTGTGTAGGACTTTATCAGGTAGAGATGGAGGTAGGGCATGTTCAGCAAGGGACAGCAAAGACTAAGGCCTGATGTGAGAAAGAGATAACTGTATTTGGGAAACCAGGAATAATAAAAGTTTATAGATTTATTGGGTACAGATTAATGGTGGAAAGTAATGCAAAAATGTTTAGGCCAGATTTTTAAAAGTGAACTTAATTTGGTAGACAATATGTAACTATTGAAAAATATGGAGTAACAGAGTGATAAAAATCACAGTGGCTTTGACATATAGATAGAATTAGAGCAGAGAAAAATTAATTGCTATAGGATTGTCCATCAGAGACCTCTAAGAATCCAAATTAGCAATAACAAGACTTGATCAAGGATAATGACAGCTAAGAGGGAAGAGGGAATTTATGTGATAGATTATTTTTAGTGATATGGATACATAGTTGATTAATGGTCAGCCATGGTTATTTCCTAAGTACATTTCATCAGGCATTTTTACCTTTTATAAGAGCAACATATTTTTTCCTTGAGTGTACTTTACTACTCTGGCTGCCATTCTGTATGAGATAAAAAATGTGAGAAGCAGAGGTGGCGCAGTTTCAGTATTTTCTTGTGCTCACTGGACTGAGTTTGCTGACAGTTTGCTTCTTCCTTAACTTGTGAGGGCCTTCTGGAGATGTGGAAAGGTACAGTCTTAACTGGTAAGGGGCCATCCTATAGTTAAAATTGCATAAGGAGAAAGGATTAATCATATAGAGAAACCCCCGAGACCAGTGCAGGAAATTCTGAAGGAAATCATGAGATGAAAGAAAGGTCTAGAAATCAACTCCAATACTATACCTTCCCATCCTCTGTAAGTCTGGTGTCTCTAAATATGTTTCAAGGCCCAGCACACCTTTTCCCAGGATCTTTCTGAATCATTTAGACCAACACTCAGTGGCTCAGCATCCTCAGCCATCCAGTATTGACCCAAGCTTGATAAGCGTCTTCTACTTTGATCCTTGTGTTCAAAGCTCTATTCTAGTCCCCTTCTTGTGTACCCACATTCCCCCTTGGCCTTGGACCCTGATTTATTCTTGTTTGTTTTCCTGAGTCCCTGACTTTGAATGCGAATGCAGGCTCCTGACAGACATACCACATAATAAGTAACCTACTGGATAGCCACTATCTCCACCTTGCTTTTCCTGAAACTCTTCTTTTGCCACTACCTTAAGATGCCCAACTCTCATGCTCTCACCTTGTTTCTGTTGTTGCTTGGACTGTGAATGGAAATGCCATATTCCCCAGACCACCATGAGGTTCCACTTTCACTCTGCTTTCAGAAGGTGGGTTTTGTCAGCTCAGCTATTCAGTGAACACCTCTGATGTTACTAGCTTTGCCTGATGATTCCTGAGTTCAAAGAGAGAAAAGAACATTTTAAGAAGTCAGGCCCAAATGAGGAACTACGGAGGTAAGGAACAGAGTGCTATGTGAGAGAGAGAGGAAATAGGAAGACTTTGTTAACTTGTAATTTGCTCATTTTTCTTAAATGGGAAGTTCAAACTTCAAGCACTTCTCAAGATTAAGAAATGAATACCAAATAATTTTTGTTGTTGTCCTTTTACTTTATTAAAAATAAACTAGGGGGGAGCCTGGATGGCTCAATCGTTAAGCATCTGCCTTTGGCTCAGGTTATGATCCCAGGGTCCTGGGATCAGGACTCCCTGCTCAGCACTGAGTCTGCATCTCCCTTTCCCACTCCCTCTGCTTCTGTTCCCTCTCTAGCTGTGTCTCTCTCTGTCAAATAAATAAATAAAATCTTCAAAAAAATGAAATAGGGGTATATTTCTATAGTAATATAATTTATATGACAATAATCATTATGACTCAAGAGATTTTCTTGACTTAGGACTATAAAAGAGATTCTTTCACTCCAATGGTAGAGATTGGGATGGGGAGTGGTGGAGAATACCACTTGTGTGGATGTGATGTGATTACCATAAATCTATGCACACTCTACTTACCTCTCCTTGATCAGGTAGATTTGTAAGTGTTTTTATCATTTAAAGTAGTTATGCAAATTGTCTACACTATATGCAGAGGTAATGACTGTGAGTGATGTGTATGCGTGTGTGGACGAGCATTATTTTTAAGGAATAATATTTAACTATTTGGAGCAGACTAATTAAATACTAGTTGCCTTCCTCTTCCTTTAAAAGGAGGAAGAAACCACTCATTCCTAAGTGTGATGCTGAACAAGATCATCCCTCAGGTACCTTTCTAGCTAAACATTTTGATTTTTTCCAGAAGTTTTCTAGGTGAAGATGTGTACAAATAACTTCTTTTGTTTTTTCTTTGAGGAATGTAGAAACCCAACCACGTTCCTATATAGGAATCAAGAAGTGCTTTTTGTAGCTTAAAAATAACATATTTCAAGGATGCTAGATATTACTAAAAATCAAAGATGCAAATCTGAAAACACTACTCAATAGACTACAAATATTTAATCAGGAAAATACCTGAGGGGGGAAAATTCTTGATCTATAATAGGCAAAATAATTAATATTTACAGTAGTAATGATTGTTATAACAAGAATGGTATTTTCCCCCCTGGGTTATTATGATTTTAACAGAACTGAAACTGTTTAGCATTCTTGTTAGAGATATTAGTGTTAATGTCATGTTAGCCATTACATCAAAGGCAATGCATTATAGTTTAAATGTTATTCAGTATTCCAAATTTTTCTTCAATAAATATTTATCGAGCATCTACTATTGTCAGGTATGATGTTAGTGCTGTACATACAATGAACAAAACAGGTTCTCTTCTCTCACAATTTCCTTGCGATGACACAAGAATGTCACAAGAGCTTAATTTATTCATTAAGTAAGCAGTGATTACTGACAGACAGGTAGTATGTATGTAGACACAGCATGAACCAAATGAACTGTCCCCTGCCTTTATGAAGCTGGCTTCCTATTAGCAGATAGAGAGACGTAAATGGACACTTAAGATACATCATTGCATTACATGAAGAAGTACCTGGGGTATGGAGAAAATACAAAAGGCATCTAGCCTTGCCTTTAGGAGTGTGCAAAGTTTTCCCAGGAGAAAGGCCCAAGCTAAGTTCTCCCAGATATATAGGAATCAGAGCTTTGGGTAAAGAACAGCTTGTGAAAATGCCTGAAAGCAAGGTAATAGGAGAAATGTGGTATGAGTAGCCCAGAGAATATTTGGGGCAAGGAGTGAACTGTGAGGCAAGAGGAGTCAGATCATTAGGGCTTCCCTTCCATTCTGAGCTTGGACTTTGTCTACAGTGAAAGAGGAAACAGTTGAAAGGTTTTAAACATGGAAGATACATGACTAGGAGCAGGTCTGTGTAAAGAATATACTTATACTACCACTCCATCTCTGAAAGGTCTGCAACCCCAAAGTATGGTTTTTATGTATGTTTTAATTTGGCATGGGATTTAGGCTCAGATGTTTCAACTTATCTAAAGTCAAATGTCAATTTAAAATTACTGTTTACAGAGTAAGCTGCCTTTTTAGTTTGGATGTTTTTCCTTGCTGCTTTACCCCAGTAAGCACCATAATCTTGGGTCTCTATTTAGACATCCCATCGCGGATACTCTCCTCATTTAGAATGTGAGCAGGAAGGTTCTAGTGATCCCACAAAAGACAAATACTTGGAATGTTTGATCCTGTCACACTATATATTCCAGAGATGCAGTTTCTGCCCCAAATATTCTTTTTTTTTTTTTTTAAGATTTTATTTATTTATTTGACAGAAAGAGAGAGGGAACCCAAGTAGGGGGAGTGGGAGAGGGAGAAGCAGGCTTCCCACTGAGCTGGGAGCCAGACATGGATCGTGACCTGAGCTGAAAGCAGACACTTAATGATTGGGCCACCCAGGCGCCCCTGCCCCAAATATTCTTCCTTTTTTTTTTTTAAGATTTTATTTATTTATTTGACAGACAGAGATCACAGGTAGGTAGAGAGGCAGGCAGAGAGAGGAGGAAGAAGGCTCCCCGCTGAGCGGAGAGCCCGATGCGGGGCTCGATCCCAGGACCCTGAGATCATGACCTGAGCCGAAGGCAGAGGCTTTAACCCACTGAGCCACCCAGGTGCCCCTGCCCCAAATATTCTTTAATCTCTTCTGTTTACATCTGGGTGAGCCACTCATCTAAATACTAACATGTCTTTAACACCTGTTAATCTTCATTCTAACAGAGAATTTAGGTCCTAGATTCAGTCTGTCTGCAGGCAGTTGCTGCTGGAGGATGGGAGCATAAGGTGCTCAGGCCCCGGCAGAAAGCACAGGGAGCGTTCCAGGATCAGAAACTTAAACTGTCAAAATTGGGAAGTTGCAAATGAGGAAATCCGGTCATTAAAGTTTAATTTATTGCAAGGGAGTTAGAACCCCATGTCTGTTTCACTGTATAGTGGGGATTCAGCTCTCCTTTGGATTTCTTGGCCAAGATGATTTAAACACAGTGCCTCTGTGGTAAGACAATTTCTCATTTTCCTGAAATAAGAGGTGGATTTCTAGGCTCACATACAATAAAGTATTGTCTTGAATGTTTGATGGATCACTGGACTGTTAGTATGTGATCATGATATGGAATGATATTTTATTTTCAGTGGTATTTTATATCAATCTTCATAACAAATCTTTTCAATGCAGAAAAATATATCACATACAAACCAAGATTTTACTAATGCATCCTCCTCTTGTTCCTTTCTTTCTCACATTCAAGAATATTATTCCTGAATGCAATACAGAGAGGCTCAGAGCTGACCCCAGGACCTGAACTGGAGGTGCTTTAGGGAAAAAAAAATCAAGCTGATGGTTTTAAACAGATATAAGCTTCTCAAGGATTATATTGCTGACCTAATGCAGACAATGGAAACTTTTAAATACTGAAGCTTGAATTACAGAACAAATGACAAAAGGAGACATTAAAAAAAAAAAAAAGCTGCTGCAATCTCTATCTGTAACTCCAAGGCTAAGAACGTAATCATGCACTGGTAATTATTTAGTTTCAAGAACATATTCTTTTTCTTTTAAATTCCCTCTCATCTTCAAAAATGTTAAATTTTAAAATTAAATAATAAATGGACATAAATTTTTTTTTCCCGAGTGACTACTTTGAGCCCTGTATAGTCATTAGTATAGCTCTTGAATGACACTTGTCTTTAATCCAGTAAATTCTTCTGAGGAGCTTGTGGCTTAGAAGGATTATAGATTATACATACATAAAATCCCTGGAAAATAGCTACTAAGGCCATAGCTACGTTATACAAACATATGGACTATCTGCCAAATAACAAGATCATTTGCAAAACATATATTTTTTGTTTCAAGTTTTTATTTAAATTCTAGTTAGTTAGCATATAGTATAATATTAGTTTCAGGAATAGAACTTAGTGATTCGTCACTTACATACAACACCCAGTGCTCATCACAAGTGCTTTCCTTAATACCCATCACCCATTTATCCTCCACCCATCTTGCCTCCAGCAACCCTCAGTTTGTTCTCTACAGTTAAGAGTCTGTTTTATGGTTTGCCTCTCTCTTTCTTTTTTTATTCCCGTGTTCATTTGTTTCATTCCTTAAATTCCACATGAGTAAAATCATATGGTATTTGTCTTTCTCTGACTTACTTTGCTTAGCATAATATACTCTGGCTCTATGCAAATCACTGCAATGGCAAGATTTCATTCTTTTTTTATGACAAAAGACCCTGAATAGCCAAAGTAATCTTGAAAAAGAAAAGCAAAGCTGGAAGCATCACAATTCCAGATTTCAAGCTGTATTACAAAGCTGTAGTCATCAAGACAGTATGGTGCTGGCATAAAACCAGACACATAGATCAATGGAACAGAATAGAAAACCCAGAAATGGGCCCTCAACGATATGGTTAACCAATGTTTGACAAAGCAGGAAAGAATAACCAATGGAAAAGACAGTCTCTTCAACAAGTGTGGGGAAATCTGGACAGCAACATGCAGAAGAATGAAACTGGACCACTTTCTTACAACATACACAAAAACAAATTCAAAATGGATCAAAGACCTAAAGGTGAGACAGGAAACCTGCAGAGGATATTAATATTTAAATGGTAATTGTAAATTATAACACATGAGTATGTTATTTCTGTGTTCACAGAATGCCTTCTGATTCTGGAAAAGAGTCATAGATTATTTGAGTTTGCTCAATAGTTAAGAGGTATTTAAATCTATACACATCTTATGAATGGCTCTAAATCCATCTTTGTGAGTTCTAAAGAGTGGTGTCCTGGGAAATATATAATAATTTGCTTTGAAAAAAACAAAGAAAGGGACAGGGAGAGAGGAAGGGAGGGAGAGAGAAAGAGAAAGAAAAAAAAAAGAGGAAGGAAGGAAATAAAGGAAGAAAGAAAAAAATGAAAGCGAACAAAAGAGATGAGAAAAAGTAAGTTCAGATTTGTAGTGTTTGCCAATTCCCAAAGTATAAATACCCCTAATATGGATTGTTTCAAACTACCAATGAGAAATCATTGCATGCAGAACTGGGAAAGAGATACACACCACTGGCTCTTGTAAGAGTAGCGTTTAGCTCCAGCACATCACTGGCTGTAGTAATTTCTCAGGACTCCAAATCCCATTATGTAGTCAGTGCTATAAGCACAATTGTAAAACAAATATATTTAAGATAATTTTAGATTCTTTATCTTACAGACTTAAAAATTAAATCAACACTACACAGTACATACAGAACAAGACATTCTGCTAGATATAATAGAGTATAAAAAAATATAAGATATGCTTGTCCTTAAGGAATTTACAGTCTGGTTTGGAATACTGAACATAAATCCTTAACACCAGAAATCACAAAGATTGAAATAATAGTATAAATAATAGTTTTGGGAAGTAGAGATAAATAACAGTAAAAAATGAACTATCAAATGATATGTGTAGTCAATAATTACCTGATGAAAAAAGAGTGAAGATATTCTGAGGGATGATTTTATGAGGATGCATGACAGACAGACTTGATGTATGATTAGCATTTGGATGTGTGGCATCCTCTGAGAAGGCATGAAGATGAGGCAGAATACATTTTAGTATATTATGAGTAAGCAACTGGCAGGAGCAGAACATTTGTATAACTACATTTTAATAACAATGGCTGATAGTTACTAGGCAGTTACTCTGTGCCAGACACTGAACAGCTTCATATAAATCAGCTCATTTAATCTTCACAGAAACATTATGAGCCAGGTTTTTTGGAGTATAAGTGAGACAATACACACTTCATAAATAAGAAAACTAAGGCCTACGGACATGAAACAAGTGACTGAGGTCCATCAATAGGCAAATGGTGGACCTGGAGCTAAAATTCAGGTTTCTCTGGTCCCAAAACCTTAAGCACACTGCTAAATTGGGGAGCAAATCTAGACATGCATATTTTAGGATAAAGTTACAAAAAAGTTGAACATAAAGAATAAGGAGTTCAGAAATTATTAGGCAGGGTAATATTTTATAGAAAAACAATAACCAGACCCTTGAAAATTAAACCAAAAAGTGAAATATTCAAACATCTTGTTTATCCCCCTCCTGTGATATTTTTTTCTCTTTTGATTTTGGAATCCACTTATGACAAACTGGGACATAATATGTGCAAAAGCCGAATATTACAAACGTTTGAGATAATGCCTTATGAGTTATGTGAGTCTATAGTCAGCTTCAAAACTTGATACTTAATCAGATACTTAATACTGGGAGCCATAGACTCCCAGTATTGAAGCCTTATATATAAAGATAAGCCTTATATATAAAGATAAGGCTTCAATACTGGGAGTCTATGGCTTCTTCAAAACATCTCTTGAATTGTGTTTATATAAAGTTAATAAAACTGGTTGAATAAATCGTCAAAGAACCATGCATTCTTTTCGTCTGCATGATGCACATTGACAATCAAGCATTTAATATTTATGCCTAATTGTGTTGACAAGTCCTTTGCCATTGTACGGGGAACTTTGGACTATCAGCTTTGTGAAAACTCTTTTTGTTCCCTATAGGCAGGATGCTTTAGATGTACAGAAATCTGGAGAAGAGGGGCGCCAGGATGGTGCAGTTGGTTGAGTATCAGACTCTTGGTTTCACCTCAGGGTCATAAGATCAGGCCTGTGATAGGCTCTGCACTCAGCACAGAGCCTGTTTGGTTTTCTCTCTCCCACTCCCTCTGCCCGCCTCACCCCCGATGCTTGCTTATGCTCTCTCTCTCTCTCAAATAAATAAATAAATCTTAAAAAAAATGTGGAGAAGAAAAATACATCTTTTGGATAAAAATCTCCTGGTCTTTGCTCATTTCTTTTGGACATCAAAGAAGAAAAACTATTCTGGTTTTTGTTGTTGTTGTGGTTGTTGTTGTTTTATGAGATTGTTCTGGAAATGAACACTGCCTATTTAAGTAAAAAAGTCTGTATAGTTTAAAGTTACTATTTAGTTGCAAGTCATTAAATATATTGCCAAATAGGGGCTGCCTGGGTGGCTCAGTGGGTTAAGCCTCTGCCTTCAGCTCAGGTCATGATCTCAGGGTCCTGGAATCGAGTCCCACATCGGGCTCTCTGCTAGGCAGGGAGCCTGCTTCCTCCTCTCTCTGTCTCTCTCTCTCTCTCTCTCCTTGTGATCTCTCTCTTCCAAATAAATAAAATCTTTAAAAAATATGTATATATTGCCAAATAATTTTTTATAAGATAACTCATAGTGCCTATGAATTTATTTAAAACACAGGGGAAGAAAGCTTTTTTCTCTCTCTCTGAGAGACAATAAAAAAATGAAACTGCTTTGTAAATTATAGACAATAATATTGGACAGTATACGTGCATTTTCATTTTGGTTTTAAATAAATTCTCTAAGGTTCTAAGAACACTCTTACTAGCCTATAAGCTAGTCTTTATTCTATCAGACACTTCTTACCTTTTCTCCACACAGCATGGATAATGAAAAGAAATTTGCATTGTGCAAGGAGTGGGTAGACCAAATATTACAAAAGTTTGAGATAATGCCTTGCTAGTTGGGTAAGTATAACAATCTTTAGTTGGAAAACCACTCCTAGAAGAAAAGCACTACTGGTTACTAAAAAGATTTGAATTGTGTAAGATGTAGCCTTTGGGTTGGTGTTTTCAAAGCTTTCTCATTTATGTCTTGAAGCCATCTGAAGTTTGATGGAAGATAGCTTCACGTAGGTGCACAATTTTTTCATGCAATTATAAAGGATATTCTGTCTGAAATCTGTCCATAGATCTTCAAGGTCCACTCAGAATATGCTTACACAGCGCAACATTTGATATAAAGCTATAAATATCAGTTACAAACTGATAATGGATATTTAGCATCTATATTTTATTTCCAATTTTTAGTAAAATAAGTCAACCAGACTTCATATTAATACTTCCAGTGTTTTTATCAATTTAGGTTCTTAAAACGTTTCATTAGGAATGTTTAAAAATGTTTTTCTCAGAAATAACATGTTTATAAAAACATGATTTCTTCACTGTTATTATCCTATATTGACTTCATATTGACTTTTTCTAGGATTATTTGAAGCTTAACTTTAAGTTTTAACTCTACAAAAGTTTACACTAGTTTTTAGTTCATGGGAGAAAGAACTATTTTATCTTAATGCTTGTGACCCTCTAATTTTATGATCTTTATTTTATAGATCTAATTTTATAGATCTTTATGATCTATACTTTGTGCTAGATCCTGGAACTGTGGAGCTGACATTTTACAGACTAAGAAGAGAGGAAAGGGAATCTTTATAGAGTAGTATCCAGGCATTAAGTTTTTAAAAAGCATAGCAATTAAAGGATTTTCTCAAAATTGATGTCTTAATCATAAAAGCAAACAACTACAAGCTCTAGGACTTAAAACAAGCAAACAAAAAGTTGTTTTGAGCATACTTGGCAGCCAGGGGAGCTTTACAACAGCATTACAATTCAGCTCCTTTTGCATTTACATTTATTCGTGTGCTCTCTAGTGACTAGAACAAGTGTGCCTTTGATGTGTGCTATCCAAATTCCACTGTACGTATATCCAAGGGTCCTGCCCTTAGGATTCATCATGTGTTCTGCCACTGAGTGTCTGGGCTCCTCCATCTAGTGATCTGTAGGGATAACTAGTTCATGGGGTTGTGTGTGCACACATGAAATTGATTCAGAGGCATGTGGATCAGGACCAGGAGACTACCTACTCTGGTGCAGTCACCCCTTGCCCACCCTATTCTAGCTTTTCTAAACATTTCTTCACATATTTCTCTTTTCCTTCTTCCCACAGACACACACACCCAGTACTCTCACAGTTATAAGTGAGTCATTTGGAGGGAAGATGAAGGCAACGTCTAGCACAGCTTTTATTGGATGAGTTTCCTCTATGTCTGTCTCTCTGGACTTTTTCTCTCTTGGTGTCACAACATGACATTGCTCTCAGTGGTAACAGATAACAGATTACAGTCCTACTGGTTTGCCACTTCCTTCATGCTCAAGACAATAAGAAAAGACGGTTATTTGGGCAATGAGGTGGTTAGGCATTGCTAACAATTTTTAATTTATATGCTAGTGACTGTACTGGTGAGTTTATGAAAGGGAATGATTAACTGTTTGTCTTCCTAGTGTGTTAGCACAGCAGTTCTTTGGTTTTGATACCAATGCAAGAGTCTTTAAGGCTATCAGTAACTGTACAATTTCAAAGTTATGTACATTCAGTTGTACATAATTTCAATTATGTATTTTACCCATACCTAAATGTTGAATTGACTGTCTACTTATTTCTTGTTTTTCTATAGGACCTTCTCATATGTGTATAGTCCATATCCATGATTTAACAAAATAGCAAGAACAGTTTGTTTTGAGACTATCTGCTGATAGTGTACAGACTAGTTTAGTTGGTAGAAAAATGCATACACATTAAATACTTTCTTCGAGGAAATAGGGTATGCCAATGCTATTTTGTTATTAATCTATTGGATAGCCTTAAGCAAGTCTCTCAACCAGTTTGCTTCTGTTCTATTCTTTGTGAAAAAAATATGGGGAAGACAAGCTGTAGGTGAAAATAATGCTGCAGAATGGTCCTGGAACACTCTGTAGAATATTAAAAAGGAGTAGCTTTTTGTGCTGAGGATACTGCTTCTTCCAGAGGAGACTTAGGTTGAATTACCAGACAGCCTCAACAGTTCACTGTTTAGGTCAAAGAATTTTCAGAATTTCTTGGAAGAATGAGATGATAGTTGAGTAATTAAGATATAATAGTAAAGGCACAGATGTATGCAGGTTAAATTAATCTCACAGAATTCTGCCAAATCCTTTTAAAAACCTGGTATAAATATAAGGCAGATTTAAAAAAAAATGTGCTTACAGAGGATGACACCTAAAGTATTCAAATCTCATTGCTCATGGGAATGTGTGCTTACCAGTGAGAAGATAATGGTTTAAATACATGATCTAATAAAAATAAACATGTGGTATAGTGTAATAAAAATAATTAAAATACACACTTGAATTTATTATTAAACTCTTCTAAAATTGGACCTTGAACATTTAAAAACTCAATAATATTAAGCTGTTAATGTCAAAGTTTTCCCACATTCACATTTCTACTCAATAAGGGAAGCCAAGGTCAGCAGTGGGAACTAAATGTACAAAACAGGATTCTGTCAGATTAAGGCTGCTATTAAGTCTAGTCATTTTGGCTTTTCACAGAAGGGTGTTGCTACTGGGTATCTAAAGTGTAAAGCTGGGAACTCTTTACAACCTTAGAGCTGATTTCTAAGGTAACTAGCATCCAAAACACAGACAGTTTTATAAATCAGAATTAACACCTTGAATTGTTCTTGGAAGCCAAATGGAAGTTCTCAAAACTTCTGGAGGCCAGCTGATGTCACCCTGTTCCCAGTTTTCTGGACAGCTCCAGCTCCAGCATTCTCACCAGTTAAAGTTTCCTTCTGGTAGCCTTGTGTAGTTATTGAGACTAGCCTTGTGTAGGGCACCTAGTTGTAATTCAACCGAGAAATTAGATAGCCAGACATCACCATGGTCACAGTGAAACCAATTTATTTTCTCTCAAACCAGACCAGGGCTCCACTGTCATGTTTCTAACCTCTTTCTGAAATGGGGAAAAATTCACACACCTGATGGCACATTCAAGTTCTAATTAAATTGACTTTAACCCCAGCCAGCTTGCCTGGCTCTAATAAGGTGTGAATAGTTTTTAGGGTCAAGGTCAGAAGCAGCAGAACAAGGATGACAGAGGGAGGGAGGAGTTGTTTATTTTGGAATTCCTGGGGTTTTAATTCTGATACCTTTCAAGGGAAGGAAAATGGCCACTAATGGAATGAAGATGGCTAAATTAAGGAATCTTGGGCAAAAATAGTTTGTATGTTCAGAGGCTGCCTTTTTTTCTGGATATTTAGGTACTCCATCTGTGTTTTTGTGTGTGTGTGTGTGTGTGTGTGTGTAAATGTGTGAACATAATAATCCAAGTAGCAAAATGGGTTAACAGCATTGCACATTTATCTTCAACTCTTCCATGGGAAAATAGTAGGTTAACAAAAATGAAAGGCATTTGAAGGAAACCAGTTTGGCATAAGCTCTTAAACCATATTTAAGAGTTGATTAATACAATATCCCGTCTTAAGTTTAGTCTGCAGCAACTTGGAAAATTTTCAAAATGATCCAGTTATAGAAAATAAATAATTAGCTGTATTCTGTTGGCCTAAAATTTCAAATTATGTGATAGAGCAACCTGAAAAATTCACCCCTCCTTGATGAATTTCTCAATTTTATCTTGAATTCCAAGTTTAAAGAAATCATCATTGTCTAAGTTTAATGCAGTTGCTGCCATTGTTGTCACTTGTCAAGTGTAATCAGTGAGTTCATTAGCTGAACCACATGGTATTAACCATGTTCTTAAGATTTAAAAAATGAAAGAAGATAATGGACTGACTTACTGTAAAGACTTTTTCACTTCCCTATGAAGTGGGAGCCAAAAAGGCATTTTTCAGGAAGCAAAATCAAAACACAAACAAAAAACAAAAACTTTGGAGTTTAAGCTGGTTGGCAGTAGCTAGTCTTTTCCTGAATTCCTTCATTAGAGAAACTGTAGCATGGCACATTCTGAATATGGCTATGGTATTTCTCAGACATTTGTACTCATTCTCAGCTCTCACAGAGGTTTTCTCAATAACCAGGTCTCTTGGAACAACCAGACAGGAAGAGGGATAATCATGAAGAAAGCCATGTTCACAAAACTGCTGAGATAATGTAACTTACATAGCCAAACCCACATAAGATGAAGTCATTTGCATGCTGCCTAGGACATGCATTTTCCATAATCCTTACCTCTGACTCATTGTGTTTAGTCATAAACATTCTTTGGCCCTCAATGTCCCCACCTTTAAAATAGGGATAATAGTATTGGTTACTTGGACGATGATGAGATGAGTCTGTTTTTGAAGGACTTTAACCTTGCCAGTAAGTTAAAGTCACATACCTGTGTTCTTTGTTTTAATAGTTTTATTTAAAAATATATATAGATAAGCAGTTATCTCTGAAATGTTTTCAGGGCTTTATTTTAAGTTTAATAAAAATTGTGTTTTTTATGTCATTAAATTCCTCTTTATGTAATGTTACTTTTTAAAAAATTTTTGTGATTCTACCATTTTCGATCATTTAAATAATTGATATTTAAGTAATCCTCATCTTAAGACTACATCATTTAAACTGAAACTTCTACTCTGGTACTCTGTCATTTACATTACTCTATTCTGATTTTTCTTCCTCTATTGCACTTCTCTTCCTTTTTCAATATACTTTATAATTTATTTGTTCATTATGTTAATTGTTTATTATAACTTTCCCTACTGAAACAAAATCTCTGAATTTATAGATTTCTATTTTGTTCAGTCTTATCGCCTCCATGTCTTAAATATCTGACAAAGTATTTATTAAATGGTTCCAATTCCACTGAATATATGAAGTTTCTGTTTAGAAACAGATTGTTTGGAAACAAATTGAGCTTCTGCTCAGTTTCCATAACTTAGAATTGAAATTTGATTCAGGTTTTTTAAGTAATCTGGCCCTAAATCCATCCACCAACCCACGTCTCCTTCCTTCTTAACTTCCTTTCATATGTCTGCCCTCAGCTTCTAGTCTGTCTAGAATTTGTTCTTCCTATTGCCACCTGAAATTTGGTTTTTGACATTATCCTCTAGCTATTAGCTTCACTTCTCTGACTTAATGCTACCATAATGTAGTGAATCATTTATCTGAATAATTATGAACTTAAACAGTAAGTACAAAATGGCTGCCAATGTTTTGCAGGAAGAATATACATGTGGATGCTGGAACTGATAGTTCCTGGGACAGTGCTGCAAAAGGCCCTTCTGGCATCTGATTGTCTTTCAGCGAGAATAGCGTGCACACCGATTGATGTTATGTAGCCTTTTAAACTTTCAATTCATTTCAGATGTGGCTTAAAGTAATGTGTCATCCAGAGTTCGTTCGCCTGTTGGATGATTCATTCATTGAACTTCCAAACAAACAGATGTGGGTAGGAGAGAAGACACAAGAAAAAAGAAGGAAAGAAAGAAGAGGACAGGAAAGAGAGGAAATAATTTTGACACTAAAACATCAGAGTTGTGATTATCTCCTAAAAAGTAGAAATAAGCATTTTGGTTCCCCATGTGAAAATTCAACCTAGTAATACCGTAAACTTGAGGTAAGTTCTGTGATTTAAAGTACTTGTGGTTTTATTTGATGGTTGGTTATTTTTCATTTAAATTAAGATGATATTTATACATGAGAGAGACTAGAATATGAGTAATATAACAGAGCTTATGGCTCTACAACAGTTGAAAATATTGAAAATTTGAAGTAAAAAAGAATCATATCACGAATGATTCTTTACTTTTTATTTATGAGTCAAGTTGTAAAATTTATTGCATGTTGTATAGAAAGCCAAAAATAGTGTGTGTTTTTGTCAAGACACTTTTTTGTGATTCATTTAACAAACACGATTGAATATCTTTTTTTAAAAGATTTTATTTATTTATTTGATAGAGAGATCACAAGTAGGCAGAGAGGCAGGCAGAGAGAGGGAGGGAAGCAGGCTCCCTGCTGAGCAGAGAGCCCAATGCGGGGCTCTATCTCAGGACCCTGAGATCATGACCTAAGCTGAAGGCAGAGGCTTAACCCACAGAGCCACCCAGGTGCCCCACAACTAAGTATCTTTCAAGTGCTAGGCACTGTGCCTAGTGTTACAGCAGGGAAGCAAGAAGTGGGGAGTGACAGAACAAAGAGAGCTACCTATCATATTTATATGAGAGTACAAAGTGCCCGTTTCTTTCAAAGTTACTTTAACCCTAACAAAACTCTTCAACATAAATATTATGATGTTTCTTTTCCAAGTGAAGATTTTCCAACTGAAGATCAGAGAAATAAACTAATATTCCAAAGTCACCCAGCCTGTATATTGCAGAACCAATATTTAAACTAGTGTTGTTGTTTTTTTTTTTTTTTTTTTTAAAGCTTTTTATTTATTTATTTATCAGAGAGCAAGAAAGAGAGAGAGAGCACAAGCAGGGGGAGCAGAGCAGGCAGAAGGAGAAGCAGGCTCTCTGCTCAGCAGGGAGCCCAATGTGGGACTCCATTCCAGGACCCTGAGCAGAAGGCAGTTGCTTAACTGACTGAGCCACCCAGGTGTCCCCAAATCAGTGTTTTGATAGCACCAAACTTTGCTATTTTGACTAAGCCGCCTTCAAGGGTTTCACAACCTAAAAGAGATAATCTCCCTTGGATTCATGAAGTAGTCAACACTTCATGAAATAGTCAACACATTCAGTGACATGCGTGTATTGATGAATGTCTGTGTATACCATGGTAAATACTAGAGATATGCACACACCTAAGATCTACTCCTATCTTCAAGAGCTGTTAATTTTGTGTAACAAATCGATATATCAAAAAAAAAAATGTTGCCGTATTGGCCATTTATCCAGTCCTTTTGAAAATTTACCTGTTAGAAAAACAAAATGTTACCACTTGTAACAGAGTAAAGTGGCTAAAGTGCTAGAAATCTGTACTGAAAGGCAAGGGGGACTTAAGTAGTGAAAGGCAAGGGGGACTTAAGTAGTGCAATGAAGCTTACTTAAAGAGAAATACCTTTTATTGGCTTTTCCTATTTTCCCCTTTCAAAATATTCCTTTAAGACTATATCCTTCATAACATTCATAACATTCATCCTCTAGAAAAAAAATTATTTTTCAGAGTTTACATATGGCAATTGAATGATAGCGTTATGGAAAACCATTATTTAAAACTTCACAGAGAGGCTCTTGGGTGACTCAGTTGGTTCATCATCTGCCTTCAGTTCAGGTCATGATCTCAGGGTTCTGGGATTGAGCCCCACATCATGCTCCCTGCTCAGTGGGGAATCTGCTTCTCTCTCTCTCTCTCTCTGCCCCTCTCTCATGCTTTCTTTCTTTCAAATAAATAAATAAATAGAAATAAAATGTCACAGAGTTCCTAGGTCCTTGGAGAAAAGTTACTGCATAACTACACATCATAGATGGTGGTTATACTATAATCAGTTGGCTCAGTACAGCAATTTGCCTGCAGGTTGCAAATTAAGATCTAGTTGGAGGGATGCTGAATATTCTGTTAAACTAAGAAAAATCATATTTCATTTAAAACAATATCAATTTAAGATACCTTATGGTTTCAGATATGTTAAAATGCAAAAAAAAAAAAAAAGTATATCTTAGAACTGACAGGGGTGCCTGGGTTGCTCAGTTGATTAAGTCCCTGCCTTGGGCTCAGGTCATGATTCCAGTGTCCAGGTCTCAAACCCTGCCTGAGGCTCCCTGCTTAGCAGGGAGTCTGCTTCTCCCTCTCCCTCTGCTCTCCCCCGCCCAAATAAATAAATAAATAAATAATCTTAAAAAAAGAAGTGATAAAATAAGGAGTGTATTAGTCAAGTTTCTCCAGAGAAATAGAACAAGATGTGTGTATACATACATACACACACACACACATATATATATACCTGCATATATCTGTAAATGTATGTATGTATGTATCTACATAAAAAGAGAAAGAGAGATTTTAAGAATTAAATTAAATTAAAGAAGCTTAAAAAATCCAAAATCTGAAAGCTGGCTGGCAGGCTGGATACTCAGGGAAGAGTTGTAGTTTGAGTCTAGAGGTGTATGGTCTGCTGGTAGAATTAACCTTTCTTCCAGGGAGATCAGTCTTTTTCTATTAAGGCCTCCAACTGATTGAATATGGCCCACCTCATTATGGAGGGTGATCTGCCTTACTCAAGGTATATGGATTCAAATTTAAGTCTCATATAAAAAATATATTCACAGAAACGTCTAGAATAATGGTTTACCAGATACGTGGGTGGGTGCTATAACCTAGACAAATTGACACATAAAATTAACCATCACAGAGTGACATTAGGAAGTGTGGGAAGATTCTCCTCATTGTCAGAAACATCAGTGCTATAAATTGTGCCTCCCCACCCCCCACCACAGAGTCCAGAGACAAGACAAAACAGCACTTTGCTCTGCCTCTCAAGCTCCTGTGGGAGCTGGGGTTCATCCTCTCTAATCTCTTCCAGCCCTTCCCTCAGAGGGAAACATCCACAATATAATCAAACTCACTGCCTAGAGCATAACTGGTGTGCTATGAAGGGAAAAGTGTTCTGTCCTCTTCTCTACATTAATAAAGTTTACACTTTTCTGTTTTTCTATCTTGATAGAGACCAGACCTTCATATGTGGGTTGGGAGGTGGATAGAAAAATCAAATGTGCTTTAAATATTGAAATAGAGTATTTAGTTTAGTTCTTCTTAGTTGGAAGCTGTATAAATGGACAGATGAAGAGTGGAAGAGGAGGGAGGGACAGAGAGAAATTATGGTAGAAGAACAGCTGGGCTTCAAGGCTCTCTCCATATACCCCTGGTCAGACCCCACCTTGCCCTTGCCCCACTGACATCCCCCTACCACCACCAAACTCCTGTCCAAACACCCCTGGACCCATTGCTCCTGCATTCTGTATAAAAAGTGCCAAAGGTCTATGTTTGCAAGTAATAATTCCCCGTTAAATTTTACCTACATTCAATATCTTTGCTCTACCTGATTGCACAATACTACTGCTGACTCACACTCCTGCTTTATCATAAGTATTTACATTTGGGTTAAAATCATGGACTTTGGAGTCATGGAATCTCTGCTTACAATTTTTTTTTTTTTTTTTTTTTTTTACTCTAGCATTAGTGTCTTCGTCTGTAAATTTGGGATAATGAAAGTACTTTTATAGTAAGTTAGCTGGGAAGAGTAAATAAGATAGCATATGGTACACTCTTGGTACAATGAACATGTGTGCAAGAAATGAGCAATCAGTGTTTGTCAGGTATTATCACTCCTATATATCTGATCTGGTTTCCCCATGAAATCATGATGCCTGGTATTTGTAAATTGGTTAGGCACACAGAATACAAAGATAAAGTAGCAGGGTTCCTGCTTTTGTTCAGCTTCTGGGATAACTGGAGTTAATATTATGTTTCTGTTGGTTTTCACCCATGTTAACCATGAAAAAGGTCATTGATCCCAGTAGTGTTGTGCAACTTTCTTTGTGGTGAGGATTAGAAAGATGAAGTTAAGGTGATGATCCCGAGCAGCTTCTTGGCTTAATATGTCCCATAAACAGGTTTTGTTAGGCCTAGCAAAATTTCTGGTTTGGGTTTCATTTTCAGTGAAATAGCTTGCCTTTAGAAAGGGACTGCACTTTCTCCAGCCATGCCCTATTGTCTTATAATCATCATGTCACTCATTCAACATATATATCTGTTCGTTCACCCCATTGTCCATGAAGCTCTGATCCTACTCTGTATTATAAGGAGTAAACAGCTCACTGTTTAACAGCTACTATAGTTACCTGCTCCTCATTCTTAGAAACATAAAAGATACTACTAGAAACAAATAGCATAGTAAAAAAAAATCCTGTCTAGAAGATGAGGTAAGAAGTGAACATTTGATCATCTGAGTAACTTGAAGAAATGCTCTCCAATTTTTCTATTTGTGCCTAATTTAAGGAACCACGTGCCTCCGAAGTCCAAGGAAATTCTTGATAAAAATAATGGGACCCCTTTGATAGTATGAGTCATAATTTCATCTCATCCTCATTGAGAGTCCCTAGGAGTATCTCACACATGCTTAGGGGCAGATCATATGACACACCATAGCATGTACCATTTTCTGTTCACCTGCTCCAGTCTTCTTAAGCAAAGGCTATGACTAGCCAAACTGTATGAAACTGCTCCCCACCAGCCTTTTCTAAACATGATACTTCCATCAGCTGGCATCAGCCTCTCTGTGAGTACCAATACATGTGTAGGCTTGAAACCACTCTGGTCATACTAATACCACTCTCTGTCACTCACTTCCACCTGCACACTTGCTCCAGACACTGTAGTCTGTATACTGGTCGATTAGGTGCCTCAAGTCATGCAGGCACCAAAACTTTATCTGTTCCTTGCAGATGGAGTTATCTCTCCCTACAAACCACCACTTTTGGGTCACATGATAGCATATACACACCACCAGGGCACTTGCTAAGTGTCAGTTTCTTAAGAGTTCTCTAGTAAAGAGAACTTTTATAATTTTTCTTAGAATACCTATTCCCCTAGACTTAGCTGTTTGTGTGTTTGGGGTCAGAGCTGAGAGACAGATGCCCATGCTGCATTCAGAATTGCCATGACTCTCAAACACCTGAGGTTTAGTTACTGGGTCAGACTCATTTGCCTGATTCTCCTTCCCCAAGGATGAGTTCTTCCTTCAGAGGGCTACTCCTTGATTTGATGAGTTCTTGTGGGCCTGCCCCAGCAGACCTCCAAAGGTAAGTGTATATATGTCCAATAGAGTATCCAGAGGAAATCAGATTCAGATTTTTTATAGGATGGAAAATCATTTAAAATAAGTTCTCTTTTCCCATGTTTGAAGAGGATCTGTCCATTCTCTTTCAGGTAGACTCTCTTGGTCTGGGAAAAACCATTTTTATGGCATCTTTTAGTTTCATAGAGATGTAAATAAAGCAAATACTCATCCATGTACTGAAGAGAATACAATGGGACTTTTGATGTAGACAAGCCTGGCTCTAGTTCTGTAGGCAGATGGACTCCTCATGCCTTACTGTCCTCCCAGTGGTCTATAGATCTTAGTGGTTATAAGATACACATTCCAAAAACTGCTACACAGAGTCGTCACAGGATGAAAATACTTCAGATCTCAGTTCTTTCACTTTGTGATTCGAAGTTTTAAAAACACATCCAAGGAACTAACAGTAATCTTTATGGAGGTGAGATGGCAAGAAAAGACTATTGAACTTCTTTGAAATTAAAGTCATTAAGAGATAGCCCAGGGAAACTGAAGGAAAGGAGATCCAGACTGGCTTCTTAGTTTGCACCCTAAGCCATGGGTTATTGGCATAGAGAACTGATGCTGGAATATTCTTTTTATTTTATTTTATCATTCTTTAAAAGATTTATCTGTTCATTTGACACACAGAGAGAGAGAGAGAGCACAAGCAGGGGGAGCAACAGGCAGAGGGAGAGGGAGAAGCGCACTCCTCACTGAGCAGGGAGTTCAATGCAATGTTTGATCTCAGGACTCTGGGACTGTGACCTGAGCCGAAGGCAGACACTTAACTGACTTAGCCACCCAGGCACCTCTGATTCTGGAATATTCTGCCTGGCACTGGGATTACCCTAACCCATCCATGGAGTGTTTTGGGAGAATTGCCTGCCTCTGAATAACAGGAAGTATCTGCCAGTATTGTACACCAGGCAACCAGGTCGGTTTTGAGGGTAAGCTTACTGCTGGGGAGTGGGGAGGTGTCTTCTCCTTCCCACCAGGAATTCTGTGTTTTGAAAAAGATAACAGCAACACTGGTTTCTAGACTTGCCGTGGAGTATCTTGGTTTTGGTAGTGATGCTGAATTTCAGCAACAATAGAGTGGAATGGGATACATTTCCCTCAAGGGCTCCATTATATATGTGGTGACATTTTCCATGGAATGTATCTAACTTGCCCAGCTTAACAACAAGACAAAAGTGTCTTTCAATAGCTTTATATTCATTAATATAAAATAGTAAACTATAGTAGCAGTATTATTCACAATAGCCAAAAGGTGAACACAACCCATATGTCTATTAATATATGAGTGGATAAACAAAAAATGTTATGCATAGATAATAGAATATTATTCACCTCTAATAAGGAATGAAATTTTGGCATATACTACAACATGGATGAATCCTGAAGACATTAGGCTAAGTGAAATGAGTCAGTCATAGAAGGACAAATACTGTATGATTCCACTGATAAGAGGTATTTAGCATAGTCAAATTCATAAAGACAGAAAGCAGAATGGTGGTTGCCAGGGACTGGCGGAAGAGGCAAGAGCCTACTGCTACTAGGTGCAGAGGTTCTACTTAGAGTGATAAAAAAGTTCTGGAAATAGATAGTGGTGATGGTTTCACAATAATGTGAATGTACTTAATGCCACTGAAGTATATACTTAAAAGTGGTTACAATGGTAAATTTAATCTTATCTGTATTTTACTATAATACTTTTTTTTAAGTTAGTAAGGTGTTAGAGGTTGGGTTAGTGAATAACTTCATTGCTCCTCTGATCACTAGGGAGCTAGAAATCTATGTAATTTTAGTATTAAAGTAAGTCTGACCTTATTTTTACTTGTAAGCTAATGATGTCAGGAAAATTCTGAATTATATTAAAAAATATGACATACAAAATTACAGGCAGAACTGTGGCATCTAGCCATTCATCTATCAATGGATGCTTAGATTGCTTCCATATCTTGGCTATTATCAATAATGTTGCAATAGACATATGGCTGCATGTAACTATTTGAATTAGTGGTTTTTTCCCCTTGGGTAAATAACAGTAGTGGAACTATTGGATTATATGGTATTTTTATTTTTAATTTTTTTGAGAAAGCCCATACTGATTTCCACAGTGGCTGTACCAATTTACATTCTCACAAAAAAAATGTATGAGGATTCCTTTTTCTCCACAGTGTGGTACTGGCACAGAAATAGACACATAGATCAAAGGAATAGAATGGACAGCCCAGGAGTGAACACCCACGTATATGGTCAATTAACCTATGACAAAGGAGATAATAATATACAAAAGGGGAAAGACAGTCTTCTTCAATAAATAGTGCTGGGAAAAATGGACAGTTAAGTGTACAAGAATGAAATTGGACCACTTTCTTACACCATATAAACTCAAATGGGTTAATGAACTAAATGTGAGACATGACAAGAATGAGACATGGATGTGTGCTCTCACCACTGTTATTTAACATAGTACTGGAAGTCCTAGCTCCAGCAATCAGACCACAAAAAGAAATAAAAAGCATCCAAATGGACAAGGAAGAAGTAAAACTTTCACTATTTGCAGAAGACACTATATTCTTTTTTTTTTTTATTTTATTTTTTATAAACATATTTTTTTTTCCCCCAGGGGTACAGGTCTGTGAATCGCCAGGTTTACACACTTCCCCGCACTCATCATAGCACATACCCTCCCCAATGTCCATAATAACCCCATCCCCCCTAACCCCCCTCCCCCCAGCAACCCTCAGTTTGTTTTGTGAGATTAAGAGTCACTTATGGTTTATCTCCCTCCCAATCCCATCTTGCTTCATTTACTCTTCTCCTAAGACACTATATTCTACATAGAAAATACAAAAGACTCCACCAAAAAAAACCTGCTAGAACTGATACATGGATTCAGTAAAATTGCAGTATACACAATCAACACGCAGAAATAGTGGAGTAGCAGAAAGAGAACTCAAGGAATTGATCCCATTTACAATTGCACCAAAACAATAAGAAACCTGGGAATAAATCTAACCAAAGAAGTAAAAGATCTGTCCTCTGAGAACTACAGAACACTTATTAAAGAAATCGAAAATGACACAAAGAAATGGAAGAATATTCCATGTTCATGGATTGGAAGAACAAATATTGTTAAAACGTCCATATTACCCAAGGAAACCTATACATTTCATATAATCCCTATCAAGATATCATCAACATTTTTTCACAGAGCTAGAACAAACAATCTTAAAATTTGTATGGAACCACAAAAGACCTCAAGCCTGAATATCCAAAGTAAAATTGAAAAAGAAAAGCAAAGCTGGAGGCACCACAATTCCAGACTTCAAGCTATATTACAGACTGTAGTCATCAAGACAATATAGTACTGGCATAAAACAGACACATGGATTAATGGAACAAAATATAAAACCCAGAAATGGATCTACAACTATATGGACAATTAATCTTTGACAAAGCAGGAAAGAATATCCAATGGGAAAAAAACAAAACAAAAACAAAAACAGTCCCTTTAACAGGTGTTGGGAAACAGACAACTACATGCAAAAGAAGGAAACTGGACCATTCTCTCTCAGCATATAGGAAAATAAATGCAAAATGGATGAAAGACCTAAGTGTGAGACAGGAAATCATCAAAATCCTTGAGGAGAACAAGGCAGTAATCTCTCTGGCATTAGCTGTACCAACTTCTTACTAGATATGTCTCCTGAAGCAAGGGAAACAAAAGCAAAAATAAACTACTGGGATTTCATTAAAATAAAAAGCTTCTGCAGAGTGAAGGAAACAATCAACAAACTAAAAGGCAACCTACAGAATGGGACAAGATATTTGCAAATGACATATATGGTAAAAGGTTAGTATCCAAAATAGATAAAGAACTTATAAAACTAAACGCCCCAAAACCAAATAATCCAATTAAAAGTGGGCAGAAGACATGAACAGACATTTTTCCATAGAAGAAATACAGATGGCTAACAGACACATGAAAAGATGCCCAACATTACTCATCACCAGGTATATACAAATCAAGACTACAATGAGATATCGCTCACATCAGTCAGAATGGCTAAATTAACAACACAGGAGATACCAGGTGTTGGCGAGGATGTGGAGAAAGGCAAACCCTTATTGTTGGTGGAAATGCAAACTGATGCAGCCACTTTGGAAAACAGTATCAAGGTTCCTCAAAAAGTTAAAAATAGAGCTATTCTATTATCCAGCAATTTCACTACTAGATACTCAAAGAATACAAAAATACTGATTCGTATATAAATGCATCCTGACGTTTATAGCAGCAATATCAACAATAGCCAAATTATGGAAAGAGTCCAAACTTATGGCCAATGGCCAGTGGTGGATGGGGGGTAGAGTAGGGTGAGAATGGTTTAAACAGGTGATGGATATTAAGGAGGACATGTATAGTGATGAGCACTAGGTGTTAAATAAGTGATGATTCACTAAATTCTACCCTGAAATTAATATTGCACTATATGTTAACTAGCTGGAATTTGAGTAAAAACTTGGAGGAAAATAAAGATGTGAGACCTGAAAACATAAAAATCCTAGAATAGAACATACACAGTTATTTCTCTGACATAGGCCATAGCAACATTTTTCTAGATAGATCTCCTGAGGCAAAGGAAACAACAGCAAAAGTAAACTATAGGGACTACACCTATTTGGTAAAAGCTTTTGCACAGAGAAGGAAACCATTTTTCCTTCATTTTATTTCATTTTATTTTATTTTTTTCTTTTTAAAGATTTTATTTATTTGACAGAGATCCCAAGTAGGTAGAGAGGCAGGCAGAGAGAGAGGGGAGAAGCAGACTCCCTGCAGAGTAGAGAGCCTGATGTGGGGCTCGATCCCAGAATGCTGGGATCATGACCTGAGCTGAAGGCAGAGGCTTGAACCCACTGAGTCACCCAGGTGCCCCTATGTCATTTTATTTCTTTTCAGTGTTCCAAAATTCATTGTTTATGCACCACACCCAGTGTCCATACAATACGTGCCCTCCATAATACCCACCACCAGGCTCACCCAACTACCCACCCTCGCCCCCTCCAAAATCCTGTTTGTTTCTCAGAGTCCAAAGTCTCTCATGGTTTGTCTTCCTCTCCGATTTCCCCCAACTCACTTCTCCTCTTCATCTCCCAATGTCCTCAGTGTTATTCCTTATGCTCCACAAGTAAGTGAAATCATATGATAATTCACTCTCTCTCCTTGAATTATTTCACTCAGCATAATCTCTTCCAGTCCCCTCCATGTTGATACAAAAGTTGGGTATTCATCCTTTCTGATGGAGACATAATGCTCCACTGTATCTATGGACCATATCTTCTTTATCCATTCATCTGTTGAAGGGCATCTCAGCTCTTTCCATAGTTTGGCGACTGTGGCCATTGCTGCTATGAACACTGGGGTACAGATGGCCCTTCTTTTCACTACATCTGTATCTGTGGGGTAAATACCCAGTAGTTCAATTGCAAGGTCATAAGGTAGCTCTATTTTTAATTTCTTAAGGAATCTCCACACTGTTTTCCAAAGTGGCTGCACCAGTTTGCATTCCCACCAACAATATAAGAGGGTTCCCCTTTTTCCACATCCTCTCCAACACTACTTGTGTGCTGTCTTGCTAATTTTGGCCATTCTAACTGGTGTAAGGTGATATCTCAATGTGGTTTTGATTTGAATCTCCCTGATGGCTAATGATGATGAGCATTTTTTCATGGCGTCAGTTAGCCATTTGTAGGTCTTCTTTGAAGAAATGTCTGTTTATGTCTTTTGCCCATTTTTTGACATGCTTATCTGTTCTGTGTGTGTTGAGTTTGAGGAGTTCTTTATAGATCTTGGATATCAGCCCTTTGTCTATAGTGTCATTTGCGAATATCTTCTCCCATTCTGGGGGTTGCCTCTTTGTTTTGTTGACTGTTTCCTTCGCTGTGCAGAAGCTTTTGATCTTGAAGAAGTCCCAAAAGTTCATTTTCACTTTTGTTTCCTTTGCCTTTGGAGACATGTCTTGCAAGAAGTTGCTGTGGCCGATATCGAAGAGGTTGTTGCCTATGTTCTCCTCTAGGATTTTGATAGATTCCTGCCTCACGTTGAGATCTTTTATCCATTTCGAGTTTATCTTTGTGTATGGTGTAAGAGAATGGTTGAGTTTCATTCTAAACATAGCTGTCCAATTCCCAGAACCATTTATTGAGGAGACTGTCTGTTTCCACTGTATATTTTTTCCTGCTTTGTCGAAGATTATTTGACCATAGAGTTGAGGGTCCATATCTGGGCTCTCTACTCTGTTCCACTGGTCTATGTGTCTGTTTTTGTGCCAGTACCATGCTGTCTTGGTGATCACAGCTTTGTAGTGTAGCTTGAAATCAGGCAACATGATGCCCCCTGTTTTGTCTTTCCTTTTCAACATTTCCTTAGCAATTTGGCATCTCTTCTGGTTCCATACAAATTTTAGGATTGTTTGTTCCAGCTCTGAAAAATGCTGGTGGAATTTTGATTGGGATGGCATTGAAAGTATAGATTGCTCTAGGCAGTATAGACATTTTAACAATGTTTATTCTTTCGATCCATGAGCATGGATTGTTCTTCCATCTTTTTGTGTCTTCAAGAAGGAAACTATTAACAAAATAAAAAGGCAACCTACTGAATGGGAGAGTATATCAGAGTCTGCATTTCTAAAAAACTCTCAGATGAGAATTCTGAGAACAACCATCTGAGCAGCAAGGTTTTCAGTCAAGCTCCCTCTGTTTGGTTTATATGACTTTTTCTCCCAGTAGAAAGAAAGATATCTGGAGAGTGGAAACTATGACTGAACTATGTATGTCTTCCAGCATCTAGCATAATGCTTATGCAAATATAGGAGCTAAATAATGCTGATAAACATGATTACATTCAAATTAAAAAAGTAAAAAGAAAGTAGAAAAGAAAAAGAGAATAAAAATATTTGTTAGAAAATAAAAATGGAAAAACCTATGAATAGTTTGTGGTATGTCAAATGAATCAATTTTGCTAAATAAAAGAAATGAATTTTATAACATTTGAATGCACAGATGATCTTGAGGAAAGAGCATAGCTCCCAGGAAAATATTTAGGGAAAAGCAGATGATGGTTTTCTTACGAGATTGACAAATGATACTTCATAAAGAAACTTCATTTTTCAAATTTCAAAGAGGTATATCTCATTGTACTCACAAAAAAAATGGCTAAATTCATTTCTGAGGACTCTGTGTGTACGAACACCACATAATAATTTCATGATGTATTCAGCATATGCTTTATCTTTAAGCCATGATTCCCCAACACTGCTGTTCTTCCCTAGCACATGTCTGTAATGTAGGGTTTAGGAAATGAATACCTTTTTTGCGTGTAAGAAAATAAGATAATAGCATGAAAATATTCATGTGTAGAGTTGATCCTTGTTGGTGTATAAAATATCTTGCCAAATAGACTGCCAGTGAGAAATGATGTTGAAGTGGTTGTGAATTTTAAGTAAGTACCAATTCTGTGTTTTGTTTTTTTTTTTTAAGATTTTATTTATTTATGTGACAGAGGGAGAGGGATCACAAGTAGGCAGAGAGGCAGGCAGAGAAAGGGGGTGGGAAGTAGGCTCCCTGATGAACAGAGAGGCCCAAGCGGGGCTCGATCCCAGGTCCCTGAGATCATGACCTGAGTTGAAGGCAGAGGCTTAACCCACTGAACCGTCAAGGTGCCCCTCAATTCTGGTTTTCAAGCATAGAAACAGAGTCTATGCTGTGGTCTTCCTATGATGCAAAATCTTTTGAAATCACCACCTTTTCTTTTATTATTAAATGGGCAGATTTATTTTTCCACATCAGTAGCCTGCATTTGATATGCTTAAATTTTCCCCTGTAATTTCTTCCATTTTCTGTAGTGTAGAAAGTGAAATATTATATTCATTTTCCTATATCAGGCGGGTTCTTCCGATACAGTTCATTCCACAGGCACTGTTGACAAAGGAAAGCAAAGTCGAATCATCATTCATCTTGGGGTTCCTTTATGGAGAATGTTCAGTCTAACCCAGCTTCTGAAAGCAGATCTGATAAGCAGACAGCCACCTTCCCTGACAGTTTATTACACCTTGGTCTCTATAAATTAGAGGCTATAAATATGGCAGCAGCATTACAGCTTCTGAATTAAATGTACAGTTTACCTTATACACTCATGTTCTTCACTTCAACAATTGTAATAACCCAAAATGTATGCAGATTTTCTAATGTGGATTCAGTTTTTGGTGAGTTTGCAAGCTGACAAGCCTTGAGCCTTTAATAATATGAATTCTTAAACACTGGTTTCTTCAATCTACTAATTCTCATCTCTCTCCACCACTATTTTTTATTGAAAGATTTTGAGGTTTCTTATTCTAAATTACATGAAATATTGATTAAACCCATAGATTTACTTAAGTGCTTTTGTTATTAGATATTTTAGAAAGACTTGTGGAAGCAGAAGGGCAGAAATTCTGTAATTAATCAGGATTGCCTGGCTCTGTTGCTACAGTGGCAGTGAATTGGTTCCCAGTAGGAGAGTTAATAGAAAAACATCGAATTTCAAAATGGCCTGGATACATCAAAGGGATTAAACTGTAATGTTTTTAATCCCTGTAACTCAAACAAAGAGAAATTTTTCCTAAGCAATGAACTCCATAATGTATTTGGGGGCCAGTAAATGATTACTGTGGAACATCAGCTAAACGGCCAACTCTGTAGCCCAGGGATTTTACTGGGCCCAGCCGGAGTGATGGCCCGGGGATTCAGACACTTTTAAACTCTAGGTTTTGAGTGAAGCTAAAATGAGTGCTGTTTTGGAAAGTTCTAGTCTTTGGAGCTCCCAAGCTGTCAGAAATCCTACTGATAAATGTTTAAGTTAAATCTCCAAACTCCAGGTCAGGAATGGCAACTGCATGGCACATAGGCTGCAGATCCCTCCATCTTCAAGGCCCACGACAGACACTGCTTTTTCACCATAACCCCCTTTCCCATCAGCAATATCCCCAATAGCCAAACTATGGGTAGGGGTTGTGGGGGGTAGGGAAGAAAAAAAATGAAACAAGATGAGATCAGGAGGGAGACAAACCATAAGACTCTTAACAAACAGGGTTTCTGGGGGGTAGGGGGGTAGGGATAGGGTGGTTGTTTTATGGACATTGGGGAGGGTATGTGCTATGGTGAATGCTGTGAAATGTGTAAACCTGATGATTCACAGACCTGTACCCCTGGGGCAAATAATATATGTTAATAAAAATAATAAAATAAATCCTCATAAAAGGTTGAAAATAGAAGAAAAAAAGAATGCCTCTGAGTTAATACTATTTACAATATCTTTTCCAGGTCTCTCTCTCTCTCTCTTTTAAAAAAATAACATTAATTATTTAATTTCTGTGATCAAAATTTTCAGTTTCTTGGTAGAAGATACCAAGTATATATAGGTACAACTCAAAATGTGTATTTTTCAAATAACCTGTGTTTATTTTATTTTGGAGGCTTCTTGGTATTATTTATTTATTTATTTGTTGGATTAAGCTTTTTTGGAATTTCTTTTTTAAAGATTTTAATTATTTGAGAGAGAGAGAGAGAGAGAGCAAGTGAGCATGAGCAGGGGCGGAGTGGGTGACAGGCAGAGGAAGAGGGAGAATCAGGTTTCCCACTGAGCAGCAAGCCTGATGCAGGGGTCCACCTCAGGACACTGAGATCATGACCTGAGCTGAAGGCAGATGCCCAGGCACCCCAGAGTTGTTTTTTTTTTTTTTTTTTTTTAAGAAAACTATAGATTCATATGCAATTGTAAGAAATAATACATAGATATTCATGGACCCATTTCTCAATTCCCCCCGATGGTAACACCTTGCAGAACTAGAGTATGTATATCACAACTAGGATGCTGACATTGATACAGTCAAGATATGAAACAATCCTTTACCACAGGATCTTTCACATTGTCCTTTACGGATACATCCATTTCTCATCTGCCCCTATCCCTTGCTTAACCCATGGGAAGCACTGATCTGTTCACCATTTCTATAATTTTGTCATTTCAAGAATGCTATAAAAACGGAACCATGTAGTATGTTATCTTTTCTTTTCTTTTTTAAAAAGATTTTATTTATTTATTTGAGAGAGAGACAGTGAGAGAGAGCACGAGAGAGGAGAAGGTCAGAGGGAGAAGCACACTGCCGGTGGACCTGGGAGCCCAATGCAGGACTCGATCCTGGGACTCCAGGATCATGACATGAGCCGAAGCAGTCAGTTAACCAACTGAGCCACTCAAGAGCCCTGTTATCCTTTTTGATTGGCTTTTTCCACACAGCATAATTCTCTGGAGGTTCATCCAGATCATTTTGTGTAGCAATAATTTCTTTTATTGCTCAGTAGTATTTCACGGTATGGATGTACCACAGTTTGTTTAACCATTCACCTGTTGAACATCTGGGTTGTTTCCAGTTTGGGTGTGTTATGAACAAAGCTGCTATAAAAATTTGTGTTTAGTTTGTGGTCAGGTTTTCATATAAACATGTCTTTTTTCTCTGGAGAAAAATGTATCTAGTAGTATAGTTAGTGGGCCACATGATAGTTGCATAGTTACTTTTTTAAAAAGTTTTTAATTTTTTTTATTAGTTTCAGAGGTAGAATTTAGTGATTCATCACTTGCATATAACACCCAGTGTTCATTACACCAAGTGCCCTCCTTGAAACTATACTTTCAGGAATCGTTTCTATAGTTTGTTATATTAAGTGTCCTCCTTAACGTCCATCACCCAATTACCCTTTCCTCCACCCACCTCCCCTCCACCACTCCTCAGTTTGTTTTCCTAGAATTCAGCATCTCTTACAGTTTGCCTCCCTCTCTACCTTCATCTTATTTTTCCTTTCCTTCCCCTATGTTCATCTGTTTAGTTTCTTAAATTCCAAATGAGTGCATGTTTACTTTTAAAAAAGAAACATCCAAATTGTTTTTGCAGAGTGGCTATAGCATTTTATGCTTCCAGCAGCAATACAGAAGAGATCCAGGTCCTCTGCATCCTTGCCAACACTCTATGTCACTACTGTTTTTTATTTTAGTCATTCTCATAGATTCACAGTGATGTCTTATTGTGGTTTCAATTTGTATTACCCTAATAGGTGATGATACCAAACATCTTTCATATACTTATTATTTGCCATCTGTGTATTCTCTTCCATAAAATATCTCTTCATGTCTTTTGCCCATTTTCTAATAGGATTTTGATGGTGTTGTCGTTGCTGTGTTTGGAGAATTTTAATATATTCTAGAAATCAGTCCTTTGTCAGATATGTGGTTTGCACATATTTTGTCTCAGCCTATAGTTTAGCTTTTCATCTTCTTAACAGAGTCTTGTGTGGGCCAAAGTTTTTAATTTTGATGAAGTACAGTTTAGTTGCTTCTTTTTATAGATTGCGTATTTAGTGTCAAGTCTAAGAACTCTGCCTGGCCTTAGATCTTGAAGATTTCCTCCTATGTTTTTCTAAAAATTTTAGTTTTATGTCTTGCATTTAAGCCTTTGATCTCATTTTATTTAATTTTTGTATACAGTGTGAGACTTAGAACTAAGTTCTTTCTCCTCCTTCCTCTCCCTTTCCCCCTTCTCCTCTTCTGTTTTCTTCTTCTTCTTCCTCTTCCTGCTCCTTCTCCTTCCTGTTCCTCTTCTTCTTTCTGCCTTTCTTGTTCTCTCTCCATGCTAATAAATGCTCAATTGCTTTAATACTGTTTGTTACAAAAGTTGTATTTCCTCCACTGAAATGTTTTTGCAGCTTTGTCAAAAACTGACTTTTCATATTTATGTTAAGTATAGTTCTGTGTTTAGTTTTAACGATCTATGTATCTATCCCTACATATATACCACAGGATAAATTACTATAGCCATGTAATAAGTCTTAAAATCAGATAGATTTGTTCCTCTCATTTTACTTTTTTTTTTTAAATTATTTTACCTATACTAATTCCTTTGCCTTTCTACATGGATTTTAGAATACCTTTGCCTATATGTACAAATAGTGTCATTAGGATTTTGCTAAAAAAAGATGTTAAATTTATATATCAATTTCAGAGAGAATTTGTCCTTGGTCAGATATGTGGTTTGCACATATTTCATCCCAG
Organism: Lontra canadensis; assembly: GCF_010015895.1. Classification (NCBI taxonomy): domain Eukaryota; kingdom Metazoa; phylum Chordata; class Mammalia; order Carnivora; family Mustelidae; genus Lontra; species Lontra canadensis. The sequence continues at coordinate 1,223,139 of NW_022631008.1, read as the reverse complement.
CCTGTAGTTTGTCTTAATTATGTCTGGTATTTCAATCCATGAACATAATATGTCTCCCCATTTATTTAAACCTTTTATTTCGTTCACCAGCATTGTGTAGTTTTTAGTTTAAATCCTGCACATGTATTCCTAGAGTTATACCTGAGTATTTCATATTTTGAGCAATTGTAAATTGTATTGTGTTTTTAATTTTGGTGTCTGTGTGCTCTCTGCCATTATATGGAACTACAATAGAATTTTATATGTTTGCTTTATGTTCTATGACCTTGCTGGACTCAGTAGCTCTTATAGTCTTTTTGTAGGTTACTTTAGATTTTCTATGTAGATCATGATGTTATGTGCAAATAGGAACAGTTTTATTTCTTCATTCCTGACATGTATGCTTGTTATTTCCTCTTCTTGCCTTATTGTGTTGACTAGAACTTAAAGCACTATCCTGAATTAGAATAGTAAGAGGGGACATCCTTACTTTATTCCTGATGTTAGAGGGAAATTACTCAGTCTTTCATCATTACGTATAATATTAGCTATAGGTTTTTTTTTTTTAAGATGCTTTTTCTCAAGCTAAGGAAGCTCTCCTATATTTCTGTTTTGATAAGAATTTTTAACATGAATGGTTTTTGAGTTTTGTCTAATTTTCTATGTCAATGATATGATCATGTCATTTTTCATTTTTGGCTTATTAATATGGTAGAATACAGTGACTGATTTTTGAATATTGAATTAGACTTGCATTTATGGAATAAACCCCACTTAGTTATAGTATATAATTCTTTTTATATTATTACTGAGTTCTATTTGCTAATATTTTGCTAAGTATTTTTCCATCTATATTCATGAGCAATATTAGTCTGTTTTCTTTTTTTGTACTGTTTTTATATTGTTTTTTGGCATCAAGGTAACACTAGTCTCATAAAATGAGTTGGAAGATGTTCCCTTCTCTTCTATTTTTTGCAAAACAGTCTGTAGAACTGGCTTTAATTCTTACATATACTTGGTAAAATACTCTAGAGTGAAAACATCTAGGTATGGGGATTTCTTTTTTGGGGAGTTTTAAATTATGAATTTGGCCTCTCTGTCTTTTAATTGGTGTATTTATATTTAATACAATTATTGACAAATTAGAACCTAAGTTTGCCATTTTCCTCTTGGTTTCTGTTTGTTTCCTCAGTTTTTCTTTCTCTGTTTTTATATCCTACCTTCCTGTGGGTTACTTGAATATTTTTTAAGAATTCCATTTTTATTTATCTATAGTATTTTTTAGTGTATTCCTTTGTGTAACTAAAAAAAATGCTTTTCATATGACTAGATATTCTATTATATGTGCATAACATCACAATCTACTTATGTTGCCATTTTACCAGTTTGGGTGAAGTATAGAAACCCTATCTCCCATTACATCCCTTTATCCTATCAAATTTATAATATAATTGTCTTAAATGTTTCCTTTACATTCACTTAGAAATGCAAAATACAATATGAAAACTTTTGCTTCAGCCACCAAACTAATTTAGAAAATTCAAAAGGAGAAGAAAAGTCTATTTCTTTAACCCATATTTCTGCTTGTTGTACTGTTTCATCCTTCCTGATGGTCTAAGGTTCTTTCTTTTATTATTTCATTCTTAGCAACTTTACTAAGCTATACTTTTAGGGTAGGTCTATTTTACTTAGCTATACTTTTAGGTAGGTCTAGGTAACAAACTCTTTGTTTTCATTCATCTGAGAATTTCTTGATTTTTCTTTCAATCCTGAAGAATATTTTTCTTGAGAATGGGATTCAGAGTTGACAGTTATTTTCTTTCAGCACTTTAAAAATATTGTGTCACTTCAAGTTTAATTATGATGTATCTGGAAGTGGATTTTTTGGGCTTTATTCTATTTATGGTTTGCTAAGCTTCTTGAGTCTGTTACTTTATGTCTCTTATGAAATTTGGGAAGTTGTCAACCATTATTACTTCAAGCTTGGGTAAAGTATAAGTTTAAAAAGTATATGATTTCAGCACCACTTTCTTTCTTCTCCCCTTCCAGGATTCCAATGACACAAATGTTAGTATTCTGTTATAGTCCAATAGGCCCCTGAGTCTCTCCTCCTCCCCTGCCCCCTTCTTCCTCTAGTATATTTTCTCTTGGTTTGTTGCTCATATTCTTTCTTTCTTATTTTATTTCTTTTTCTTTCTTTCTTCCTTCCTTTCTTTCCTTTCATGTTGGCTAATTTCTATTGTTCTAGCTTCTTGTTCATTGGTTCTTTCCTCTGTCCCCTCCCCTCTACTGTTAGGCCCATCTCCTGAGCTTTTTATTTCAGTTGTTATATTTTTAATTTCTATAATTTAAATTTGTTTCTTTTTGATAACTTCTATTTCTTTGCTGGGGGCTTTAAATGTTTTGATTGATTCATTAGCACTTCTGGGTTGCTGATTTTTCAACTTATAGTCTGGGATATATGAAATACAGAAAATCAAAGAACTCATTGCTATGTTGCTCCTTGGTTCTTGATTTCCATAGCCAGTCTGCCTTCTTCTCTCTATCCTTCAGAGTTTTCTTATGTTCATTTCATATACAGTATCAATGGCTATTAATTGTACTTAGTGGGAGGAATAGAGAAAGATGTGTCTACTCTTGTCATCCCAGAAGTGGAAGCTCAGGTCTCTCTTTTTTATTTACTAGGAAATTTTAGAAAATATCCTGGAATGTTTTATTAAAAGCAAGGTAATCATTAGTCATAGAATCTGAGAATGCTGAGAATGCTCAGAGGTCATAAATAACATTTGGAAATAACTTAGATAGCAGAACCACATTAGGAAAGTTACTGTTGTGTTAGAAAACAGAAACATCTAGCTCCACCCAACACGGAAGATATACCATCATCCCTATGTGTTAGTCAGTTTGCAAACTTGTTTATTGATTCTGAGACAAATCCCATACACCTACTAGATTTTTTGTTCTCCTTTTTCTCCCCCGTGAGGCTCACTGTGCATTCAGGCACCCTTAATATCTTCTCTGGATCATGGGAACTGGGGATTATAATAAAAATACACAAAGTTTTTTATCGCTTAGTATGTTACTCTTACAGGAATATTTACATTTTAAAAGAGGCATACCGCAGGGGCGCCTGGGTGGCTCAGTGGGTTAAGCCTCTGCCTTCGGCTCAGGTCATGGTCTCAGGGTCCTGGGATCAAGCCCCACGTCTGGCTCTCTGCTCAATGGGGAGCCTGCATCCTCCTCTCTTCTCCTCTTCTCATCCTCCTTCTCTCTCCTCTGCCTACTTGTGATCTCTGTCTGTCAAATAAATAAATAAATAAATCTTTAAAAAAAAAAGAGGCATACCACAAGAAGGGGAATGTTGAGCAAAAGAAAGTAACTCATAAAATATGCTTTCCAACATCAGTATGTAGAATTTGCTGAGAAGGGAGAAAAGATTTTACCAGAATTCTTCAAATTACCAGAAACTGATAATCATCTTATCAATTCACTAGCCCTATATACTGATGTTCATTTTCTTTTCAAAGATAAGGCTGTTAATAAATATCTTTACTTTCTGAATATATTCATGAGGACTTTCTAAGTCAAAAGTGTATGTGCAGGGATATGAGTACATTATATTCTGCTTGATAAAGAACAAACAAACAAACAAACAAACAAACCTTGCTTATGGTACAAGAAGAGAGACTGGTTGTGCAGGTGATCACAGTGGCGGGGCTGTTCTTTCTCTAAAGAGTTTCTTCTTCCTATGGAAGTCCAGCACTACAAGTAAGAGTGTGACTTTAGGTTTAGTGAGGTCTAGTCAGACCCCTGTTCTGGCTTTTACTGTTGTTATTGCTTCAATGACTTTCTAAACCCTAGTTTTGTCATCTGTAAAGTAGACGTAGTAATATTACCTATTTTCTCTGAGATAATGCATGTAAAGTGCTTAACATAGTGCCAAACACATAGCACAGATTCAGTAAGTGTTAGGTACTGGGATTAAAATCTTTGAATTAATAAGGTAGATTTCCCTTAAGAGGCATGGATGTGTCACTCTGGGGATCAGCATTGTATTGCCTTCCTGGAAAAATACTCTGCAACAATCAGAGTTTAAGAACCTTAGGTGATGTGAGAGAAATTTGTGATCACATGTGGACCAAGTTCACCTGCTTATGTACCAATTACCTCTTAACTTCTCTGATGGTTGGATTTGGATATGTAAATCCTTTATATTTTTGAAAACTCTGGAACTACCATAGATAATATGTCTTGTTTCTCTCTCCTAATCACATTGTCATTCTTTTAAGCCATTTAAAAAGGAGAGAGGTATAGTGAAGGATTAATCAAAACATTTTAGGGACCAGTGGAAAATGCCTGAATGATAAGAATTTTCCTTGAGCTGGTAAAATTGTAGGCATGAACCAATTTGTCAAAATGCTAGTAGCGTTTGGAAGTAAACACTTTAAAAGTTTAATTAAAAGCTTTATTGCCATAGCCATACCCTATGTTTACAAGAAAAGATGTGCCTAGCTTTTAATATCTCTATCACCAAATCTTGGACATCAGATAAACTTAGTCATGACCTCAACAAATTGAGTTTATCTGGGCTCCAAAGGCAGCAGTGTTGCTCTTTCATTCAAATCTAGAACTATGATAAAACCAAAAAAGCATTCTGAGCATGGTCAGGACACTGTAATGCCTTTGAATGAAGGCTGACTCAGAGAATCCCCCCTGAACCTCAGGTTAAAAGTGAGAAGAGCAGTGAAACCCGTCTATGAGAAACCCTCCAGCCATACTGAGTGTGGCTTTAGTTTCTCAGAATTATTAGGTGTCTAGGAACTCCACGGTTGTACATTTTGAAATCTCAGGTAATTGTGCTCAGGATAGCACATAGTATTTAAAAGACACTACCCCAGCTTTCTTTTGAGGCCCGTTGGCATGAGAGATGGTTCTCCATCCCTTCAGTTTCATTCTGGATGTTTCTTTAGGTTCCAAATGAGTCTCGTAGACAGCATATTGGACAGGTCCTGTTATTTTATCCAATATGCAACCCTGTGCTGTTTTATGGGAGTGTTTATGCTGTTCACGGTGAAAGTGATTATTGAAAGATATGTTTTTATCGATATCATGTTGCCTGTGATGTCCTTGTTTCTACAGATTGTCTCTGTAAATTTCTGCTCTATGTCACTCTTGGGTTCTTTCTTCTTTTATAGAACCTCCTTTGATATTTCTTGTAGTGCCAGCTTGGTGGTCACATACTCTTTTAAACCTTATTGGTCTTAGAAGCTCTTTTTTTTATTAGTTATTTTTATTAACATATAATGTATTATTTGCCCAGGGGTATAGGTTTGTGAATCGTCAGGCTTACCCACTTCACAGCACTCACCCTATCACATACCCTTCCTAATGTCCATAACCCAACCACCCTCTCCACTCCCCCTCCTCCCAGCACCCCTCAGTTTGGTTTGCGAGATTAAGAGTTTCTTATGGTTTGTCTCCCTCCCAATCCCATCTTGTTTCATTTTTTCCTTCACTACCCAAGCCCCCCATTCTGCCTCTCAAATTCCTCATATCAGGGAAACCATATGATAATTGTCTTTATCTGATTGACTTATTTCGCTCAGCATAATACCCTCTAGTTTCACCCACGTTGTTGCAAATGGCAAGATTTCATTTCTTTTGATGGCTGCATAGTATTCCATTGTATATATAAAAAGATGTGAGATATATATCTATAGATATCTATAGATATCTATAGATATCTATAGATATCTATAGATATATATATATATGACAACGGTCTTGGAAGCTCTTTATCTCTCCATCCATTGTGAATGTCAACCTTGCTGGAAAAAGTATTCTTGGCTGCATATTCTCATTTAGTGCCCTGAATATGTCTTGCCAGCCCTTTCTGGCTTGCCAGGTTTCTGTGGACAGATCTGATGTTATTCTGATGGACCTTCCTCTCTATGTAAGGAAACTCTTTCCCCTAGCTGCTCTCAGAAGCTCTTGTCTAAAATTATAATTCATCAGTCTCATAATCAAGTGCCTCGGGGTCTTTTTAGATTTGTTGATCTTGGGGGGTGTTCTTTCTGCCTCTAGGACATGAATGCTTGTTCATTTCCCAGACTGGGAAAAATTTCATCCAGAATTTGTTCAACTATATCTTCTAGTCTTCTGTCTTTTTCCACCCCCTCAGGGGTCCCAATAATTCTGACGTTGGAATGTTTCATGGCATCATTTATTTCCCTAATTCTGTTTTCATGGCTTTTAAGCTCTTTGTTCCATGCCTCCTCCTGACCCTTTTTCTCTATCATTTTGTCCTAAGACACTAAATATTTGTTGAGTTGAATTTAATGAAATTGAGTTATGTGGAAGAGAAACCAAAGCTTGAAAACTCATTTCCTCTGGAACAAGAAGAAACAGAGAGACTCAACATTGTTTTGAAGTCCTATCTTGTGCCAAGAGGAAGAGGTAGTAGAAAGGATAATGTGTTATAGCAAAGAATAGAGGCACACAAGAAGTTTGTACTTATTATGACCCCTAAGGGTGGACCATTTAGTTGGAGAATGAACCTGACTCCAGCTATGTGATTCTTTTACCTTATTTAGTGGAGAAGCAAGTACAAAAGGTACAGACATGGAAGGAGGAAATTAGCCTTCATTAAGCACCACTATGTGGCCAATGCCATGTTCATTAGTTTACAAAGATTCTCATTTCATTGCTACATCTCTCAAGTGAAGTGAAGTGAAGTGAATCTTTGGAGTGCAGTCACACTGCATTAACACTTTGAGCCCTAGAGAGTATTGATGTCTGACAGAATAATACGTAATTTTTCCAATGAATATGCATTTTAATATTGACCAAAGAAGCTGTGTAAAGATGTGACATCACAAACTTTCTTCTTTCTTTCTTTCTTTCATCTCTTTCTTTCTCTATCATCATCTATCTTCTATCATCTACCTACCTACCTAACCATCTATCATCTATATATCTATTATCTACTTACCTACTTAATATCTATATATCAATTTATCTACCATATATCTATTATCTATCACCTACCTACCTACCTACTTATCATCTATTTATTATCTACCTACCTACCTATATAGAGATAGGTACAGTTAGAAGAGGAAGACACAGAGTGAGTACTCAGAGTGCTGGAGTGCCCTCACTCAATAGGGCTTAACTTCATCTACCAACATTGTTGATGTTACCATTTTACCCTGAGGGTTATATCTGACTTGAAAATGTTATTAATGGAAAACAACTGTGATATATTACACTAACCCAAAATAGATGCTGGTAATATGTACTTAACTTTATCTTCCTTTATCATTCTACCCCCTTTTTTTCCTCCTCTCTACATTCCAATAGTTATTTTTATGAGGCTGATGCTGACATAGTCAGAGTACCTTCCTTATGCTACTCCAAGGTCAAGGATCAATTGGGCTGTGTTTTCCCTTTTGTGCTCATACAGGTCATGTTATTGGGATTGCAGCCAGGCATTTTGGTGAATATAAACTAGAAGCATCTAGCAGAGATTACATTTAAAGAAGAATATATAATTTTCAACTTTTTTAAAAAAGATTTTTATTTATTTGAGAGATAGAGAGAGAGCATGAGCAGGAGGAGGAGCAGAGGGAGGAGAAGCAAACTCCTTGCTGAACCTTGGGATCATGAGCTCAGCTGAAGGCACTTTACTGAGCCACCCAGGTGCCCAAGTTTCAACTTTTCATAGGGCCAGCAGAACTTAAATGCCTAAGTTGATTATTTATATGTTGTTACTACTGGGGCCCAGAAGGAGACCTCAATGAAAATTCCAGGCCTGTAAGGTTACCATTTTCAGAAACACCCTCCTGGACCTGGAAATCTGCTTCTCTGGTAGGGATGTTACCCCTGAGGAACTGCCTTTGCAGTTGCTACACTGCAGAGGGAAAGGAGGTTAACTGGTTCTGGTTTTGAGGACTGGTGCTCTCTTTCTATGCCCCTTCCCCTAGAATTATCTCTTAAGTCAAGCCCTGCCAGTCTACATGGGTTCCCAGTCTGCCAGCTTGCCTTCTTACATTATATCAGTATCCTCCAAATGACAGGTCTCTGTTTGTCAGAACATCCTTTATTGTTCTTAGCCTCCCCAGCAACTAGAATGAACAGCTGACGCCAGATGCTCCACAAAATTAATAAATGAAGGAAGGAATGACATGAATTTTTAAAATGAATTATAAGATAATCTTTTCAATATCTGTTTAGATACATTCAGTGATGGGCCCTCATTAGCTCCATTAGGCAACACTTTCACTTTAGAATTGCTTTAATGTCCCCAATTTGGAAACATATTTGGTCACCCTATATTCCACCATTTCCCCCTTTGCTTTGCCCTTTTGAACCTACAGACACAGAAGCCCATTATAAACGTAGGGACATGAAATCCCTTGATCTAATTCAGATTTTTTCAGGCTAAACATCAAAGTTTCCTCATAAAATGTGATTTTTCAGACCCTTTATCATCCACAGTCCCCATCTTCTGGAAGTTCCCTGGATTATTACATTCTTTACTTAAAATATAGCACCCATCCCTGAATGCGTTTCTTAGACATGGACTAAGCAATGACTTGGATATTCTTGTCTGCATCTGTCATCCTGCTACCTACAGAGCTCAAGGAACCCAGACAATGCAGCTCAAGTTCATCTCAGCCAAATGCACTTCCTTCCTTCTTGGATCATGCTTCTATCTTCAATCCTTCCCTAACTTTCTTACCATGATAGACTAGCTGGAAGGAAACTTAAGCACACCCTTTCCCTGTCACCTTTAACAAGAGATATAAGAGGGGTGCCTGGGTGGCTCAGTTGTCTAATTGTCTGCCTTTGGCGCAAGTCACCATCTCAGGGTCCTGGGATCAAGCTTGGAGTCACAGTCCTTGTCAGGCTTTTGCTCAGCAGGGAGTTTGCTTTTCCTTTTCCCTCTGATCCTCTTCCCTGCTTGTGCTCTCTCTCTCTCTCTCTATCTAAAATAAGTAAATAAAATCCTGGGGTGCCTGGGTGGCTCAGTCAGTTAAGCGGCTGTCTTTGGCTCACGTCACACATCAGGCTCCCTGCTCAGTGGGGAGCCTGCTTCTCCCTCTGCCTCTGTCTGCCACTTCCCTGTTTGTACACTCGCTCACTCTCTCTTTCTAATAAATAAATAAAATCTTTAAAAAAAGTAGATAAATAAAATCTTAAAAAGAGAGATAGATAGAGAGAAAGAGAGAGAGAGAGAGAGAGAGATAAGAGGTTTCATGAGTAACCAGATTCTACTTGTATTCTCTCCCAGGTTTCTATTCTGATGGTTCTTTCTGCCTGAAGTCAACAATGCTTCTTAATAAAAAGGAATCCCCCAACCCCAAAAGCACATCTCTATAAAAGCACTATCCCTTAGAGAAATGAAAGAGATGAAGAAAGTATTATTAATTTTCTTATGCTTTTTGACAAAATGGCCCTCATCTTTGCTTCATCCTACCATATCTTATGCTGTCTTAACCCTGGAAGTTGGAGAGCAAAGGGAAAGTGAGAGCTTTACTCATGTAAAGTGAATAGAAAGTCAGAGCTTTTTTTGCTCTTCCCAATCTTTTTAGCATTTCTTCCTATTTCTCCTTCCATTGAGCCACATAATATCTTCTGCCCCTGAAGTGGGATATGAAAGAGGAGTGGAAGCTGACAAACATAGTAGAATGGGGATCATCTCTGGGATTTATCTGGTCATTTAATGCCTATTAATGTAGCCCACAATTGCACTGGTTCCTTTCTTTGTCTACCATTAGACAGCACAGGTTCTTACTGAGTTTGTGGCCATGAAAATCCCCAAAGGCTTGTGCAGTTGCCATTTGAGGCACATATTCAGGATTAAAAATGTACCTTTTTCCTTAAAATAACTTGTTAATAACTAAAGCATTTAAACTCTTAGATTTGACTCTGGCAACAATTTGTATCTAACTGGCAAATACTGTTTAAATTTCTTATTTGATATGAATTGTCAAGTTGCTTTTATTTATATAAAAACTCCAACCCACTTCATTCTATTAGCTTATACTTTGTCTAGTGTTACTGCTTTGCAAACAGATTGTATACAGTAGATACAATTTTTCAGAAAGTTATGCTTTCTTTGTGAGAGCAGTTCTGCTTTTTAGGTTTTAAACAGCCTTAAAACTTTAAACAGGTGCCTAGAAAAAGATGTACTTTATTTTGGCCATGAACTTTAACATATATCTACTTATGCATCCTTTATTTTTTTTAAAAAGTTTTTATTTTCAAGTTAGTTAACATACAGTTGTATTAGTTTCAGGTGTACAAAATAATAAGTTCATCCAAATCTTTATTTTTTGTTTCTTACTGTTATTGTTGTTTGCTTACTTAACTGTCAAAGACTGAGTGGTAAAGTCCATTATTACAATAAAATCAAGTTTCTGTTAAATTTTCATTGATCTTCTTATAGTTTTGATTTGTGTATTTTGCCTCTTGACTATTCAGATTATAGAGTTTTGTGACTATTCTATACTTCTTACAGATTATTCCCTTATTGATATAAAATATACTTGTCTTCTGATTTTATTTTGTTTTGCCTTGAATTCTAATTTTTCTTATACCAATATTGCAAGCATTATTTGTTTATTATCTGCCATTAACTGGTGCATGAGTTACTATCCTTTTACCTTAAATAAATAGTATTTTTGATGACAGTCTTCTAAAAATTTGGATTTGGATTTTTAAACTCTTTTAGAAGCTCTTCTGAATAATTTTAAATTATAAGTAAAGACCAATTGAATTATGAGAGAAGTCTGTGAACAGATAATTCCTTAAAAAGGAAAAAACAAGTGTTCAATACATGTATGAAAAATTCTTGAACTCACGGTCAGAAAAGAAGTATAAATCAAAGTAGTCATTAATACCTAGGGTTTGTGGATTTGAGTAAAATAGATACATTGAGGGATAATATTGAAGTATATATCCAAAGAATGAAGATGTGCATTCTATTTCCCAGCAAATTTACAAAGGTGTCATAGAAAATAAAATTATTTTAGAAAATAAGAAATATGCATAAATTTTTTTCTACAATTTTATTCATCATTGATATTTAAATTACAAAATATTAAAAACAAAATTAGAATTCTAGTTAAGAATTGGATACATAAAATAATTTCATAAGATGCAACATGAAGGAGCCATTAGAAACCATGTTTTAGAAGTCATAAAATATTTTAGTCATAAAATATTTCACATGAGGGAAGCCTGGGTGGCTCAATCATTAAGCCTCATACTCTTGATTTTGGCTCAAATCATGATCTCAGGGTTGTGGGATAGAGCCCCACATTGGGCTCTCCACTTAGCATGGAGTCTGCTAGAGATTCTCTCTCTCTGCCCCTTCCCCTGCTCACGCACATGTGTGCTCTCTAAGTAAAACCTTAAAAAGATATTTCATGTGAACAGAATGTTAAAAAAAAAAAGGTTTGTGTATAATGCAAAGCCAGTTTGTGGTTGTGTAGACACAAACACTCACACATACACACACACAACCCTTTTGGAGATCGAAAAAAAAAAAAAAAAAGAATGAAGGATATAAACCCAAGGTTAATATTAGGATCTGGAGTGACATTCATTTCTTTCTTATAATGTTTAAGATTTTGAATTCTCAAGAATGAACATGTTTTATTTGCAATCATTAAAGAAATAACACAGGTATACATGAAACTAATGTAACACTGTGTGTCAACTCTACTTCAACTAAAAAAACAACAAAAGAACCCCAAACAAAACAAAAAACTCTAGGGTAGTATGCACTTTTGGGTAAAAATAAATAAAAAAATAAACAAATAAATAAATAAGTAAAACCTATCAAAAAAAAAAAAAAAAGGAAAGAAAGAAAAGAAATGTTGGGACCAAATGCTGATAAAATGCTAAGTAAAATGGAGACTAAAAATACCCCTATATACATCTTATAACTGGAGGTTTGTAATCCTTGGGGGCGGCGGGAATCAAAACATGTTTCTAAAAACTAAGGAGGGCCATTGCAAAGCCCTGGAAATTTACTACTAGATTGAGGTATAATAATCTTCACTATGGTCATCTAAACAGTCATGAATCCTCCTAACCATAGAAGCCCTATTTACTTTCCTCATACCCATAGGATAATCATGAGAAGCTTTGTGAAATACTTCACAGGATCTAAATACATTTTGTTTACTTAAAAATAATCAAAGTTATTTAATATGAATATCTTTTAGTGAGTATCAGGATCGTTGTCAATATTAATAGCTTTCTTTTAAAATAGTATCAATAAGCTCCTTTTGTTTGATTTGTAATTTTATTTTTTTTCCACTGTTCCAAAATTCACTGTTTATGCACCATACCCAGTGCTCCATGCAATACATGCCCTCCTTAATACCCACCACCAGGCTCACACAACCCCCCACCCCCCTCCACTCCAAAACCAACAATTTGTTTCTCAGAGTCCACAGTCTCTCATGGTTTGTCTCCCCCTCTGATTTCCCCCAACTCACTTCTCCTCTCCATCTCCCAGTGTCCTCCATGTTATTCCTTAAGCTCCACAAGTAAGTGAAACCATATGATAATTCACTCTCTCTGCTTGACTTATTTCACTCAGCATAATCTCTTCCAGTCCCGTCCATGTTGATACAAAAATTAGGTATTCATCCTTTCTGATGGAGGCATAATACTCCACGGTATCTATGGACCATATCTTCTTTATCCATTCATCTGTTGAAGGGCATCTTGGTTCTTCCCACAGTATGGTGACTATGGCCATTGCTGCTATGAACATTGGGGTACAGATGGCCCTTCTTTTCACTACATCTGTATCTGTGGGGTAAATACCCAGTAGTGCAATTGAAAGGTCATAAGGTAGCTCCATTTTAATTTCTTTTTTTTTTTTAAGATTTTATTTATTCATTTGACACAGAGAGAGAGAGATCACAAGTAGGGAAAGAAGCAGGCAGAGGGGAGGGAGGAAGCAGGCTCCCCACTGAGCAGAGAGACTGATGTGGGACCCGATCCCAGAACCCTGGGATCATGACCTGAGTGAAGGCAGAGGCTTCACCCACTGAGCCACACAGGTGCCCCTCTTTTTAATTTCTTAAGGAATCTCCACACTGTTTTCCAAGGTGGCTGCACCAGTTTGCATTCCCACCAACAATATAAGAGGGTTCCCCTTTCTCCACATCCTCTCCAACACTTGTTGTTTACTGTCTTGCTAATTTTGGCCATTCTAACTAGTGTAAGGTGGTATCTCAATGTGGTTTTGATTTGAATCTCCCTGATGGCTAAAGGTGATGAGCATTTTTTCATGCGTCTGTTAGCCATTTGTATGTCTTCTTTGGAGAAGTGTCTGTTTATGTCTTCTGCCCATTTTTTGACGTGCTTATCTGTTCTGTGTGTGTTGAGTTTGAGGAGTTCTTTATAGATCTTGGATATCAGCCCTTTGTCTGTAGTATCATTAGTGAATATCTTCTCCCATTCCATGGGTTGCCTCTTTGTTTTGTTGACTGTTTCCTTTGCTGTGCAGAAGCTTTTGATCTTGAAGAAGTCCCAAAAGTTCATTCTTGCTTTTGTTTCCTTTGCCTTTGGAGACATGTCTTGCAAGAAGTTGCGTGGCCAGTGTCGAAGATGTTATTGCCTATGTTCTCCTGTAGGATTTTGATAGATTCCTGCCTCACATTGAGGTCTTTTATCCATTTTGAGTTTATCTTTGTGTATGGTATAAGAGAATGTCCAAATTTCACTCTTCTACACATAGCTGTCCAATTCTCCCAGCACCATTTATTGAACAGACTGTCTCTTTACCACTGTATACTTTTTCCTGCATTGTCAAAGATTATTTGACCATAGAGTTGCAGGTCCATATCTGGGCTCTCTACTCCTTTTAATATATAGGAATCTCCAATATAAAAAGAGCCATAATGTATTGAACCTCTAACATATGTTTTCTATATATTATCTCATATAATTCTCACATGCATATTAAAAACTGGGCCATCATTATGATCTTATTACTGAGAAAAAAGATTCAGAATGATGTGGAAGTGACCCAAGATTTCATAGGTGGTGTTACAGATAAGAGGTCCTTTTCCTGTCTGGAGGTTTTTTATTCTTCCCTCTATCTCCATTTAATCAGCCATGAGATTGTTCTGAATTGTATTTTTATGTTGTGACTTTTAGATATAATTGAAACATCTTGAGGGGCTATGAAGTGAATTTCTAATTAAATGGGACCTTTATTGAGGTTATTGCTATAGCAACCCCCCAGGTCATCATTGGACAGGGCTAATAGGGTAAGACTGACTGGTTTGGATTTGGAAACAGCTGTGTGGTTACCAGGGCAAGGGCTTTTTTCAGAAGGAAAGGGGTGCTCTTTGGAATATTAGGTAGGGTTCTTGCCAAGTCTCTGAAAATTATGCCCCAGATGGGTTTAGATTCTTCTCTATCCTGACAGTTCTCTCTTTGGTCATTTAAATAGAGGGTTGATAACTCTAGTCCTCACTGTAAATTTCCTTGGAGTAGATTAAGTCATCATTCCTCCAGCCGCTACTTAGACAATAACTTTGAAGACCAGGGGATTCAGATATAGTAAAAGAAAGCTACTGCTAGGCCAGACTTGAATGCTATCTGTATCATTTACTCCACGGTTGGTCTTGGCAAAATATATAACTTCTCTGGCTTTTTTTTTTCTTCAATAAAATTAGAATAATATCTGCCTTAAAGAATGTTAGAAGGATTAAATAAGATAGTATATGTCAAGTGTGTACTATTAGCACTCACCTGCTTTCTGTCTGTGGTTTTCTACTGTTGTTAACCAGACCACCCTAGGCACTGATGTGCTGGTTGTGCCTCATGCACTGTTATTGTGCCATATTTGATCTTAATGAGATACTGCTCTAATAAGTTGTATCAAAATGCCCAAGTTTAAAGAAGTCAGTGGATATACTACAAAGACTAGGTATTTAGTCTTCAAAACATATACACACATATACAACAATACTGATATATAGGATCTGAGTGAGTCAAGCAGTGAGTCATTTCTTAATAGGTTAATAGACCTTATTATTAGTTGTTTGTCACCATTTATTAAACGATCTTATTTATTTATTTGAGAGATAGGGAGAGAAAGAGAGCATGAGAGCATGAGTGGGGTGGGGGGGAGAGGCAAAGGGAGAAGCAGACTCCCCACTGAGACAAGAGCGGGAAAGAGGGCTCACTCCCAGGACCCCAACATCATGATGTGAGCCAAAGTCAGGTGCTTAACCAACTGAGCCACCCAGGTGCCCCTAGTTGTTTTTAAGGG
Source organism: Lontra canadensis (assembly GCF_010015895.1). NCBI lineage: Eukaryota > Metazoa > Chordata > Mammalia > Carnivora > Mustelidae > Lontra > Lontra canadensis. The sequence goes on along the minus strand of NW_022631008.1, from coordinate 1,207,847 downwards.
GGAAATACAGGCCTAAAATATTTTAATTAGTGTTGGGAGGGAGTCCAATCTGCATTCATATTTTTTTTTCTACAGATATTCACTGAATACAAATATTCATGCATTCTGTGATAAGTACATAGAACATAGAAAACGAGATGCTTTGTGTCCTTTAGGAGTTCACAATCACAAAAAAAAAACAAAAGCGAAAATGAACTTTTGGGACTTCTTCAAGATCAAAAGCTTCTGCACAGCAAAGGAAACAGTCAACAAAACAAAGAGGCAACCCATGGAATGGGAGAAGATATTCACTAATGATACTACAGACAAAGGGCTGATATCCAAGATCTATAAAGAACTCCTCAAACTCAACACACACAGAACAGATAAGCACGTCAAAAAATGGGCAGAAGACATAAACAGACACTTCTCCAAAGAAGACATACAAATGGCTAACAGACGCATGAAAAAATGCTCATCACCATTAGCCATCAGGGAGATTCAAATCAAAACCACATTGAGATACCACCTTACACCAGTTAGAATGGCCAAAATTAGCAAGACAGTAAACAACAAGTGTTGGGGAGTATGTGGAGAAAGGGAAACCCTCTTATATTTTTGGTGGGAATGCAAGCTAGTGCAGCCACTTTGGAAAACAGTGTGGAGATTCCTTAAGAAATTAAAAAGAGAGGTACCCTATGACCCCGCAATTGCACCACTGGGTATCTACTCCAAAGATACAGATGTAGTGAAAAGAAGGGCCATCTGTACCCCAACGTTCATAGCAGTAAAGGCCACAATCGCCAAACTGTGGAGGGAGCCGAGATGCTCTTCAACAGATGAATGGATAAAGTTATGGTCCATATATACAATGGAGTATTATGCCTCCATCAGAAAGGATGAATATCCAACTTTTGTATCAACATGGATGGGACTGGAAGAGATTATGCTGAGTGAAACAAATCAAGCAGAGAGAGGCAATCATCATATGGTTTCACTTACTTGTGGAGGATAAGGAATTATATGGACACTGGGAGAAGGAGAGGAGAAGGGAGTTGGGGGAAACTGAAGGGGGATAGGAACCATGAAAGACTGTGGACTCTGAGAAACAAAGTGATGGTTTTGGAGTGGAGGCAGTTGGGGGTTGGGCGAGCCTGGTGGTGGGTATTAAGGAGGGCACGTATTGCATGGAACACTGGGTGTGATGCATAAACAATGAATCTTGGAACACTGAGAAAAAGAAAGTTAAAAAAAAAAACCCCTCATTTTTCTTAATAGAAAGTGGCTATTTCATATTCTTTCTCAGAGTGAATGGTTTGGATCCCCTAAAGAACAATCAATTTATCTGTTTTCTAAAAATGAAAAAATTTTGAGTCACACTGTTCAGGGTATGTCCACTTAAATGTATTGATTATGATAATATCTTATTTGTGAGTTTAGAACATTTCATTATTTCTCAAGTTTTTCTTTTTCTTTTCCATGCCTGATAGGAGATAAGACTTTGTTTCAAATTATTCTAATAAAGATTACTTTTTATTTTTTTTAATTTTTTTATTTCTTTTCAGCGTAACAGTATTCATTGTTTCTGCACCACACCCAGTGCTCCATGCAATCTGTGCCCTCTCCAATACCCACCACCTGGTTCCCCCAACCTCCCACCCCCCGCCCCTTCAAAACCCTCAGATTGTTTTTCAGAGTCCATAGTCTCTCATGGTTCACCTCCCCTTCCAATTTCCCTCAACTCCCTTCTCCTCTCCATCTCCCCTTGTCCTCCATGCTAGATTACTTTTTGGTTTATAATTTTGGCTCTTGGTATTTAGGGATTCCTATTGTAAGATATACTGAGATATGAGGTGGGCACTACATTTCTATACTTAAAAGAGTAATCTAACATAAAATGGGGCATTTTGAGATGGGGTGATGTTATCACAATGTCATTCCTTTGGGCTCTCTTTCTTTGGAAAATACTAACTTCCCTCCTTGAGGGGCAGGCTCTGATGGGCATTCCTAAGTTAACACAGGAACTGGGAAAAGTGCTACTAGACTACCTGTGTTAGTATGTAGTAGCCGAAAAGTATGCCACAAAATTAAGTTGTGATATTGAGTTAAAATACTTTGTCATCCCATTGGTACATAGAGTGAGACTCAGTTTCACCTGGCTGGGCCATAGGAAATTACAGATCTTTGTATTTCTTAAGTCATTTCCTTTTATTTACATTTAAATTGTAGGAATGGCATGTATCTGCGAAGAACCTTCTGGGTGTCCTGGGTAGAACTGGTTTGTTTTTCTGTTTTCAGAGACCGTCAAGGTTGCACAATGTTGATTTTCCTGAAGACAATTTGGAAGGTAGAATGCTGGCTGTGCTAATGATGGTTTACTCTAAAATTTCTATTTCTCTTGTCATAATAAAGCTCCAAATTTAAAATAGAAGTCTAAATTTATAGTAGGTGATTTTAGTATGTTGGTCTCTAAATTCAAAATATGTCATAAAAAATAAAAACAAACTGAATAATAATTTGGAGGGCTTCATTGGTCACCATAGTACTTAGTGAAGTAGAAGTTAATTGGCTTGTGCTAGTTACCAGTCAATAGAATTTGAGGGGATAAGTCAGGAGATTAGGTACTGGAAGTGCAAAATTGGAAAACATCTCCCCTCATTTTATAGATCAGAAGGGCTAAACATTGCTTGTCTCCTTCTACTACAGTTTGGACCTATCTTCATTCAACAAGTCTGTTGAGCTGTATCCCAGCACCTCTCTGATAAGAGGCTCACATTCCTCAGAGTTTTCTACAGACTTCATACTGTATTTGCGCCCCGCCCCCTTAAAATGGTATGAGATTTTTAGCTGTTGGGAAAAATATTAGAAAGGCAAGAGTGACAACACGAGTTTCCAAAATCCTGTGAAGTCTTGTTCTAAATGAGTGAGGGATATCCAAACTATTTCCTGGTTCTATTGCCATTTCTATTCTTTCGATTTTACTAAAATAGAACCACTGATTGAGAGTCTGGCTAGAAACTCTCGGAGACTTGATACTCCATATCTTAGTGTGTTTGGGGTATTATAACAAAGTCATAGACTTGGTGGTTTATAAACAATAGAAATACATTTTTCACAATTCTAGAGGCTGAAAATTTGAGATCAGAGGGCTAGCATTGTCAGGTTTTGGTGAGGACCAACTCTGGGATAGAGAAAGAGAGCTAGTTGCTTTCTGGTCTCTTCATATAAGGACACTAATTCCATCCATGAGGACCCCGTTTTTATGACCTAATCTCCTTTCAAAGGCCCCACTCCAAATACTATCACATTGGGGATTAGGTTTCAGTTTATGAATTTTGGGGGGTTGCAGTGTATAACAAGCAGCTTTCTGTTCCTGGTGCTTTAGCATGTTTGGGGAATGGGGATGGGATATAGTATCTCAATATTGTTCATACATATTTTCATCAGAAAACTTAAGAGAAATGTGTTTCAACTACTGAAAACCTATTAAAGACCATATATCTATGTTTATTTGGGGCCTAATATGTACAAAGCAGACACAATTTTTGCCTCATGGAGCTTCCATTTTAGAGCATTTCACTATAGATGATGGGTCAGCAACATCTTCAACCTTTTCATGAAGCTTATAGTGGGAACCACTAGCAAAACTAAAATGCATCAGATTGGAGACAATTTGAACAAAGAGACAGGCAGGAGTAGAAAGAAAAAACGAATAAAAAGAAATGTGTGCTTAGCTGCAGAGGTAGGGGATAGGGTGAAAGGCACAAGCAATTCTGTGGGAGCCACTCAGTGGCCCAGACTACCCAGCCCTGAAGTACACATTGCTCATTGCTACAAGAACTTACACCACTTCAAAAGTAAGATCCTTCCCCCTTAGCATGTCAGGGACCTGATATTATCAGTTTGGGCCAGTCAGTTACTATGAGTCAGACTCCGTTGAATTGCTGAAAGAAAGCAGCAGGCTTTTTGAGTGCCGGTCTAGACTATACTTTCCTCCTTTTACGGCTCATTATAAAAACATTTGTGCTGATCTAGAAGCTGATAAATGCCAACTGGAGTCAACTCACTTGAGAAGAAAATTATGATTACAATTTGGTGGCATTTCTTTTAGTATTTAGTATGTCTTTTACCCTGAATCAAAGAATTGGAATTAGGATCAAAAATTGTATTTTCTCACCTCTCTGGGAAAGACCTTCAGTAGCTTTACTGGATCAGAGTAGATCCTGTCCTTAGGACAAAACCCAAAAATTGCTGCTTAGCTTTTCTCAAATCATACACAGTCCTTGCTGCCTAACTCATCTTCCTACTAAACACATTTCTTGACAAATTTTCCCTTTTCTTTAAAAATTCTCTTCTGGTCTGTCTGGATTATGTATTGACCTATTTATTTTGAGTGTGGGTGGTTTCTGTGACTCCTCCTACCTCAAAAATTTAATGACTGAATCTAAATTTTTAGCTCTGAGCACAATGGAAATCCTTACCACAATGCATGTGCACCTGTTTCACTTCCAAAGCCCACTGAGTTTGCATATCTGTGGTTGTTTAGCTCAGGAAACTGGATTGTGTTAGTGAGGCCTAGGTTATAGTTTTGACATGTAGGTGACAGTTAGCATACATGTCCTGAGGGCCAGACTGTTCTCGGAACCCAGACAGATACTCTGCACATGTATGGCCATGGTCCTGGAGGACCAGATGAGAGGCTGAAGGCAAATCTGAGTAAATCTGTCATCATAAAAACAACTCAGTTGTAAGCCTTCCTGATGAGGTGTCTCATCTCAGTAGCAACTTCTTTGCATATGAATGTGAGTGCATAAATATGTGGTGGGTGCATCTGCAAGTTTTTCAAGTGAGAACTTGACAGGTTTGGGCTAGTCCCAGAAAGTAGATTTGGCAAAATTACCATCGTGCCAGTACACAGGGTGGAGTTTCCATGAGTTAGGCCACTGCTGCTCAATTTCCTGCCTCTTCAGCCACGGAAAAAAAACAAAACAAAACAAAACAAAAAAAAACAAAAAAAGCTGCAGTTTTCTTCATAAACCATTGTATAAATGACTCTGTCCTCAGGGGTGGTCAGATCCAAAGAACTCTGGGGAAGGGACTTCTCTGGCCATAAAAAATCATCATGGATAGAGTATATATCTTATGGCCAGTTACCACATGGAAAGAAAGGAAACAAAAGGGAATATTCTTACCCTTTAGTGGGTTAGGGGGAAAGACTTCAAAATATGAACATATGAAGACACAGATAAGTCAACAATGATAACAGGAAGAAATATACTTACCTAAATACAATTAGACACAGGTAGCCAAGTAGTCTCATCCATGGACAGCTTCACACCAGAAGTAATTCTTGAGCAGAGTTTTGAAGATATATCCAATCTAGTAGGAAGGATATTTCTGCGAAGAACTTAGACATGAATGATGTTTACTTTGTAGGTTGCACAGAGGAGCAAAAGTGTGAGTTGTAAAAATGCATTTCTTCAGTGGCTTTGACTGCTTCCTCTTAAAAACCAAACAAAAATCTGTCCTTAAACTTAATAAGCTTCTGTATCTAATGATGCCCTAATCCCGTCATGAAGGCTGTACATGAATATCCTAGTTCTTTTTCTAGACACAAGGTAGTATTGTATTTCTCTGCTTTCTGTGACCATATGACTTGTGTTCGCCAGTAAAATAAGAATGAAGTGTCAAGTATTGCTTCCAGGAAAAAGTATTTAGTTGTCATTTTGTAGTTCTCTCTTTTTCTTGTCACAACAATTGCAAATGCTTGTGTTAACTGGAGTCTCCTGTGTTGAGCAGAGTCCCCTGATGACCTGCATTAGATGTGTAACACAATGAAAAATAAATCTTGGTTGTGTCAAGCCACTGAAATTTGAAAGGTGCCCCAGCAGCATAACCTAGCCCCACCTTGGGTGATTCAAATGTCATATTTTCTCCATGTCTGGCCTTTCTTTGAGTCCTCAGCTCCCTCCACTCTGATTTCTATGCCTAACATTTGAATGAAACTGTTGTGGAAAGGTAACGGAGTTGTCATATAATACTATTTACCACTTCTTTCTTAAAACTCTCTTCTCCCTTGATTTCAATGACATCAGTCTTTTGACTCACCTTTTAGATCACTAATTATATGTTTTAGGTATAAAACCCAAATAAATCTCATCTACTTTCCTGGTTTTGAACTAATATGATGTGACTGTTAGGCTGATAACTCCTAAATATGTATCTCCTACTCCAATACATGCTGTACAGCAAAGGCTTATATACATACAAAGGTCATTCAAAACAACATGTCCACAATTGAGTTTACATCTCCTACCAGACCTGATTATTTTTCAAAGTCACAAAATCATCAACTGGGAATCTTATTTGATTTCTCTCTCACAACAACAGTTCCCCAATCAAATTTTTGACCAGAGTTTTTCTGTTTGGTTTCTTTTTTTTTTTTTTTTTTTTTTTTAAAGATTTTATTTATTTATTTGACAGAGAGAGATCACAAGTAGATGGAGAGGCAGGCAGAGAGAGAGAGAGAGGGAAGCAGGCTCCCTGCTGAGCAGAGAGCCCGATGTGGGACTCGATCCCAGGACCCTGAAATCGTGACCTGAGCCGAAGGCAGCGGCTTAACCCACTGAGCCACCCAGGCGCCCCTTCTGTTTGGTTTCTAAATTTCATCTGTCTACATCTTTCTTTCCAGACTCTCCGTATATATATAATAGCTTCTGGATTGGTCCTATATCAAACCGTTCTCCATGGAGCTTTTGGAGAAATCTTTCTAAAATATAAAAATTATCATGTTTCAGAACGCTTACATAAAATCTTTGATGTCACCTCATAATACTAGAGTTAAAATCCAATGCTATGAGAGCTTTTAGTGAGTTGTCCCTTACCCAACAGAATGGTTTCATGACCTACCACGTATGCTTTATACTTTGGTAACATGCTCTTCCTCCTTTACTTCCCTGAACCATGTTCTTTCTTTTTCCCTTGTACATCATGCTGTTCCTTGTGTATAGACTTCATTCACCCTGATAATGTCTCTTTTCTTGTTGTTCTACTTAAAACAAAGAAATAAAGAAACAAAAAACCATGGAGCCTAATGTGGGACCTGAACTAAAGCCCTTGAGATTGAGACCTGAGCTGAGATGAAGAATAGGACGCTTAACCAACTGAGCCACTCAGGCACCCCATGAGCTCTGCTTTTAACTGAGGAACTCTTGGGAACCATTAAAGAAATTTAAGAAGGTGACAATATCCAGAAGGTGACAATATCCAGATGATACTTGCAGAGAGTAATTAGAATGGAAGGGAATTGCATGGGTAGGTATTAAGAAGATACAGGATCATGGCTTTTGATTCCTCAGAATTTTGGATTTTATAATTCTGTGATTCATGCCTATTATGTTTAATACTGGTATAAAGTATCAAAGGCAGAAAATTATTAAATACTTTTTAAGTTTAACAGAAGAGAAGACAAACCATTTGCAGAAGTGAACATTTAAGCCTTTAATCTAAATCTTAGTCTTCCACAGTTTTTTTTAACATTAATGTTAAACTTAATTTTGACATTTATGAAATGATCAAAACTACTGCTATATGTAATATGTCTCTGGTTTTCTTTCTTATTGCCTTTACTAGAAAGTCTAGCCTCTTCTCTTATTCTACTAAATGTTCTTCACTATTCTATTTTACTCTGTGTGTGTGTATGTGTCTCAATGGAATGTCCAGAATCCTGGAAATGGAGAGAGGGTGATTGAGTGTGGTTGGCTCTTACTAGAATCATACAAACGGGTGAGGAATAAACCTCCCAACACTTCTTGGGCTCTTGAATCCTGTGTCCTCCCAATTCTTTTAGGGCTGGTAGCCTACTTATCTTTAGCAAAAGCTAGGCATAATTTCAAATGTCACATTGCAGAGAAATCACTCTCTGTCACCAAAAAAGAGAGAGACAGGGGAATGATGCCTTTTTATATCTGCAACCTGGCACTGTCAGCCATTTGGAATTTGTCTCCCAGACTGTCTGGCCTTGGCTTGGAGATGGCAGGGTTGCTGTGTAGCACAAGGAGGTGCAAAAACAAACATGGGCATAAAACCAAATACTTGACTGTAAGAAATGTTCTGAAAGTTATAAAAGTGAAATACTACTTCCAGCTGTCACTTTATGCAAGGATTAAGTTGAGCTCAAGGGGCTGCAGAAATGAAGGAAGAAAGTAAATTATTCATTACAGTAACTATGCAAGTTGCAGGAGATGCCTGAGTTTTCAACTGATGGATTACTTGTGATCCCTTTGTCTATTCATCTATATACTCACTCATTCACTTGTCTTTTATGTGTATATTTGAAGACATGTTGCTGCTTAGGTGGAGAGCAAAGCTTCATATTCTTTCCTTCCTATAACCAAGAGCACTCTGCCCACTGGTCACCCTTTCTTTAGCACATGTTCCCCCTTGTGGTGGTTCCTTCTTAGGCTCATGATCTACCCCAAGCATTGTTTTTTTTTTTTTTTTTTAAGATTTTATTTATTTATTTGACAGAGAGAAATCACAAGTAGGCAGAGAGGCAGGCAGAGAGAGAGAGGAGGAAGCAGGCTCCCTGCCAAGCAGAGAGCCCGATGCAGGACTCAATCCCAGGACTTAGATCATGACCTGAGCCTAAGGCAGAGACTTAACCCACTGAGCCACCCAGGCGCCCTGCCCCAAGCATTGTTGAAATGAACATTATCATCCAATGATCAGAGTGTAAGTCCATCAAACACAGTTAAGTGTATATTAAGACTTTGATTGATAGAATGTGCTTAGATGTGCTCCTGCTACTGTTTTCTAGCCATGGATATCTATAATGCACAGCTCTTCTTCATATTGTTCTATGAAAGGTATTGCTCACTGGCTCAGTATCCTTAAACTGATTACATAACATCACCATCCATGTCCATACATGACTATGACCAGCATCAAGTGTCTGGGAGGGCTTTCAATTGACTCAGTATTTTCCCATTTCAACACCAGTTCAGAAGCATGTAGCAGAGACAAAGAAGTTGATTTAGCCACATTTTGCAACTGTGCCAATCCTATATCTAGCTTTCATTTTTAACATGGCAGTTGCTGCCTAAAACTCATATAGATGTTTTACTTGTTTTCAGGGAGAGAGGGCTTACTTTCAAATATTGTTTAAGAACCCAAGTTTTCCCCTCTATAATCTAGCTTGCTAAAATCTAGATCTTGTCTGAAATGTAGTATTTCTCAAACAGATTGCCTTTATTAGACTTTGATTATTCATGACTGCAGGAACTCTTGAAGCACATGCTTAACTTATTCCTGCCTTAAGAGAAACACTTCCACATGTGGATTTGAGAGCCATGCACTGGGAGGAAAATAGGCTAATCTGATCATAAACCATGGAGCCCTCCTAAAACTGTGTAAACACTGACAGAGGTATTTCTCAAAGTCCAAGCCAGAAGGAAGGCAACATTTTGTGAGGTATGTGAACATTCATTCAAATTCAAAGCCTTCATTCAGCCTGTGGAATTTGTACTGAGCAGTATGTCTCATCCTCTGCCAGCCGGCACCCAGTGTAATATTCTGAAAAATTAAATATTTTTGCTAATGGTGTTGTTTCTTAGCTATTTAAAAATATTTGTCAAGCCATGTCAAGAGTAATATTTTATGCTATTTAGCTATTAAAATCTTGAGCTGTATGATGAAATTCTTAACTCACCACAACTTTCACCATTCTATGTTAACAGTCATACTGTACAAGGGCTGAGAGCTACCATTTGTCTTTTTTTTTTTTAAAGATTTTATTTATTTATTTGAGAGAGAGAGAGAGACAGTGAGAGAGAGCACGAGCGAGGAGAAGGTCAGAGAGAGAAGCAGACTCCCTGTGGAGCTGGGAGCCTGATGCGGGACTCGATCCCAGGACTCCAGGATCATGACCTGAGCCGAAGGCAGTCGTCCTACCAACTGAGCCACCCAGGCGTCCCTACCATTTGTCTTTTGCTTATAGATAAAATATAGTAGGTATTAATTACATAGGCTCCTTGAATTTTGTTTCAAATTTTATCTTGACAGTATTAAACTTATTTTTAAAAATCTTTTAAGAAGAAATTATCAAACAGCACTGTGATGCAAGAATACTAAAAGAAGGAGAAGCACAGTTATATTTTTATCACAGAAGAGTATTGTAAATAACTTTACACTCATGAGTCAGAGATGTCCTCAGTGAAGAGCTTGCCCTTGTGAAAAAATGAAATGTTATAATGTTCACAAGAGAGGATATCCATTTTGAACAAACTGAGGGAAATTAGGGCTGATGGATTATGGATAAAATAGTAGCTAATAAGGTTTATTTTGTACTTACTATGTGCCAGGCACTGTGCTAAGTACTCTCCTGACTTGAAATTATCTCATCTTCCAAACACTCCTAGGAGATAGGTACTTTTGTTATTTCCATTGTATAGCCACAAGAACTGAGGCACAGATGAATTTAAGTAATCAAGAGTTATGGGCAAAATTTGTGGGACAAAGGGAACAGGTTTTGTTTTGGGAATGTAACATTCTTGTATCTTGAGATTATTGTTGGCTTTCTTATCAATCATTTATGAAGATGATTTTTTAATGATTGCTATCCATTTGGATGGTCTTCCTGTTACACAGAATTATGCCAGCTTGCAAATTTTTTTGAGGTACTCTAGGACAGGAATTCTCCAACTTTGTTCCTTGGATTCCTAAGTATCCTTGAAACACTTTTAGGGTGTCTGCAGGTCAAAATTATTTTCATAACAATTCTAAGCATTATTTGCATTTCTCACTGTGTTACATTCGCACTGCTAGAGAAAAACAATGGTGAATAAAACTGCTGGTGCCTTAGCACAAATCAAGGCAGTGGTTCCAAACTGTACTAGGGGTCATTGTATTCTTCCCCACCAAATAGTAACAATAAACATACAATTTTTTTAAAAAAGCAGCTTCACTTAAATTGTCCTTGCTGAAGCAGCATAAATTACTAAATTTATTGTCTTGACCCTTGAGTACACACATTTTTTTGAAAGATTTTATTTATTTATATGAGAGTGAGAATAAGAGAGAGTGAGAGAGCATGAGAGCGGAGAAGGTAAGAGGGAGAAGCAGATTCCCTAGGACTCCAGGATCATGACCTGAGCTAAAGGCAGTTACTTAACCAACTGAGCCACTTAGGCGCCCAAGTACACACATTTTTGATATTCTATGAGAGGTACATGTAAATCACTTCTGCTACATATCAAAGTATGGTGGTTATCTCAAACACTTGTGCAGTTAATTCGGTTGTGGGCTGAACTAGCCACTTTCCCCATGGAACACTACTTTTTATCTGATAGAATGTCTGACAGACAGACCTTGGTAGTTCAGAGTTGGGTACACATTTTCTCAAAAATGAACAAAGTGAGCCTGACTCTTCAAGGAAAATAACTGATAATATTTGTTGTCAATGATAAAATAGAAATTTTAAAGCAATACTCAGAATTTTGGAAGACATATCCACCAGCATGAGTAGAAAGCTTTCTAATACTTCAAGACTTTTTTATGGACTGTGATCTCACAGATGTGTATGATTTTTTTTAAGTTACTGTATGCTAACAACTGATTAATGCACGATGTTGTAAAATCATACATAAGTAAAAGATCCATTCAAAATAGAAGATATACCAATGGATTTTAGTGTAACAAAATATGAAAAATTGATTGATAATATTCCAGATTTTACATTGCAACTAATCTTTAAGAAATTAGTACTAGTTGATTTTGAATAAGATAGTGGAAGAATATCCATAATTCTCTGAAAGGTTATTAGAATAAATTTCCCTTTTCGATCTACATATTTGTATGAGGCTGGATTTTCTTACATACTTCAACTAAAACAACATATCCCAACAGATTAAACATAGATGTAAATATGAGAATCCAGTTTTCTTCTGTTAATTCAGACATTAAAGAGATTCACATTGAAAAGTGAAAAAAAAATGCCACCCTTCTCACTAAATTGTGTTTGGCTTTAAAATAGTTATTTTTATAAAGATGTGTTTAATTTCCAATGCATTAAATATTTTTTAAAAGATTTTATCTATTTATTTGACAGACGGAAATCACAGAGAAGCAGGCAGAGAGAGAGGAGGAAGCAGGCTCCCTGCTGAGTAGAGAGCCTGATGCCAGGCTCTCCATCCCAGGACCCTGGGATCGTGACCAGAGCTGAAGGCAGAGGCTTTAACCCACTGAGCCACCCAGGCACCCCTCCAAGGCATTAAATATTGATAGAAACAACACACATACCAAAAAGTATTTCGGATTTCTAATTTTTAAGAGTTTAAAGAGTCCAGAACAAAAATGTCTGTAAACTTCTGTTCTTGGAGGAAAAAAACAAAACAGAAACCTGAAAGAGAAGAGTTTACCTGCTCCTAAAGACTGTTAGAGGAAAGACATTTGTGTGGGATGTCAATGAAATGAAGGTAATAACATGGCACAGCAGGGCGGCGGATCAAGGCCAGCCGGCAAAATGGATTAGATTGTCTACGTTTTATTTTAGTTTAGTAAGGAAACTTTTCCTAAAGTGATTTTTAAAGCAATAGTACTAGCTTGTTCTCTCTCTCAAGACATTTTGTTTTTATAAAATTACAGCCTGGAAAACACACTATGTGTTTAGTCTGAGTAGGTAGCTTGAGTTGTTTGTTAAATACCAGATCTCAGATTTGTGGCTGTTCCTCAAAAATAACTACATGACACCGGCAATTAAATTTATGTATCATTTTGATTATTTATACCCTAGCGAATCAAAGGAGGTAAATAGTGGTCTGCAGCAGAGCACTTCCATCAGCATTTCTTCAGCAAGCATTTTAGATTCCCTCCATTATGGGGCTGGATACAACACACAATCTTCCCATTAAACAGTCTGGAGGGAAGGGTCATCCATGCTACTCCCATCCCAACATCTGTCCCTTTTTGCAGTTGAGTGTCGCTGCACTGCAAACATGCCCTTTGAACTGTGAAGAGCAGGCATATTTTAGTCTCAACTCTTTTCACATTGTCTTGTCTTTTTGCTTAAGATATTGTTGATCATTCAACATGAGGGTTTCTTCAGCCCTGCCTCTCAAAGTTCCATGGTGTCAGATGCAAACACAATATTGCACTGAATTGGGTAAGCAGTCGATGGCCTGGTAGGGAGATTACTGAATAGGTGGGCTCTCTCTCTCTCACTGGTGCTCCTGTGCCAGCTGTTTTGACTTTTCTTCATGTGACAAACACATCCTTAATTCAGTTCTGCTGAATAGGTGGGATGGATAACTTCTAACTGCCTCAGAAGATAATCTTCAGTGACAAGGAACTGTGCATTCTGTGGGTGTGAACTAAATCACTCCTTAGGTCCCTTCCCACATTTAACATTTGGTGGCTCCTAGACTAATCTGCCCATTAAATGAAAAATAGTTAAATGATGTGGAGGGGAACATTTAAAATAACTGGGAGTGACTACATTTGGCTTGTGGCTCATTTGAAAGGCTGAAGTGGGGGGAGCTCAGCTTCTCCTATATAAGTGCCCCGATGAACATCCACCTCATGATATACCACATAACAAACTTAAACCGCAGCACTGCTTATCACATCTAAAAGTGAAAAAGTAAACTGCACCTTGAAGCAGACTCTGGGAACAATCAGGTATTTTGGAGAATCTCTGAGTAATTTGGTTTGAATTAATGGAGATAATCTAGTGGGCCTTGGAAACTGCAAATCAAACCAAGAAATAATTTAGGCTTAAGAAAGAGTTAGATTGCACAATAAAAAAAATGTGTTTTTAAATCTGTCTCTAGATTTTTGTCATTAATAACAGTAAAAACTCCTTGATATACTGAAAAAAAAAACCATGTTGAATATCACTGGAAATTCTGTACAATTAGGGAAAGCTGACTGGTGCTCTGTGTTGAGAAAGATTTTGAGGCTGAGTTTGGATCAGAGGGAAAGAACATCATGTCTGATAATAATTGTAATAATAAATAATAGTAATAATTATAGTTAATTTTCCCTTTAGTTTGTGCTGAGTATTATTATCCCTATTTTATTCATGAACTGAATGTAGACAGGTTGAATAACTTGCCAGTAATACATGGCAAAGTTGGGATTCAAATACTAAATTCCTCTGAAAGACTACTAGTCACTGTGATACCATGGATAAATTACGATTTTTTAGGACCTTCATTTTCTCGTCTCTAATAAGTTTCGGACTGTGCTGCTTTCTAAATTCCCTTTCAACTCAAATGTACTTTTGTCTCTGGATAGTCCACCCAAAATGCCTCATACTCTGGAAATCTTGCCCTACTTTCGATCCCTGGAATATTTATCATCATCTAATCATTCAGTGCTATGCTGGGAATTGTACTGCTGGTTATATTATCCTTTTATGTGTTTAGATCCTGTTTCTCCACATACATAGGAAATGCTTTGAGAAGGATGCTTCCATGTACCCCCACAGGGATTAGCACAGTATCTTGCACATGGTAAAGTTAAATATTGGTTGATTTTTTCATATGACCCAGATCATGATGCTGTACTACATTTTAATAGGTTGAACCTAGCATTTGCCACAGATCGAGGGGCAATCATATGGTCATTTCTGAGTATTAACTAGATTTAGTGATCTAGATTGAAGGTGCACTCTATCCCACAGCCAATGCTCCCTGCCCTTCTGACTGTTATGAATGCCTATTTATCTTCTTGCCTTCATCAACAGCAACTATTTATTTAGCAGCCTGACTTAAGACATTCCGAATATATACTCAATGAAGGCTTTCTTTCACTATTATTTTTCTGTGGAGGGTAAAATGCTGTCTTGTTTTTCCAAGTCTCCTCCTAAGTGTGATGATTTAGATGTTCCTGCTGTTAACTGGACGCTTTTCCATTTCCTTCTAGCACTGAGAGCCCCAGACTTCTCCACAGAAGCCACTAATGAGCTTTTTGCCTTTTAGGCCCCCAGTTCATTAATAACATAGAATTTCAGCAATGCCCAATGTTCTGGACCTTATCCTTTCTCTTTCTTTCCATTAGAAAACAAACAATGGAGAATTTTTATTTGCTATAGTCACTAACTCAGCCTCGTCTGCTTTAAGATCCTAAAACTAAGTTTATGCAAGAGGCTTGGATCCAGCTTTTTCATTTGGGCGAAAAGCTTTACAGATTTGACCACAACTTTCCAAAATGAGTATGCCTTCTCCATTTTTTTTTTCCTGTTTTTCTCTAACCACGTTCAGACTTTTTCAATGGTACTTCACGCTTCCAAGTGTGCTTCCTCCTTCTTCCTACTTAATATTGACCAAGTTCCCAAGTATATGGGGAACAATTCTAGGGACTGTGTGGATGGAACATAGAAATGAAAATGTTCCTGCCCCATCCCTTCTGCTTGACTTCTGGCTCTAAATGATGCCATTCATTCTACCTGCCTGCTGGCCCTTTACACAACTTTCTCTCATTCAGACAGTGCCAAATAAGCATCAATGTCCTTTTGTCCCTGCTTCCCTTATAGCTTTGCAGCAGCACAGAGCACAACAGAACTGTCAGCAGCAGAAATACCATTCCTGTCAAACCTGCTCTTCCTCCTGTCCTCTGATGAACCAGCAGTCTTTACAGCTGTGTCTTCCCAGAGTGGATTTCTGCATATGAGACGGGGCCTTTCTCCTCCCAAGTTCTTTCTCAGTGCTTCTTAGAGAGGCTAAGCCAAATAGAGAGCCATGCCTGTGCCTCTCGGTGCATAATTCCCTTGTTGGTCTATTTGCCTGCAGGTTCTTGCATACCACACATCAGTGGAAACTGTGGTACAGTTTTGCTGTCTTCTTGATTTTTTCTTTTCCTGCCTCTGTCCCAAGGCTCATGAATTTCTGTCCCTCAAAAATGCATAGAGATAATTGCAAAGAAAAATAAATATGTTTCTGCCTCCTTGAAGCATGCATAAATCATCATTCCCATGTTCATAAACACATGTTGAGTCTGCCTTAGTGCTCTTGCCCAGACATGGATGATGTTTTATTTCCCCTTCTTTGAAAAATTCTAAGTTTTATCTCTTGTGAAATTGTCTTGGACTTTGCTTCACATTCAAGTCCAATGTGTGTGAAGTCATACAGATGGGTGAGATCTGTTCCCAGAATCTGTGAGGTAACAGCAAGCTTTTCCCAGCCTTCTCAGATATCTCCCTATTTGGTCAACTATGGGAAGTTACAAGTGGTAGCTTTCCATACCATTACATTAATTATGCAGAGTGGGAGCATTTGTAAGCTTTCTGTAAAAAGAAAGAAAATCTACAGATTACAATTGTTTTATATTTGTGAAGTACTCATCACTGCTCTACTTGCTCTACTTGTGGTCTTATATCTTTTACTGCTTCTAAATGTTCCACTCCTGAATTTTGAAAACTTGGATGTTTGAATTAACCCAGAATTCACTAATGGGGATTAGTCCTTATCTGAGACTTTAGACCTAACTTTTTCTTTTCTTATCATTGAAGCATGTTCATGAATGGTTTCCTTGCCTTTATTTTTCTAAATGGTTACAGAAAGTTCATTCCATTTTGCTGAACAAAATACTCTTCAAAATTTCACAGTGCAAACATACAATTTATTATCTCTTGGGTATTATCTAACATACCATGGAGAGATGAGAGCTTTGCCCAAGCCCCACCCTCTAAGAACTTTTGTGAATTTACTTGCTGGGCCCCTGGTATCTCCAATCCCATCTCTAACAACTTCATCTGCATTCACAACTCAGTTTCGGTATCTACTGAGCACTTACTATGAGTCACATCTGTGCTAGGGACAAGAAGATAACTAAGAAATGGCTCTGCTCCAGTGAAACCCAGTTCCTGAGGTAAGGTAGAGAGGGACAACATGGGAAGAGGTGACACACATAGATTTAACTATAATATAATGTGCCCAATTCTATAAAAGGAAAGAAATCAATTTTGTGGGATACCCTCCAGGACAAAGTTTTTAACTCTGTTGGGGGGGGTCTATTGGGAAAAAAGGCTTCACAATGGACTTTTGAGTTGGTTTTGAAGAATGGATAGCAGTGTACCACAACCTGAAGAGGAGAAGGGAGTTCAGACAGGAAGTTAATGCATTCAAATGTTTAGTGACCCTGAATAGGCCAGGGTGGTTTGAAGAAGGTAAGAAAATTCATATAGTTGTAGCGTAAGGTATATGACCAGAGAATCTACAATATTGACTAGCTTCCCTTTATCATGTAAATAATTATAGATTATTCTGCTTTACTGAATTTATAAGCACAGATTGAAAATGGGTAAGAATGGATATACCTACTGTCTTTGTCATTCTTTTGCTTAGTACTAACAGTAAGAGTTAGGATGTCAGTTAACTGATATTCCCCTTCTCAAACTGGTTAATTTCCTGGAGCTCTGTATCTTGATGTAGATAATCCCAGGCCTTGCTCTTAATTATCAGTTCAATGGCTGAGTAATCAGACCATCAGTGTCTCTCTTATTTGTATCAGCTCCCTGCCTCACTGTCAGGAGCTGCTAATTTCCAGATAGAGCTGCTGTGTGCCAGCTTTGAATACCAATTTAAAGATCCAAAACTTATTTTACTTCAAAAAGGTAAGGTGCTTCTAGCAAAAACTGACTGTTGGTACTGACATGTTTTATATAATTTTCCCCTTTACTGGAAGAGTACACTTTTACTAGTCACCTCATCAGTAACTGAGTGAGTGACCTTGAGATGGGGCCCAGGAGAGAAGGGCCCAGGAGAGAAGTCTCAGGTAGCTTTTAACAGGTCTTTTCAGGGTTAATCTGGGATCTTAACAGATAATGTGACACCCAACATTACCTATTTGTAATGCAAAATCATACCCCCTCCTCTGGCAAAGTAGAAACTAAACATTCAGTTTGTGCATTTTGCCTTGTGTTTATTCCTTGCCTGACATTTCAAAAAGTGTAAGAACTGATGGGGTATATATTGTGTTAGAGGTATCACAATCAGAGAGAAGGAGAGGTGACAAAGAAAAACAAAAAGAATGTGAGGAAGAAGAAAGAGTAGGAAAGCGATTGGGTGAGGGCAGGATTGGTGTGCTCTCTGTGAGTCTAGACAGAGATGCCACATGCTTTAGTATCAGAGGTCAATAGCTGGGAGATGACAGAACATATAGAGGTAGACAGCCAGGGAGGAATGGAGTAGAAATCCTTTTTGTTGAAAACTGTGTGTAGCACTTGTGCAAATTTCCCTTGGGATTGTAGCCTTCTCTTTCATGAACTTCTCACTCCTGTTATTTCTAGTTCCGGACCATCTGATCAGAGACTACTGGAATTTCCAGCTCTCTAGGCACTAATTTTAGGGGCTGAAACAGCAACCCCTCTGCAGCTCCTACCACAACTGCCACTGCCCTGCTGGGCTGTGGGGTTGTGCCAGCCCAGGCACTCTTGCCCAGGAAATGGAAGGTGGCATTTAAGTGGCACTTAAGATTCTCCTATCCAATCCTAAAGACTCTGAATCAGGCCAATTCTAAATTAAGCTTTCTTGGGTAAATGAATAAAGATCCAAGAAACCTCAGAGTGGAAAAAAAGAGATCTGAAAAAAAAGAGAGATAACCCCCAGTTTTGACAGGTATTAACATGATTCAACGTTTCTCTGACTTATTTTTATGCTCCAGGTATTTTAGTGTTAAAATTTTAAAATGCAACTTAATCAAATCTCAATATTTAAAATACCTAAATGATATCACAGACCTTGAAGAGATTTTTTTTTTTTTTAAACTTACAAGGAAATTGTGGCTCAGGAAAAGCAAATGCTTCAATCAAAGTCTCATAACTGGCAAAGAATGAAAAACCAAACCTGGTATAGATTAGAATGTGCTTTTCTTCAAGACATGTGCTTTTCTAGGATATGCAAAAAAAGGATATAAAGGAAAATAAGTTTATTTGTATATCACAGTATTTTTTAGGTCTTTCATAAAGTAATTTTGGAGTGACTACCTGCCATTTTTTTTATAATGCTCATCTAAAGGGTAATTGCCTGGTGTCTCCCAATAACATTACCCAGAACTAGTGCTATGAAGGAAAGCTGGTAGAAGTCTATGGCTCAGATGCTCTGTCTTGACCTCAGAACAATTACTTTCCCTGAACAAAATGCACACTAAGGAATGCCAGTGCCTACTATTCTGGAAAAGGACAGTGTTTGTCTTAGGATTCATACCCAGATTTCCACAGAGTACTCTGAGACACAGCACTGGGTCACTGGGATGAAGCTCTGTGCTGAAGCAAAGTGGTGTTTAAACCATCAGACTGAGAGCTTGTGCACCACGGGCCATAGCCATCTTCTCAAATGTAACCCAACTGTGGTTTGAGATTTGTCTGTGTGGGGTACTGGAAAGAATGCTGGTTTGGGTTGGGCACACTAAATTCTAGTCCCTGATCAGGCCTCTAATCAGGTGTTCCAGAGTAAATCCTGTGAGTTCCCTGAGCATTCTTCACTCATCTATAAAGTATCTCTGTCTTGTCTATATATAGAGTTGTTCCAACTGGCAAGTAAGGTAACAGATATGAGGAATATTTGTAAATGTAACGGGTTAAAGAAATATAGATTGCTATCAATGTTTATATTCCTAATATTTGAATAGTATTAAAGTTAAGCCTTTGACTGTATGTTGTCAAATGTTTCCTAACAGGCCTTATATGCTAAAATACAACTAAGGATTACAGCCAAAGTTTCTTGACAAACATGATGCTACAGAGGAAAATATTCTGGTTTTACTGTGCTTTGGCATAATCAGACTGGGGAAGATATGTCAATAAACTGAGGGCTTCTGGGATGTATTTACATTCTGTGCAATGTTGTCTCAAAAAGTCTTTTTCCTTTTGGACTTGTTCTCTGTACTAGATCTTCATTTCTCAGCAAGCTCCATAATACTAATTTTTAAAATTAAAACTAAAAAAAAATTCCTTTTTTTAGATATTTTTTCTCCCAATTAATTTGCTCCATTATGTCCTGTCAAGTGTTACTAATAAATTCAGTCATTCATTCAACTAATATATATTAAAAGCTATTGTGTACCATTACTACTCAGAGGATAGATTAATGAACAAAACAGACAAAATTCCCTGTCATCATCATCATGTTTTGTATTTATATGGTATTTCAACAGTCTCAATCTGTATGGTAGAATCTTCTAATGCATTTAAGTGACCAACTTCTGATGGTCAATGTTCTGTCCTTCTTGTCCGCCTCTATTTCCATCCTAGAACACTGGGGTTCTAGATCTACTCTGCCACTCTTCTCTCCCAAAAAACAACTTTTGAACTTTATTCAAGGTAAAAGCTATCATATAACCCATCTTTGGATGATGTTAGCCAAAGATGAGCAGTTCCAAGGTAATTATTTATCTATGAGATTCATAGCCTTCTACTTTGAATATTGTACTAATCCCCAGCCCCAGAACATATTTAGAGTCTTAATCTTCCTAGGTCACTTAGCATTGCTACAGAAAGTTTACAGAATTTGATAAATAGTCCATTGTGCATTCTGGTTACTTAATATTGGTTAGGCCCTTACTAAGCAGAACAAAATCTGTATTTGTCTTTGTTGAAAACATAATGGTCTCTCTACCAATGCTAGTTGAAACTTTGGTCTTTAAGACAGTCTCAGTCCAATCCAATATTTGCTCTCAGTTGATGGCTTCTTCTCCCAACACTTCTTATCCCCTGTCTAGTCTTAATATTTTGCAAACCTTTTCCCATACTGCCCATACTTGGAAGAACATTTCTGAACTCCAAGCCCAATTGTAGCAATTTCCTCTCTTAATGGTTCCTCATTAGCCTTATGATAAAACAGTTGAAACTCCTTAACTCAGTTCACAAAGTCCTATACAATCTGACCTCTAATTATGTCCTATCTCTCCACTCTATGTTCTCATCATGTTTTTTCATGCCTAAGCATCTGTGAACATATTTTCCTCTTCCTGGATTACTTTTTTCTCTCTTCTATCAGCACAATATTCAAATCATTCTAATTTTTCCCCCATTGTCTGGCTTGGATATCACTTTATCCAAACAACAGCAGTAACGACGTTGCTAACACTTCCCTGGACCTTTCTGTGGGCTCTCATAAGTATGGGGGAAATCCATACTACCCCCTACTTATACCCTCAGCTTTCATATTGTATTCTAACCACCTGGTTATTTGTCCATTTTACCATCTAAAGTATAAATTCTGGCTAGGAAACTCACCTATTCCATTCTCTGTTATGATTCCAATATTCAACTCAGTCCCTGGCTCTTTTTTTTTTCCCCAAAGATTTTATTTATTTATTTATCACAAGTAGACAGAGAGGCAGGCAGAGAGAGAGGAAGGGAAGCAGGCTCCCTGCTGAGCGGAGAGCCCGATATGGGACTCGATCCCAGGACCTTGGGATCATGACCTGAGCCAAAAGCAGAGGCTTTAACCCACTGAGCCACCCAGGTGCCCCAGTCCCTGGCTCTTAATAGATGTTCAATAGTTATTTATAGAATAAGCGAATGTGATTTAGTTTCTGTATACACTGTTCCCCTTAAGACTACCTTTAAGATCTTAATCTATGACCTAACCAATACTTCTCTTCCACTTCAGTCCAGTAATTCTTATGCTATTAATGATTCCTTTAAAAGCTCTTTTTCTGCATTGATATAGATGAAGCTGCTCTCTTTGCTGTTATGGATCTGTCTTCCACAATAGATTCCTTTTGTTTTCTAAGTTCTCAGTATGGGCACAGCATTTGTTGCAAATTTCTTCTTAACTTTTTTTCTCAGGAATCATATCTATTTTCATTGCTACAATAACCATCTGTATTTAGATGTCTTTAAAATTTCTGGTCTAGTCCATAATACCTCTTGAGCTCAAGCTCTTCTCCACTGGATATCTCCATTGGAGTCCTCTTTTGGAACTTAACAGTTCTGAATGTGTGCTTATCTTCTTTTGGTTCTAAATAGCTTTCTCTCAACATGGTCCCATATTTATCAACACTCCTAATAACTCAAAATAATTTTAGATTTCTCTTTCTCCTTTTTATTGGCATTAGATATACCATTCAGATCAATTAATTCTTTCTCTGATATGTTATTTGATTCTTCAGTTACCTCCTGTTTGAATTCCATCATTACAGTTCAAACCCCATGCTTTCTACCTAATTTACCTTCTTTAAATATCTCAAATGTATTACTGACCCATGTACATTCTGTAGGCATTCTTATATTTGCATATTTTTTCTATTGTCTTGGAACACCCTTTTCTTCCTGTTCTGCTTACCTGAGTTCTACCTTTTTTTAAAGGCTCAATCCAAAACTATAGTTCATTATAAACATTTCCTAGTTGTACCAATCTAAAGAATCTCTCCCATAAGATAATACTTAATATATTTACTATATTTTGCAATTTAACATATATTGCAATGAAAATTTGTTTAAATATATAACTTTCCATTTTTTTCTCTGATCCAATTCAGGATCTGGGACTGAAAAGCAGATTATAGTGATAACAGAAAAGGTCTTGAATTCTAGGGTAACAGATTTGTATTTGAATCAGAACTATTTTAAGAAGATGCTCCATGTAGATGTGTGTGTGTGAGTGAGAGGAAAAGGTGAAAATGAGGAAGGGGAAACTGAGTGGAGAGGGAGAGAGAGGACAGAGAGGCCAGTTACAAAGCTTGGTAGTAGTCAACTTAAAGGTAATAAGAATTTGAATTAAAGTAGAGACAGTGGACAAAGAAGATATAAAAGTGAATGATATTATAGAAGGAGAATCAAAAAATTTTAACAGCTGAGGTGTTAAAAGTAAGGGAGAAAAGAAATAATTATAAGTCAATTAATACTGAATATTCATTCAACAGATAGTCATTGAACACTCAGTATAAAAACACTCTAGGTGATGCCAACAGAGCAGTAAAAAAGGCAGGCACAGTCCCAATGCTCATAGAGTTCACATTCCACTGAATAACACCAAAATTGCAACCTGAGTGATTGGAAGATAATGAGGCCGTTAATATAAAAAGTAAATACAGAAATAGGAAGTTTCAGAGAAAGGTTAATATATTTAGTTTTGTACATAATTATTGTGTGTTCACTGTGTCACACACAGTACTTAAATCTTAACTATTTCACATGTACTAATTAATCCATGTTATAAGCCTGTGAATTAGGCATTATTATTATCCCCATTACACAGATGAGGAACAAAGGCATACAAAAGCTAAATAATTGAGCTAAGCTTTATATACTCTTAAGTGAAGGAATAAGGATCAAACAAAGGTAGACCAGCTCTTTTTGTTTTGTTTTGTTTTGTTCTGAGTATGGTTGACACACAATGTTATATTAGTTTCAGGTGTGCAACATAGCAATTTAACTTCTCTATAAATTATGCTATATTCACCACAAGTATAGCTACCATCTTACAATGTTATTACAGTATCATTGACTATATTCCCTATGCTGTGCCTTTTATTTCCATGACTTATTAACTCCCTAACTGGAATCCTTTACCTCCCACTCCTCTTCACCCATTATGCCCATCTCCTCCCCCCTTCCTTTTAGCAACCATCAGTTTGTTCTCTGCATTTATAGATCTGATTATGCTTTTTGTTTATTAACTTGTCTTGTTTTTTTAGACTTCCCATATGAGTGAAATCACATAGTATTTGTCTTTTTCAGTCTGACTTATTTCACTTAGCATAATATCCTCCAGGTCCATCTAAAGGGTAGCCCAGCTCTTGAGTCCACAGTCTTATCACTAAGACATATTGGTTTGCAGATGCTTTGGGACTGATAGAGAATTTTGGGATGTAAATGGAATGCATAAAAGTGGTTTAGAAGGAATTAAGCTATCTATATACAGATAAACATTTGGGAATCATCTACATATAAGATATACTTAAATCATGAAACTAAATGACATTGTTCAGAAAAATTATGAAGAAACAAATTAATGTTTTCATTTACTTTGTAATGTATCAGTGATACATCCTACAATTCTTGCATTGGCTTTTGTGTACATTATAAGTTTCTAATTCATTTCATATTCTTCTGGCTACTCCTTACCAGTCTCTTTTCCTTTATTCACTTCAAGTTAGCTTCTCAGGACTCCTTTTTAATATATCCACTCTTCTTACTCAACATATTCTGCCTGGGTGGTCTTATATTAACCCACGACTTCTGTTATTATGTGTGTGGTAACATGTCTGAATGCTCAGTCCAGTCATCTTTCCTGAGCTCCCGATCCAAACATTCGATAACCTCCTATTCAGTTAGACAGTGAAGTCACCTTAAATCCAATGTGAGCAAATGGAAATTATCTTCTTTATTTCCAAACCTCCTCTACTTTAAAGCCTCATCTTCATGAATGGAACCATTATTCACTGCAGCATCAAGAATAGAAAAATTGGGGTCATTTTGGACCTTTCTTTTTCATTTATTCTTCCATTCCTCCATCTAATAGGTGAGCAAATGTGTTTTAAATTTTTCTCATATGCATCATAGCTGATCCAGTCTTGCTTTCATTCATTTTCCATCACTTTTATGATGGATTTATGTAATTGCTACTTAATGAGTGTTCCATAACACTTCCAGGGTAATTGTTAAATTTAAATATCAAATTCTTGTCAAATTCTTCCTTAAATTTCTTCATTGCTTCCCAACAGGTTCCAGAATACTTCTTAAAATCTTTAGCACAGTTTCTTTATCTGCCTTTTAACCCAATTTACTGTTGTCATTATCATGCACACTTTACTCTTTAGCAATTTCCCAAACACATCATTGAGTCACTATTATGTGCCTTGTCCATTCTAGTCCCTCTGTTGAGAATATGCCTACCCAGTTTCACTTGGCTGAAACCTAGCTGTCATTCAGAATTTTTAAAATTTATTTTTACTTTTTAATTTTTTCAGTGTTCCAAGATTCATTCCTTATGCACCACACCCAGTGCTCTGTGCAATCAACATCTGCCCTCCTTAATACCCACCACCAGGCTCACCCATCCCCCCACGCCCCCTCCCAAACCCTGTTTGTTTCTCAGAGTCCAGAGTCTCTCATGCTTCATCATCCCCTCCGACTTCCCCCAATTCACTTTTCCTTTCCTTCTCCTAATGTCCTCCATGTTATTTCTTACGCTTCATAAGGAAGTGAAACCATATGATAATTGACTTTCTCTGCTTGACTTATTTCACTCAGCATAATCTCTTCCAGTCCCATCCATGTTGATACAAAAGTTGGGTATTCATCCTTTCTGATGGAGGCACAATACTCCATTGTATATAAGGACCATATCTTCTTTATCCATTCATCTGTTGAAGGGCATTTTGGCTTCCCCCACAGTTTGGTAAATGTGGCCATTGCTGCTATGAACATTGGGGTACAGAGGGCCCTTCTGTTCACTACATCTGTATCTTTGGGTAGATACCTAGTAGTGCAATTGAAAGGTCATAGGGTAGCTCTATTTTTAATTTCTTAAGGAATCACCACACTGTTTTCTAAAGTGGCTGCAACAACTTGCATTCCCACCAACAATGTAAGAGGGTTCCCCTTTATCCACATCATTTCTAACACTTGTTGTTTACTGCCTTGTTAATTTTGGCCATTCTAACTGGCGTAAGGTGGTATCTCAATGTGGTTTTGATTTGAATCTCCCTGATGGCTAATGATGATGAACATTTTCTCGTGTGTCTGTTAGCCATTTGTATTGTATCCCTTCTTTGGAGAAGTGTCTATTCATGTCTTCTGCCCATTTTCTGACAGGCTTATCTGTTCTGTGTGTGTTGAGTTTGAGTTCTTTATAGATCTTGAATATCAGCCGTTTTTCCATAGTGTCATTTGTGAATATCTTCTCCCATTCCGTGGGTTGCCTCTGTTTTGTTGACTGTTTCCTTTGCTGTGCAGAAGCTTTTGATCTTGGTGAAGTCCCAACAGTTCATTTTTGTTTTTGTTTCCTTTGCCTTTGGAGACATGTCTTTCAAGAAGCTTCTGTGGCCGATGTTGAAGAGGGTTACTGCCTATGTTCTCCTCTAGGATTTTGATAGATTCCTGCCTCATGTTGAGGTCATTTATCCATTTCGAGTTTATCTTTATGTATGGTGTAAGAGAATGGTCAAGTTTCATTCTTCTACACATAGTTGTCCAATTTCCCCAGCACCATTTATTGAAGAGACTTTTTTCCACAGTATACTTTTTTTCCTGCTTTGTTGCAGATTATTTGACCATACAGTTGCAGGTCCTTATCTGGAATCTCTGCTCCACTGGTCTGTGTGTCTGTTTTTGGGCCAGTAGCATGCTGTCTTGGTGATCACAGCTTTGTGAGTGAAACCTGAAATCAGGCAACGTGATGCCACCAGTTTCATTTTCCTTTTTCAACATTTCCTTAGCAATTTGGTTCCATACGAATTTTAGAGTACTTTGTTCTAGCACTTTGAAAAATGCTGGTGGAATTTTGCATTGAAAGTATACTCTGAGCAGTATAAATATTTTAATGTTTATTCTTTTGATCCATGAGGACAGATGCTTTTCCATTTTGTGTCTTCTTCAATTTCTCTCATGAGTGTTCTATAGTTCCTCAAGTACAGATCCTTTACCTCTTTGGTTAGGTTTATTATGGTTCTTGGTGCTATAGTAAATGGAATTGATTCTCTAATTTCCCTTTATATATTGTCATCGTTAGTGTATAAAAAAGCAAGTGATTTCTGTACATTGATTTTGTACCCTGCCACATTACTAAATTGCTGTATGAGTTCTAGCAGTTTGGCATGGGGCCTTTTGGGTTTTCCATACGAAGTATCATGTCACCTGCGAAGAGACAGAGTTTGACTTTTTCTTTGCCAATTTGAAAGCAGAGGCTTAACCCACAGAGCCACCCAGGCACCCCTTCTTTGCCAATTTGAATACCTTTTACTTATTTTTGTTGTCTGATTGCTGCTGCTAGGACTTCTAGTACTATGTTGAACAATAGTGGTGAGAGTGGGCATCCTTGTCGTGTTCCTGATCTCAAAGGGAAGGCTGTCAGCTTTTTCCCATTGAGAATGAGACTCACTGTGGAGTTTTTCATAGATCGATTTTATGAAGTTGAGGAATGTTCCCTCTATGCCTATACTTTGAAGAGTTTTAATCAGGAATGGATGTTGTGTTTTGTCAAATGCTTTTTCTGCATCAAATGAAAGGACCATGTGGTTTTTCTCTCTTCTCTTATTGATTTGTTCTAGGACATTGACTGATTTGCAACTGTTGAACCACCCTTGCATCCCAGGGATAAATTCCGCCTGGTCATGGTGGATAATCTTTCTAATGTACTCTTGGATCCAATTAGCTAGGATCATGTTGAGAATCTTGGCATCCATATTCGTCAGGGATATTGGTCTGAAATTCTCCTTTTTGATGGGGTCTTTGCCCAGTTTCGGGGTCAGGGTAATGCTGGCTTCATAGAAAGAGTCTGGAAGTTTTCCTTCTATTTTTTGAAAAAGCTTCAGGAGAATAGGTATTATTTCTTCTCTTCCCCAGGGAATCTGTCAGGTCGTGGGCTCTTGTTTTGGGGGAGGTTTTTGATCACTGCTTCAATCCTGTTACTAGATATTGGTCTATTCATGTTGTCAATTTCATCCTGATTCAGTCTTGGAAGCTTATAGGTTTCCAGGAATGCATCCATTTCGTCTAGGTTGCTTGACTTATTGGCATAAACTGTTGATAATAATTTCTGATGATTGTTTCTATTTCCTTGGTGTTAGTCGTGATCTCTCCCTTTTCATTCATAATTTTATTAATTTGGGTTCTCTCTCTCTCTTAGTTTGGATTAGTTTGGCCAGTGGTTTATCGATCTTATTGATTCTTTGAAAGAACCAGCTTGTAGTTTCATTGATGTGTTCTACTCCATCTCTAGCTTCTAACTCATGGATCTCTGCTCTAATCTTGATTATTTCCCTTCTTGTGCATCCGGTTGGCTTAATTCGTTGTTGATTTTCCAGTTCTTTAAGGTGTAAAGAGAGTTGTTGTATTCTGGATTTTTCAATTTTTTTTGAGTGAGGCTTGGATGGCTATGTATTTCCCCCTTAGGACCACCTTTGCTGTATCGCATAGGGTTTGGACCAGTGTGTCTTCATTCTCATTGGTTTCCATGAATTGTTTAAGTTCTTTGATTTCCTGGTTGATCCAAACATTCTTAAGCAGGGTGGTCTTTAACTTCCAAGTGTTGGAATTCCTTCCAAACTTTTTCTTGTGGTTGCATTCCGGTTTCAAAGCACTGTGGTCTGAGAATATGCAGGGAGTAATCTCAGTCTTTTGGTATTGGTTGAGTCCTGATTTGTGACCCGGTATGTGGTCTATTCTGGAGAAAGTTCCATGTACATTCGAGAAGAATGAGTATTCTGTTGTTTTAGGGTGGAAAGTTCTGTATGTATCTGTGAGGTCCATCTGGTCCAAAGTGTCATTCAAAGCTCTTGTTTCTTTATTGATTTTCTGCTTCGATGATCTGTCTATTACTGAGAGTGGTGTGTTAAGATCCCCTACAATTAATATATTCATATCAATATGACTCTTTATTTTGATTAACAGTTGACTCATGTAGTTGGCTGCTCCCATATTGGGGGCATAAATATTTACAGTTGTTAGATCTTCTTGGTGAATGGACCCTTTAAGAATGATGTAGTGTCCTTCTGTATCTCTGACTACAGTCTTTAGCTTAAAATTTAATTTCTCTGATACCCCAGCTTTCTTTTGAGGCCCGTTGGCATGAAAGATGGTTCTCCATCCCTTCGCTTTCAGTCTGGATATATCTTTAGGTTCCAAGTGGGTCTCTTGTAGACAGCATATGGATGGGTCCTGTTGTTTTATCCAGTCTGCAACCCTGTGCCATTTTATGGGAGCATTTAGGCCGTTCAAGTTGAGAGTGATTATTGAAAGATACATTTTTATTGACATCATGTTGCCTGTGAATTCCTTGATTCTATAGTTTGTCTCTGTAAATTTCTGCTCTATGTCACTCTTGGGTTCTTTCTTCTTTTATAGAACCCCCCCTTCATTATTTCTTGTAGTGCAGGCTTGGTGGTCACATACCCTTTTAAACCTTGCCGGTCTTGGAAGCTCTTTATCTCTCCATCCATTTTGAATGTCAGCCTTGCTGGATAAAGTATTCTTGGCTGCATGTTCTTCTCATTTAGTGCCCTGAATATGTCTTGCCAGCCCTTTCTGGCTTGCCAGGTTTCTGTGGACAGTCTGACATTATTCTGATGGACCTTCCTCTGTATGTGAGGAAACTATTCCCCCTAGCTGCCCTCAGAAGCTCTTGTCTAAAGTTATGATTCATGAGTTTCACAATTAAGTGTATGGATGTTTTTCTAGACTTGTTGATCTTGGGGAGTGTCCTTTATGCCTCTAGGACAGAAACACTTTTTCAGTTCCCCAGATTAGGGAAATATTTGTCTAGAATTTATTCAGCTATATCTTCTAATCTTCTCTTTCTCCCCCCCTCAGGTATCACAATAATTCTGACGTTGGACCATTTTATGGTGTCTTTTATTTTCCTAATTCTGTTTTCATGGCTTCTAAGCTGTTTGTTCTGGGCCTTCTCCTGATTCTTCTTTTCTATCAGTTTTTCTTCTAGATCACTAATTCTATTTTCTGCCTTGGTTACCATAGGTGTTAGAGTATTTAGATTAGATTGGATCTCATGTATAGCATTTTTAACTTCTGCCAGATCAACTCTCATTTCTGCCCTCAGAGATTCTATGTTGTCACTAATGGTCCTCTCCAACCTTGCCATTGCCTGGATAATTGTTACCCTGAATTCCCTTTCTGACATACTATTTATGTCCATATCCAATAGGTCTGTGGCAGAGGGCACAGTCTATGAATTTTTCCTCTGTTGTGTGTTCCTCCTCCTAGTCATTTTGGTGAGAGGTGGTTGAGGGGATGTATAGCTGAATATATCAACCACGATCCAGACAATGTGCACCCAGGTCCAAGCAGAAGCATTGATCTGTTTCAGCAATGAAATTACATCAGCACTTGGCGGCTCCAGCTACTTTAAATGGATCCAGTGTCACCAGGCTCTTGGCTAGCTCCACTGAAACTGTGCCCCTAGCACGTCCAGGTGCCTGCTGCCTCCCACAGCACCAGGATTCTCCTGGCACACCACACGGTGTCCTCTACCATAGGTTCCCTGGCCAGAAGCTGTCCTTCATAATTTTGATGAAATTTTACCACCATCAACCCAGAAGCCTCCATAGAGTTTCTTCTCCCCCCTCCCAGTACTGATTTGGATGTCCTTCTATATTCCTATCTTGTACCATATGTTCCTCAGCCATCATAAGAGGACAGCACAGTCCTCACCATCCCATATTTGTTGATTTATTAGTCTACTTTTCCTTTAGCTGTAAGTTCCTTGAAAACAAGAACCGTATCTACTCACCTTTATAGTCCTCGCATATATTACAGCCTGGGTACACAGTGTGAACCCAGTAAATTTGTTAAAAGGATGATTAATTAGGAAACAGGAAATACTCCTTCCAACAATACCCACACCCCATTTGGAACTCTATAGTGTGAGAACTTTTCCAAAGAACAATGGAAATAATTATAGAACTATGAGGAAAGACAAATGGACATTGAGATTATTCATTATTATTATTGGTGATGTAGAGAGATGACCCTGTAGTATCTCATTATTATTAAATGCTCTTGTATAAGTATCAAATCTGAACTGTAAGCTACATGAAAGAGTGGTATAACTCTATTTTGTTTATGCTGAACTCCCTGCACTTGGCATGTATTAGGAGTAAATAAACATTTATTAAAATTTGTTGAATGAGAACAGTAGCAGACATTCAAGATAGATGGAATATATGCTGCTAATATTGATAAAAATTAAAATGTGTTTCTAAAAAATGTCTTGTGTTGATATTTTTTGAGGTCTTTCTGCATTATCTTTTAACCTTTGTATGCATGTTGCCAGTGTCTCTCACCATTTTTGTTTTGTTTTATGTAGTTAAACCTTTTAATTTTTCTTTTATTGTTTTTGTGTTTTACATTATGTATATGAAGGCTTTCCTACAGTAGGACTGAGAAAATATTTCTTGACATATTACAGTTTTATTTATCTATGTTAAGATCTTTAATCTATCTGGAATTCATGTTTGTATACAATATATTTTGATTTTATGATTAATGCATACTCTGTTGTATATTACTTTGTGCCTCTGTAGTTTTTAATTTTGTCCTGGCTTAATTGTAAAAGACAGGGAATATGCGTTCAAAGCATCTTACTTATAAAATCATCTTAGAATGTGTTGGCAGAATGTTTCCAAAGCTACTTCAATGCCTTCAGTTCCTCTAATTCTTTTTTTCCTAATTGAATACACTTGATCTTTTGTGATAGGACTCCTAGTCATTAAACTTGTACTTTTTGTAAACATAGTATATGTTTTTGGTCAGAGGTCTCTAAGGTTTTTATTTATGGATAATTCATTGCCCCAAACCAATAGTGAAAACTAGTGATCTTTTAAACATGGAAACACCCTGTAATTTTCTCTGGCATTGCAACAACTTTGATGTTCATCTTTCTCTTTTCTGGCTAAACCTATATACACTTAAGTACAGGATCACATTAAGAAAATGCTCAGACCACATGTAAACAACCTGTGGCTAGACAATTCCTGAACCCTATGCTATGTCCAATTTTCAAAGGATGTAAGCTTCTGTGTTGTTTTCTCTACCATATATTTTTCCACAAAAGTCGTACTTACTACTTTATCATGAACCAATGTATTTGGGCATAAGTCTAGACATGCTGTGATTTGAAAGAAGTCTATCCCTTCCTGCCTACCCCACCCTTCTGTCCTCTGAAGAGGGGTTTGAATATCTCTTGTCTTGGGACATAGCTCTGTGGGTATGTCTAGCATCCTGGGAAAAAGATCTAGAAGGAAGTTAATAAATCAGAATAAATTTCAATCATCTGCAGATGAAAATAAGATGACTATTATAATAAGAAAAGAAAAGAAGGGCAAAGGAGATTGAGTTAAGTTCAGTAAACTGGTGATCAGTTTTATTTTTCAAAAAAAAAATAAATTTACCACCTTGAAGGAAAGGAAAAAAAAAGAAAATTTCTTTGAATGTATGTGATAAATCAGATGATTCCATAACATTCAAGTATATCAGTTGGAGGAAAACAAACCCGGAACTTCTGTTCATTTTGTCAGTTGATTTTATACACTAAATCAGGAACTGTTTCTCTCAGCTTTTCCTTCATCTCCTTTCCCTTAGTAGTTAAGATATGACTCACCAGGATTGATTATACAGCTGACAAAAACAACCATGAGAAGGCAGGATAAGGGAGAAGTGGGGGTGAACAACATTCATTAAATATGGTAGAAACATCCCCATTTATAGCTCCTATGCAGGAGAGTTCTAAGCATGTTCCAGAGCTCAGAGGTAGAAAACTGAGCCTCTATAACAAGCCCAGGACTAAGAGTCCCCATGGAATATTCTGTCAGAATGGGCAGGGCCACAGGATATAAAGTGGACAGGCCCTGGCCACTACACATTGTAACCAGAAACTTGAATGAAGAAGTCAATGATGTACTTTACAGAAGGACATAAGCACAAGCCTGGGGAGGAGGATTGAATGTAGTGAACCATGGCATTGCAAAACAGGCTGGCAGAATGGTTGAAACAAACAAAAGTTTAACAGGGATAAATATAATGCAGCCTTTTAATTTAAAATGTAGAAGATTCAGTCTTTTAATTTCAAATAAATATGCTCTTTAACCCAGTAATTTCTAGCTATACTTTCACGTGTGTTGTGTCTTTACATACCTGTCTTTACACATACACATACACATACACATACACACAAATTCATGATCTTTGCGGCCTTTTGTGTAATTGCACACTGAAGACACAAGTAATATTCTTCAGTAAGAGTTTGATTAAATAGCTTATGTTATGTGACTCAGTGGAAACTTGTCGTGAATTAAAGATAGATCTATATATGCTGATATAGAATAATGCAGTATGGATAATCTAAATGTATTATCAGATGAGAAAAGCATCCTATGATGCTAACCATACAGTATTCCCTAATACTAAAGGAAAGATAAAGAAAATGGAGTCTTCAGAGGTAGCTGGGAATGCACTGTTGGGAAAGAAAGCGTATTCTAAGCAGCAAAGATGGAATGTGCAATTAACATAGGTTAGAAAGAGTGTAGATATTCAGGAAATAGTGAGTAGTCCACCTAGGATGTATACCAAATCATCTAGTTACTAATTTTTATATTATCATTTCCTCCTCTTGAATACGGTCATGAATGTCAGTGTAAATGTGTATGCAACCAAAAAAAAAAAAAAACAATTCCTGGTTACTTCAAGTAACACCAACATTATTAGAAATGACTCAAACAAACACACAGGCAGGGCCTGATCACATAGACAACACCCTGGCTTTCAGTAATAGAAGCCATCCGCTCCTCCCAAAGTAGAGATATGAAGCCTTTTGGTTATAGTGTGAAATCAACTTTAACCATCTCCCATAGCAACAACAAAATCAATGCCAATCTTCTAGGTAAACAGGCACCTATTATACCACCTATTGGCAGAGAGGCAAACATTTACTTGCCGTACTGATAAATATGATAATTAAAGTTTCCTTCTGTAAAATTTTGAGTTAATTTTGGGGTATTATTCGCTAGTGTGTGTGTATTAACTTGTAGCTTTACACTATATTACTATATTTATCCTAATTTGTAGACCTAAATGCTATAGTAGATTTGCTTAGATAAAGTCTATTTTAGAATCATGGTCTCAACCTCATAAGTCTTATGGTTAAGCCATGATGGTACCACAGTTCGTGCAGGTATCACATCATCGACCAGAGTATAAAGTGGGGACAATTTCTCCTTTGTGTCCTCCCAGTCTTTGCATGCAGGATCCCATCTTAATGCTTCTCTTCTCCTAGTGACCAAAGCATTCTATTCATAGATCCTTGCGGAACTTAACTCTCTGGAAGTCACCATGGAAACCAGATAAACATTGGTCAAAGCTGCTCTGAAACAGAAAAGATGTCCCAGTGGAAAGGACTTTTTCACTTCTTCAGCAACTGTTTCTCTAATTCATTCTTAAGATTTGTAGACATAAATAAATGGAGTATGATGATAAATGTTTGTTTGAATCATTTCTAATAATGTTGGTGTTACTTTAAGTAACCAGGAATTGTTTTCTTTTTTGGTTATCATACACGTTTACACTGACATTCATGGCCGTATTCAAGAGGAGGAAGTGATAATATAAAATTAGTAACTAGGTAATTTGGTATATATCCTAGGTGGACTATTCACTATTTCCTGAATATCTACGCTCTTTCTCACCTATGTTAATTGTACATTCCATCTTCGCTGCTTAGAATGCGCTTTCTTTCCCAACAGTGCATTCTCAGCTACCCCTGAAGACTCCATTTTCTTTATCTTTCCTTTAGTATTAGAGAATACTGTATGGTTAGCATTATAGGATGTTTTTCTCATCTAAATGTAATATCTACTTTTTTTCAAAGGACTCTTGACTTTTTGTTTTCTTACTCCATACTGTCTTGAAGCTCTTCCCCAGCCACCTATATATATATGGCTGGTTATTAACTAATGTGTCACTTGATTTTCATTCTGGAGAAATTCTGGGTTGCTCTAGATGAGCTCTAGGATGCTATCTCTCCTTCAGTATAGTGAGCTGTGAAATACGAACGTCGGACTAGGTTTTCTCTAATGTATCACTGGGCTTTAAAGCTCTATAATTCTGTGATTCTTATTTCTGTAAGTCAGCTGATGATATTTTTGGTGACTTGGAAGTTGGTTTCCACAATTATACTCCCCTGCCTATTTGGCATGAGCTGCCTTTTCACCCTGTACTCCACAGACCTCCTCCTCACAAAGAAATCTCTTTGATCTCAAAGACAGCTCTGTAAGGTGCAGAGCAAAACAAATACCAGGCTATTTCCCTCCATGGTGCTCATGGCAGTATGAGTTGTCCAAGGGAATAAGGAAGCTTGAAAACAACTGATAGTACTATCCTTGAAGCAACATTTGCAAGTGCCAAATTAATTTCTATCAACACAAACAAGTATGTTATTTCAGGGAAGTTTCCCAAACATAAAAGGGATAGAATGAATGACATTTTTTAAAAGATTTTATTTATTTATTTGATAGACAGAGATCACAAGTAGGCAGAGAGGCAGGCAGAAAGAGAGGGGGAAGCAGGCTCCCTGCTGAGCAGAGAGCCCGATGCGGGGCTCAATCCCAGAACGCTGGGATCATGACCTGAGCTGAAGGCAGGCGCTTAACCCACTGAGCCACCCAGGCACCCCAGAATGAATGACATTTAAAAATGGTTTTGATTATCCATAAATATAACAACACCCTGGGGGAAGGAGGGGAAACAACTCCTGTCTTTACCACTAACTACATTTTCTAGAGCCTTGAGAAGATTTTTATGGCAGTCCTTTATTAAGCAGTCATATTAAATTATTCCTAGCACACATGTAATTCATCAATGAACTGATACATTTTAAAATATTCATTTTCTTAAAAAATAGGAATGAATCAGGCATGGCTATACTTAAATTAATTTGATAATCATTATGCAGAAGGAAGAAATATTTAATCAAAAATGACCCTCACAAAAATGGTGACTCACAAGTAAAAAGTAAGGGTATTTTAATATTAAAGGCTAGCAAAGCATTGACTATGCATTAAATTTAGAGCCTGGGGATGAACAAGAATCATCAGATCTGAGTTAAGATGTGTTGCTTTTTGAGGAGCCTGGGTGGTTTAGCTGGTTAAGCTGTCTGACTCTTGATTTCAGCTTAGGTCATGATCTCAGGGTCACGAGACTGAGACCTGCATTGAATGCCATGCTGGGCGTGGAGCCTGATTAAGATTCTCTCTCTCTCTCTCTCTCTCTCCCTCTGCCCTCCCACACTTGCAAAAAAAAAAAAAAGTTGTTTTTTACGTGAGGTACTTCTATAATAATAACAGTTGATAACAAAGAATACTACTGAAGAATACTAAGCTAGAACACATATACATGGTTTCTATTTAGGAGAGGTGACTCTATAATTGCATAGAACTCCATTTATATAGGTGTCCAATACTTCACTTAAATGTGACACATGAAAATGATGGATCTCATCCATTTTATGAAAAAACCAAAACAAATCCTAACCCCAAAAAACAACAGGTTTTTTCCTAATACCCAGGGAAAGTGCTTCAGTGTGCCTACCTCCTACTTCTATAGGGATTAAAAACACAGCCTTTGGGATTAGAAATATTTAATGTACTTTCTAGGGCGGCCTGGGTGTCTCAGTGGGTTAAAACCTCTGCCTTCAGCTCAGGTCAGGATCCAGGGTCCTGGGATTGAGCCCCGCATCGAGCCCCACATCGGGCTCTCTGCTCAGTGGGGAGCCTGCTTCCTCCTCTCTCTCTCTACCTGCCTCCCTGCCTACTTGTGATCTCTGTCTGTCAAATAAATAAATAAAATGTTAAAAAAAGAGAAATATTTAACATACTTTCTAGATAACCTTGAGAAAATTATTTGGGGAAACTCTTCTAAATATCATTTATTTCTAAACTGGAATACATATATTTATTTCATAGAATTGTTGGGATAATTAAATAATGTTTAATTAAAGCATTTATTTTAGGGTCTGGCCCATAAGTAAGTTATTACTTATTTTTATTCTGTTGTTACTACTTATTTTTCTGAACTTTATGAGCTCTCTGTGGCTGATGGACATGTAAAGGCATTTATCTCTGACTGTCCATAGGTATCTTTGGGTTTGAAAAGAGGTCTGGTGCAAGGAAGTGGATGAAGCAATTCTGAACCGTGCTGATTATATATGAGGACTGGTCATATGGTATATAGTTGCTGGAATTTGAGCTTGACTTAGCATTTTGACTGATAAATGGACAAGTGGTAAGAGAAAAAAAGGTATTGCAGGGAGGGTAGAGATGTTAACTATTCAGCACTTCGAAAACACAATCTTCTGTCCTAACATGGCCTCAGAACTCAACAGAGCACACCAGTCAATTAGAGTTGGCCCAAGAGATAAATCTTGTTTGCCATCTGTTAGAATGATCAATGATACTTAAAACGTGTCTATGGACCAGCAGCACCAACATCACCTGGGTATTTGTTAGAAATACAAATTCTCAGGCCTAAACCAAGGCGTACTTTTCTAGAGGTGAAGCTCAGGAATCTGTGTTTAACAAGATTTCCAGGTGGCTCTGCTGCATGCCAACGTGTGAGAAGCCTCCTTAGATGTTCTGCTCATCAACAAATTGGGACTTCTTGGATGGCAAAATGGTGAAATGAACATAAACCATTCCAGGCGCTGTTCAGTGTGCCCTCATATGCTTATCCTTTCCAATAATCTTTTAATATAGATAGTTCTAGATAATTTAGATAGATGGTAGATAGAGAAGGAAAAAAGGAGAGAGAGGAAAGAAAGAAGAAAGGAAGAAAGGGAGGAAGGAAGAGAGCAAGAGAGGCAGATAGCAGGAGAGAGAGAGGCAGGAAAGAAAAAAGAAGAAAGAAGAAGAAAAATGACAAAGGAAAGGAAAGAGGAAGGGAAGGGAAGAAAGAGAGAAGAGAAGGGGGATAAGGAAAGGGAAAGAAGCTAGATTTCTAAGTAGTTATATAGATTTCATGTAACTAGTAAGAGGCTGAATTAGAACTCAATTCCTGTTTAATTTTAAAGCGTAACATTTTTTTTTTCCTCTTCCATTCTGCCACACTAAGCAATATAGGTAAGAATCAAGCATTTCTATGGTGCCATCAAAATGTAATTGTTTGAGATAGTAAAAACAAAACAAAACAAAACAAAAAAACCCCAGAACTGGAGAAATAGATCTCAGTTCACTGGTCTCTTCACAGAATATCATTGCTCACAAAATCATTAGGAATCAAAAAGTCATCCAATTCCTAAAATATTGGAATAACTTTATCCACAATGAAAACCAGAGAGGCTGTGGGAATAAAAGCATTTGTCAATGCAGAATTTGGCCCTTAGAGATAGAAAAGAAAGTTTTGGTCAGAACATCAGAATTAATAAAAATTCCCAGTCACTTTTAAAATTTTTCACAGATCATGTGTTATGTTTTCTAAAAAGACTTTCCAGATAAAGTTTCAGGAAGAGATCTGAATAAAATGTTCTAGCAACTGTTTCTTTTTCTTCCATGTTTTCTTTTTGAATACTTTTTTTTTTTTTGGCCAAACAGAATTCTTCTTGTGCTTGACAAAATAAAAATGCAAACCAGACAAAAGAACAATGTACCTTAAAAATTAATGTTTGCACGTATTTATTTTAGCTAATGCCAAAAATTTTCACAAAACCCAAAGTATTTATGCTAGCTGTTTTAATTGGAACCTTTGTATGATCAGGTAGATAAGAAATATGAATACATTTGCAGAAAGAAGCAGAACATGAAGATCACATGGATTCCTCTGGACTCAATGCCCAGCTGCTTAGTGTCTGCAGCACTGTTACTGGTGGCCAAAGGCCAAAAGTGCTGGTGCGATCTGGTGGGCTGGTGTCTTGCCAAATGGCACATCTTCACTGTGTAGGATGAAGGCTGGTCTTTGTGTGTGTGTGTGTGTGTGTGTGTGTGTTTGTTTTGTTTTCTGCAGGTATCTTTGAGATACCTGCAATGATTACAGTAGTTTAAATGAACGAGTCATGCATCACTTCTGAAAGGACAAATGGTTTTTTTCCAAATTGACTGTCAGAATATTTATGTGACCTTAGTCATAAGGATTTCTTTATCTAAACCATGGCATGAAAAGAGAATCACAAATTCTCTTTCTTCAATACTAGTTTGTCAGAACCTACTGATGAATTTTTCTGTGTGGTTTTTTGAAATGCCTCCAATTATTCTGAGAAGTTTGTCTTTTTTTTTCCTCCTGGTTGTAGTTGTTCTGTAGGTTATTTTATAGATTGTTTTAAAGCTCCCATGCTCCCACTCTCTGCTAAAAATAATTCAAAGCATGAAACACAGACAAAATATATTATACTTCTATAGCCAGTTTCTCCAATTCTCAAATTTCTATGCTAATTATTTCCATGAGGTTTTCCATAGTAAGTGACAGAATTCCTAAGTTTATTTTTTTTTAAAGATCTTATTTATGTATCTATTTGAGGGGTAGGCTGGGCAGAGAGGGCGGGAGAGGGACAAGCAGAGTCTTCGCTGAGCTCAGACTTCCATGCATGGGGCTGAATCTCATGATCCTGAGATCATGACCTGAGCCAAAATCAAGAGTTGGATGCTTAACCAACCAACCCACCCAGGTGCCCCTGGAATTCCTCAATTTATAATATGGTCTTTTACCAGCCATTGTACTGGTTGCCTTCATGTAGAGCTCAACATATACTTTCAGGCAATCTGTGTTTGTTGTTGAACCTTAAAATGGAAGCAGAGATTTGAACCTCCAGATGTTTTGAATTCTCCAGCTAGCTGAAGCTTGCAGATAAGGTACTCCAGTATCTCATTATCCAGAAGACACACTCATTGTTCTTCTGATACAAATGTGTCCTCAGTATCTATGAACAATCAGCAACATCATAGGTGGCAACTCCCAATAGTTCAGATGGAGGAGCAATTTTATAGATTGAAGGTGGCTGTCTCCCAGCTGCAAGAGGACTGGGATTTGTGCCATTTCCAAATGGAGCCCTAACTCTGTCCTCAACATGATGACTTACCTTATGAGTTTAGGTTAGTAAGCAAGATATTTGACTAAAATGTCAGCAGAATTCAATGCATATTTACTGAGCACTGTATGTGGCATTCTGGATAAATGGAATGCAATAGGGATACCTGCCCTTAGGCAGCTCCTAGTCTGGTTAAATTGTAGTGAGGCAAGGCAAAGTTACGATCTATTCACAGCAGCAGAACAACGAACTTTCCACAGAGCTCTTGAAGATAGGTGTTAAGCACAACAGTAACTAGGAATGATAATCGCATATTGAGAAATTACTATATAGCAGATATGGCGCTAAACTTTATGTATGTATGCTTTACTTCAATCCTGAGATTAAAAATAAACTTTACATATTACTATTTCTGTATTACAACTGAAGCAACTGAAGCTCAGAGACATTAACTGCATTAACAAACCTTAACTACTCAATGTTGCTGAAGTCTGACTATGGTTTCTACACTACCTCCTTTTTTATTCTGGACATTACTGGTCCTGAAACTAGCAATTATCATGTTGGCATTTTAATAAAGAGCTATTTGGGGAAAGATATTGGCTAGCTTGCTCTTTTATAAAGAATATGGGTTATGTATATACATGAAATTCCAAATGGAGAGAGATGAAAATCAGGTGACTAACACAGTTACAGAATCATAGCAACCACATAAATAGGCACATCTTATTAGGCTAATATCTAAATAATTATCATTTTAAGTATTTTATGTGAATTAACTCTTTGAAGCCTACAGCAGCTCTATTATCCCCATTTTACAGTTAAGGAAATACCCTACAAATTCAAGGAAATAATAACCAAGTAAAATTTGAAGCTTAAGTAATAATTAGATTTTAAAATGTTAGAATAAGGAATGTGTGTCAGGATAGGTTAGAATATGCTGCAGTAATAAATATCTCAAAATTCTCAAGGGCTGAAAACAATACAGGTTTATTGCTCCTTTATGCTTCATGTCCATCTCAGGACATTATCCTTACTCAGGGACTGAAACTGATAGTCCTTCATCTGTAATGTTGTTAGGTGCCATGCAGGAGGAAGAAAGATGGAAAATCATACATCTGCTCCATAAACGCTTATGCTTGCATGTGACACACACTGCTTTTACTCACTTTTCGTTGGTCAAAGCAAGTCACATGATCATAGCTAACTTCAGTGGGATAGGGAGTACTGTACAATCATGTACTCAGAGGAGAATATTTGGAAATAGTGGTGAATAGTACTAATGTCTGTCACAGGGGAAAAACCAGAAGAGTATTCCAGACAGAGCCAACAGACAAGCCCTGATAAGGTTTTGTGTGGATGGGAAATTATAAACATTTTGATATTGCTAAATAAGTTGTGAAGCAGGGAGTATCAGACATCTTTGGCAATGGCAGATTGAAGCCAGGTTGTAAAAGTACTTTTTTAACACGCTTATAAACTTGGACTTTATTCTGTAAGCCATAGGGAAACTTTGGGGGCTGTATGAAGGACAGTGATTGTCAGATTTTGTTTTACATAGGTTATTGTAGTATTGGTGCAATGAATGAATTTGAAGAAGTCAAGAATAGATATAAGAAACTCAACTAGAAATAAGAAACTCAACTAGACAAACTATGTTAGAGATAGTAGATGCAAAAGTAGAGAAAATTAATAAATATTTAGGACATATAATTGAAGGAACTCAATTAATTGAATATGGAGGGTAAGGGCAAGGAGAAAGCTATGAAAGCAATGAGATATAATATTTGGTTAATGTTGACTCATTAAGTGACATAGAGAATATAACAGGAGCAGGAATGAGGGTAAAATGTACTTTGAATGTTAGCCTATGGATTTCACAAAATTGGAAATGTCCAACAGGTGTCTGTAAATATGAGTCTGAAATCTGGAGGAAAGTTCATGGATAGGGATTTAGTTTTGGAAATCAGTAGCATATGGGAAGTAGTTAAGGTCCTGAGAGTGGATGACAATCAAAAGAGAAGCTCTACTGTAAAAAAAGGAGTGGACCGAGAATGGAACTCAGAAACTCCAACATTTAGAAGAGAGACAAATCAGGAACAGTTTATGGAAGAGAGAAAAAAGGAATGGACAAAGGCAAAAAATAAAGATGCAAAAAAGAGAGCTCAAGAAAGTCAGATAATCAGTCAGGTTGAGAAAGATAAATAAAGTCTTCAAGTGCCATTTGGAGATAGAAATAATTCAGGTTACTCATATACATGTCTAAAACAGCTTTACTAAATATAATTGATATATGAAAATTTTCACACTTTTCATATGTACGATTTTAGGGGTTTGGGCATATGTGTATGCCTATGTAGCCATTGGTAGCATCAAGGTAATAGACATATCTGTCACCTCCAAATTTCCTTGTGTCCCTTTTTATTTTTTTGTGGTGTAAAAAAAACCAAGCAAACAAAAACAAACTTAGCATGAGGTCTACTCTGTTAACAAGTTTTTAAGTGCATAGGCATTATGTTATAGCAATTGGTATAAAGTTTTAGTTATGTAAGATGGACATCTATTGATACATTTGAACAGAACTTATCAGTTGATTGGTTGGGGCAGAGAGTAAAATTCAGTGGACTGAAAAGTGACTGGGTAGTGCCAGAATTAAGACTGTGAATGTAGACTACTCTGTCTTTAAGTCTGACTGAAATGGGGAGAAATAAAGGAATATATCAGTGGGGTCACAGAGTCAGAAGATTTGATAAAATTGAAGAATC
This sequence comes from Lontra canadensis, assembly GCF_010015895.1. Lineage (NCBI taxonomy): Eukaryota > Metazoa > Chordata > Mammalia > Carnivora > Mustelidae > Lontra > Lontra canadensis. Next base: position 1,165,417 of record NW_022631008.1, on the reverse strand, counting down.
TTGGGCATGTTTATATTTACAAGTTGTGGAAAAAAAGATGGCAATATGAGGAATATAAAAGATAGAAGATACAGAGCAAATAAATGGTTTCATTATTTCCTAAATAGTCAACAATTTTAATTTTGACAACTATACACTTTACCATGGAAGCTGAAAGGCAGACTTCAATTTTTCAAGAAAAATCAGTATATTACAAAGTAATAAAATCCTTATGAAGGCCTGAATTGTTCAGTGAACTGAGCTAGAGGTTCAAAGGCTGAAGGTTTTAATCATGGCTAGATGATTGATTTTACTATATAATTTGGGCAAGCTATTTTGATTTCTATTGGTTAGGAGGCATGCAAAGTTTAGCTCATTCAAATCAAATTTACCTCTCTGTCTTGTTTTCACATATATAATGTAAGGGTGAGCCAGCCCCTGAATAAATAGAAAGTAGAATTAGATAAGCTGTTTGCAATAAAAAATATTTTACAAACAAAAATGCTGCATAAAAAGTGGCTCAGTGGGTTGGGCCTCTGCCTTTGGCTCAGGTCATGATCTCAGGGTCCTGGGATCGAGTCCCGTGTCGGGCTCTCTGCTCGGCGGGGAGCCTGCTTCCCTCTCTCTCTCTCTGCCTGCCTCTCTGTCTACTTGTGATCTTTCTCTGTCAAATAAATAAATAAAATCTTTAAAAAAATATCTCAAAAACATGTCACTTTATATATAATTTCAAATCGTTTTATTGTATGTCCCATTTTGCACCTGAAAACCTAGTTTTGGAAGAAAATTGATAATGGTAGAATTTCAAAGAGTGAAAAAGCATGGGTGTTATTTAGAAGGGAGTCAGGGAAACCACAATCAATGAATCTTGGAACACTACACCAAAAACTAATGACGTACTGTATGGTGACTAACATAACATAATAAAAAAATTTAAAAATGAAAAAAAAAAAAAAGAATTCCCTTGAATGTATTTCAAACACCACAGGTTAGTAGATACCACCAGCCCCACAAAAACTCTAAAATAACACCTTTGTAGCCATCTAGTTCAGACTCTTTCTGATATCCTAATCAGAAACTTGCCTTTATGAAATGGGGCAGCCCTCTTGTTTTCACACAGACAAGCATTTGGCATATTATCTTTTGAGGACATGATATATGTTGCAATGTATTGTTGCTCTTCCATACTTTAGTTTACTTTCTATTTTAAAAATTATTGAGCATTGTTCATTCTTGCTTGGTTGCTAGCCTGGCAAGCTTCCTTTCAAAGTTGTGGGGATATGGCCTCTCCTCTGCTTGCAACTCTAGCCTAATCTGAAACAAGAAGAATATTTAAACTGTAGTCCTTATTTATTTCATATAAAATGCATTTTCAAATTGTGGGGGTGACTTTGAGCACTGGGTTGATAAAGATAGTGAGACAATGGGAAATAATATGGCAATGAAAAATAGATGTCTGCCAAGGGTGTAGAAAAAAGAGGGGCAGCTTAAGCACCAGGTATTTATAATCCCCACTGATGACACACAATTTGGGATGAAGCATCTATATCATTGGGAACTCTGTGTCTGTGTTTTAGCCATCACCAGTACTTTTCTGCCCTGTTCTGTGTTCTGGGAATGTGCCCTGTTCCTGAGTCAATTTTACAACCTTTAGATAACTGGCTAAGTCTTGGGCTATGACAAGCACCTGTCATATAAAAAGTCTTATGCTAATTATTACAGAGAAGAAATGATTAAAAAGCCAAGGCTCTTTTCCATATGCATGAATTGTTTCAATTTGCTTTCTTCTTTGGTTTATTTGTTGCGGTTACTTTTTAATTTGCTTTCTGTGGTGAGTTTTTATATGGTCGACTATCTGTAAAACACTTAATTCTAAGTTGCCTGGGCAGAGAGAGAAAACGAGAAATCATGTAAGCGTCAACTTTTATCTTTGCCAAACATAAAACAATCTCTACACTTGAAACTATATTTTCATTGTGAAATAAAACACTCTAACCAGTTTAAAAAGCATTAAATGAAATGCTTTAGAAGACCTACATATTTAAATATTAATAATGTTTGATCATTAAAACTTTGATATCCATTGCATACAAAATCATATCATCTGGGTTCTGAAAAAAAAACATTTAAATAAAAAGATGTATACTCCAATGAGTATGATGACCAGTCCACATTCAAATTGTCCCAGTTCTTCCGGTAATTTTTTGCCCATTTTTTCCCTATAATGTACTTTTGGCTAATTTAAAAAATCTAGAATCCAATCACAGATTGCGCACCTTGTACTTAGTTGTCCTGTTTTTTAGACTTTTTTTTTTTAATAGTCCAAAGCATTTTTCTATCTGTTTTGCCTTTAATGAAATTGCCATTTTTGAAGAGTTCAGGGTGTTTTGTGGAATGTCTTTGAATGTGATTATATTCTTATAATTAGAGTCAGGTTAAACATTTTCAGTAAAAATACTACACAGATGCTATTGTGCATATCCCACTGCATCACTTTATGTGATAACAGTATGTTAGTTTCGTGCTAAGTTTGGTCACTTGGTTAAGATGATGTCTGCCATTTTTTTTTTTCATTTTAAAAGTATCCCTCTCACTTTAAAATTAATAAATCTGTGGATTATTTTAATACTATGTGAATATTATATTCCCCAACACATTTTCATCCAGCACTTTTAGCATGCACTGATGATCCATATCTGAGCCACACTGGAGACTACAAAATGATTTCTTAATTTTATTACTCTTTCTACATTTATTAGCTGGAATCTTTGGTGAAAACTCTCTCCTCCACTATCTCTATGTACTTGTGGATTTTTTAAAAATTCAATTCATTTTTTCTTCAGTTTTTAAATCCCCATATTGTTCTAATTGTTCATTATTTGGTCTGTCATACTTGTGCTTATCCTTTTGATATGTACTTATCATTCTGTGGACACTTACTGTGCTTTCTCACATGAGATATTCCTGACTTACCTTGTATGTTCTCTGTCTCTGATCTGGAATCAACCCTTTCTCCACAGAACACTGGTTCTTTTCACTGGTGAATGGTATTTTAAAACCAAGATCTTGGCACTAAAATGTTCATTTCTTCTGGGTGAAATTGCTTCTGGACCCCTTTGGTGGAAAGAGCTAGGAATATTTATATTTTTAAGATCATAAGTTTACAATGTCAACTCTAATTCAATCCACACCTTAGGGCTTCTCCTTGCCTTCCCCATTCTATATTTATACATTGCTTCTCCCACAGTGAGAACCCTGAATCTGAACACCAGCAATATATTTACCCATTGGCTTTATTCTACAATACACACACACAAAATAATTTTAAGAATCATCAACAGGGGACGCCTGGGTGGCTCAGTTGGTTGGATGACTGCCTTCAGCTCAGGTCATGATCCCGGAGTACTGGGATCGAGTCTCGCATCGGGCTCCCAGCTCCACGGGGAGTCTGCTTCTCCCTCTGACCTTCTCCTCGCTCATGCTCTCTCTCACTGCCTCTCTCTCAAATAAATAAATAAAATCTTAAAAAAAAGAATCATCAACAATTATACTAAGTAACGTTCATGGTATTATTTTTTTCTACCTTGAAAAAAATGTCTCATTATGGGTATAGAGTCAGAAAAATGTGTTCAAGAGTTATATGAATACTCCTTTTAAAACTTGTGTTATCATTGTAATATAACATTGAGTTCATTTGTTTTTGTTTGAATTAAATTTAGGATCTGTTTTCTTCATCTTTGTTGATATAATTTTATTTTTGAAAATATGAAATATTGACAGGGCTCAAAAACATCCAGAACTATAAAAAAGTTGTACTCATAGAAGCCTCATACACCTTCCAATTACATCATCACTCCCTTCTTTCTCCTTCTGACCTCAGAGAGGGAACCATTTATATTCTTTTTAGTTAGCTTTAAAAAAAAATCATTTATTTATTTGTTTATTTATTTATTTACTTGAGACACACAGAGAGAGCACAACTAGAGGAAGGAGCAGAGGGAGAGGGACAAGCAGACTCCATGTTGAGTGTGGAGCCTGAAGCAGGCCGCATCTCAGGATCCTGCAGTCATGACTTGAGCTGAAACCAAGAGTTGGACACTTAATGGGCACTTAACTAACTGAGGCTTCCAGGCACTCCCCCTTCCCTTATTTTTTTGGTCAAAATAAACAACTATATATTTATATAGATAGATATATTAAAAAATGGTACCATATTCCTCAGCAACCTGCTTTTTTCCACTCCATGTCCATTCTCAGAGGTGATCCTCATTCTTTCTTATAACTCTAGTGTGAAAGAGTGCTCTACTGTTGGATGTAGCAGGGTTTCTTCAAATAGCCTCCTATTGATAGAGTTGAGTGGTTTCCAATGTTTCACTATGACAAATAATAATAATTTGCCACAGTGACTAACTTTCTATAGATAGATAGATAGATAGATAGATACTTGTACTTAAAGCAGTTTATTCCTTGGGGCAAATTCTTTTAAGTGGGCTCTCTCGGTCAAAGGCATTTTGATAGATATTGTCAAACTCTCCTCCATCGGGGTTCTATGATATTTTATATTCCCACCAGCAATGTTTGAGACTTTCTCCATAGTCTGGCCAACAGAGTGTGTTATTAGGCTTTTGAATTTTAGGAGTGTATTTTCTCAAAAGTTTCTTAGGTAATTCTGATTTCAGGTTGAGAACCACTGACTTAGATTGTCAGAAATTTTAAGAGACTGCAAAATGAAAGCAATGGTGATGTAATAGAAAAGAGTATCACAAAAAATAACTTGAAAAAAAAGGGGTAAGGAACAAGTCATATTAACTTCATTCAAATTCCATTTTCCTAGGTTTGACATTGTCTAGGGGGTAAGAATTAAACACTGTGTGATATTTAAATTAAAAAAAATGTATCCCATGCCCACCTTTAAAAAGGTTTTCCCTGTTGTCATCATTTTATATACTTTACTATTATGTTAGTGTCCCACTTGGGTTGAAAATCTATTTAGGCATCAGCAGGGAGCATTTTTAGAGTATATGGCATCCTAAATGATTCATTTAAGTTAACATTCATCCAAATATTAGTGACAGATGAACTGATAGAATACAGGTACAATACTTTTAGGCTCTAAGAGATTCCTCCTTTTTTTTTTTTTAACATCTCTATGATTTACAATTGACAATATATCATAATATGATTGGCAACTTTTTTTTTTCCCTCTCTTAAAGAACAGTTGCTAGTACATTTAGTACAGGGTTTTAGAAATACAAAGATAATTAATTGAAAAGAATCAAAGTGACATTCTAGGACAATTTGTATGCATGCTTTCTTAGTGATCCTGGGCACACACATAAATAGAGTAGAGAATAATGCAGTTGTGGTCAGTTTCCAATGTTTCTGCCCTAAACCCTGTGGCCCATGGTGACTACAGGCAGTCTTGGTTCTTTCATTCTTGTGCCTCAGTGGCTCATCCTTCACTGCTCTCTTTTCTCTCAAGCTGGTCTTTAACAATTGGTTATGGGGCCTTTTGGGCTCCCTCCCTTTGCCCCCATTGTCTAGTTATTTATAAAAAAACAAGGTTGGGGGAGCATGGGTGGCTCAGTTGGTTAAGCGTCTGACTCTTGGTTTTGGCTCAGGTCATGATCTCAGGGTCATGAGACTGAGCCCCCTGTGGTGCTCCATGCTTAGGATAGAGTCTCCTTGAGATGCTTTCTCCCTTTCCTTCTTCACTTTCCCCTGTTCATGCTCTCTCTAAAATAAATAAATAAAACCTTAAAAAATAAAAATAAAATAAAAAGCAGGGTTGAGGGGCGCCTGGGTGGCTCAGTGGGTTAAAGCCTCTGCCTTCGGCTCAGGTCATGATCCCAGGGTCCTGGGATCGAGCCCCACATCGGGCTCTCTGCTCAGCGGGGAGCCTGCTTCTCCCTCTCTCTCTGCCTGCCTCTCTGCCTCCTTGTGATCTCTCTCTCTGTCAAATAAATAAATAAAATCTTTAAAAAAAAAAAAGCAGGGTTGACTGCCTTTACCCCCCAAAATGTTCTATGTCACTGCTACCATTGTATTACTTTCTCTGTCAGATACTGTACTCTTTACCAATGTACAGGGCCACCTATACCCCAAGGCCAACAACAGTTTTCCCAGATAATGAAGGGATCCCAGCCTCAGATGGCTTGAAAGTTCAGTAGGCCCCCAGCCATATCTCCCTAGTAGAGCTGATCAACCCCAACCAATTTTATATATTATTTATTTGCACCTTCAGATCCAGGATCCACCCTGCCATTTCTCTGGAAATTTCTCTGGAAAGACTCTGACCTGTATCAATAGATTCTCTTATCCTCTGATGCCAACTATGGAGCTCAAGGATCAGTTCACTGTGGGTGGGCTGCATTTCTTTACTGTAGACCAACCTCTTGCCAACAGCCTTTTCCAAATGGATCTCTCTGTCTCTGCTCTCTGTCACTAAGTTCTGTTAACTGCCTCCTCCTCTTGGTATTTCAGGCCCGAATGATATCAATCACTCCTTCTGACCCTGTTCTTAACCTCTATGTACTTGTGGTTTCCTTACCTTTTCCTCACCTTCATAAATAGTACCTGTGCAAATCTTTCCTCAAAAGACCTAATTTGACTGTACAATCTGTTTCTTCCTAAGATCCTATATGATGTACCTCACTATGGTGGAGTACTGTATTAAATGCTGGAATGAACCTATGGTGCACTCAATATCCCATAGTCAACCTTGATCATCATCTGGTTCCCTGGAAGTCTGGGCTGTTTGTCCAGGCACAAATCCAAGCACAAAAGGGAAAACTTTATTTTGTAAGGCTCTCCATTGAAAGTGCCAAAGTTTGGGAGTTAAACTCCAAAGTCTAGAAGTTTAAGAAAACTCAAGAAAAACATAGTTCTACATCATAATATTTTACTCTAAACTTGTAGATATATGGATTTTTTATATTGTGCAGATTAGGAGGCCACAATGTGACAGGAGGCAAATGTGACAGGAGGCCACAAACAGTATTTTATGAAGACAAAATTATAAAAAAGGAAATGAAAGAGCTTAGAAGTCTCAGGAGAGCCCATCCAACACTCTGCCTTTCCCTTAGACCACTTTTGTAGACAGCTCTGTTAACCAGGATTGGATACATCCAAATGAGTGAGTTTTTAGTTGAGAGAAACAGATGCAATATCTGAGAAAAAGAATGCAATGTGAGTTTGTCTTACAGTGTGTTCTATGTTATACAACTTTTCTAAGCCAAATTTTTAATGTGGTAAACAATCAGTTCAGTGATGTCCTTAGCAAAGAACCATAAATTAAAGATAAGCAATGGTTCAGACTTCCCAAGGCCTTGACTTAGAGGTTAACTCTGGAGTCCTAACCAAATCTACATTTGGTTAAGCAATTTGGCACAGTTTTCTACATTGAAACATTAAACTATAATTACAAGTCACTCTTTTTTCATTCTAAATAAAAGTCCCTAAAGTAGGTGTTAACTAGGGAAGGCTCTTCCTTCTCTTTAAAGGAAAAAAAAAAAAAAATCCAGCAAATAAGTAAGACCAAAGAAAAAAGAAAAAAAAATCAAAACAAAACTTGGTGAAGCTGAAAAATTTTGTATATGGTATGTTTTATAGTTTGATTGTTGTATAAAATCGTGCTAGTACATCAGGAAGATTCAAATACTCAAAGAGTAATCTGCAGACATCTCTCATCAGAGAAAAAAAATAAATGTTCTTCCAAAAAATAAAAATAATCAAGGGTTGTGATAATTTAACTTCCTTACAAGTTTTTCCTTGATTAAACAATCTTTTCACTATTTTACTCTAACATTTGTTCTAAATGGTTCAACAAGAGTAGTGTTTTCTTAGTTTGAAGTATAAACTGATAGGAGTGGAGAGAGGAAGGGCAGAAATTTATTAATAGTAAAAAAAAAAATAGTTTGCAAGTCAAAATGGAAGGAAGAAAGGAAAAGAAACAGAGGCCTGGTGGAAAGTGACTATTCTGCCTCCTTACCACAAGAGACCAAGAGCAAATCCCACTATAGATGCTTCAGGTCCCCAGGCAAAAGGTTTCTGTGCTGAATTATGTGCATCTACCTGAAATCAGGATGATGAATAAGGACACTTCTCTGACTCCCTTCAACTCTTATGATTTATTCATTCAGTGTCATTTCATGTATAACTATTAGGGGCAAATGTCCTAATTTTTAATGTCAGTTGAGTAGAATAATAAAATGTAATTTCTGCTTTAAGAGTGACTACAATGTAGAAGGGTATTCATACACTGCTTATACAAACAAACAAACAAAAAACCCCTATTTTCTATCATCTATCTAATGTTCCTATAAATTCCTTCCTTAGCCCTTCCATTGTACTCCTCTGGGTGGCAAGGAGAAAGATAAGTATTGCCAGATAATGGTTTCTCTTCCTCCTCCAGTGTAAGCAGTCTGTTGAGATTTCAGATCTCTTTTTGAGGTAAATATTCCCATGAGTTCTAAGTTTGAGTTCTTATCTTGGTGGCTTCCCCTTTTCTTTCCCAAGATGGTATCTGTTTGTCCTTACGATTTCCCTTGACAATGGGAAGAGGAGTCACTTGGCCTCATGTTGGTATTTTGCTGATTTCTGCCATGAGGTGGCTGGTCCAATTCTTGGGTCAACCCAGCTCAGGTGTGCTTTGTGGAGTCATGTTTCTGAGCATGAGAGTGAAATTTGTTGCTGAAGTCAGCAGCGAAGGAATTCAAGATCTACTTATGACAAGACATGTACTCTTTCCAGTCTATATTTGTGGTTTTATGGAATTCCTTGAGGCTAGCACTGTGCCTAACCAGAGTGGTACTGGATAAATTTTTGTACTTTTGAGTCAATCATAATTTTCTTGTAATACTTCCAGTGAGAAGTCATATTTTTAAAAAGTTTACATATTGCATAGTAGATGTTTGGTTCTGCCTCCCATTCTTTATAGTTATCAACTGTTGAACAATTAACAAAATATTTTCTCACTTCAAACCTACCAAGTCATTACACAGGTTTCCTATCACACATGTGAAAAGTACATTGTTTTACTTGTACTGTACTAGCAGAAAGACATTAAAATATCCTCCAAGAATTAATGAAATCCAACAGTAATTTAAACTATCAGTTTGTTAAAACACAAATTGATTAGTTCCAGCATTGTATTTCATACATGTTTGTGCTTTAATTTTGTATTATTCTTTAAGCATCAATACAGAACTGTTTAAAGAAATTTACTCTCAACTGCTCTAGACAAATCCATTTGCTTTCTCCCAATTCCCTCTTTGCCTATAATTATATAATTAAATATTTATAAATATGTGATTGCACAAAGTTATAGTAATATGGTATACATACTTTCAAGACCATTTTTCTTTGAATATTGAGCTTCATTTTTTTAATATGGCTAAAGTTCTATGTATGAGTTTATTCATGATATAACATTCCATCAATTAGACATTCTCTCATGAGATATTTAGGTCATTTCTTAGTTTTTCATTATTATACATAATATTACAATGACCATTTTTATGAACATGATAGAAATTATTACCCTCTTGACTAATTTCTTAGAAATTAGAACTTAGATTCCTAGGAATTGCTCACTAAGTTACATAGAATGAAAGCTGGATAGTTTTGATTTGTATTCCTGGGCTATTCTCCAAAAGAACTGTGTCTACACCAATGCCTGCAGGATCCTGCTTTCCCTAAGGGACCTCTGTTAGCAATAGTTAAGTTTCATGAGCAAAAAAAGAAAAAGTTTCATAGGTAATTTTTTTCTTCTGGCATGACCTTGTCTTCCATTGTCAGGAGTCTTCCCTTTCAATTCTAAGTTAGATTTCAAATCTGTTTCTTATGCAGTTGGTAGAAGGCTTTTTAAAATTTTTCTTTTTCCTTTAAGCATCTCTTATTTTCAAACATAGCAAAGAAGATTAAAGTACTTCCCACAGCAAACAGAGGTTTTATTTAATGTGCAATATATCTGGAAGTAATAAGTAAAACTTATTGAGCAATTACTCTGTTTTAAGCACTTTATGTATTAACTCATTAAACCTTCATAACCACTCCACATTACTCCCTCTCTGTGGATCAGATCATGGAAGCAGAACAGTTAAATAATTTGTTCATTGTCACATATCTAATAAGTGGTGGAAGAGAGATAGCAACTCAGTAAGTCTGATTTCAGAGTGAACACACTAAATCACTGTGCTCTTCTGAAAATGACAGCAGAAACTAATATCCACAAAGTAGCAGTTCCATAGAAGACATCATTTTTTCTTAGGAATTTAGATTGGGAATTGGCCAAAAAAAAAAAAAATAGTCCTTTTTAAATAAAGCATTCCTCCTATTTTCCCTCACCCTCCCCTAATACATATATACAAAGACAGAATGGGGAGGAATCGGATATAAAAGACCAAAAGGACATTAGTCTTCCTTCTATAAGAAAATACCAAATAAAGTAATAAAACAATTTTTTGTCAACAATTTGTGAGCCAAACCCTAATCATAGTCTTTAGCAGAGCCTAAAATCAACATGTGCTGTGTATAACAATTTCTTTTGCTGTATCCTTTTCTTGAAGTCCAAATATAAGTTTATAAGTATTAGATCCAAGAAGGTTGCAAATTATCTATTTCTTGAGATTACAATTTATTTTGTTCATTGATTACATGATCTTTGAAGTTGTTACTTAAAATATCATTGATCTTGAAGATTTAAGCACCTTTGTAGATTAATATCTGATTCTGATTACATTTGACCAATTTTCCTCTGTGTGTAAAATATTAAGCATTCCTATACTACAAAGGTAGGTACAAAACACAAAGAAAACAAGACAAAAAACAGCTTGGAGAGGAAAATCACCCACAATAAAAATTATACTTCGAATGTTTATCTTTTAAAAACGCATTTTCTTATTTATTTTCAGCTCAAAACTAGAAGGTACTTCTAGAAGATACTAGTCTATCGCATTCATTTTACAGATGAATGAGTAAACTGAGGCACAAAAAAGTCAAAGTCATGAACCTTAAATGAATCAATCCTTTCAGTGCTCTTTCACTGACTCAATCCAGTTAGAAAGACAAACTAATAGCTAATCTGCACTTCTCAGCATATACTCCAACACACCTGGTGATTGCAACTTAAGAGATATAAAAACATGTTTCAGTAAAATTTTAGGTCTAACACAGATATTCTGTTATATAGTTGCTGTCTTGGGCTGCTCAAATCTGCAATTTGGCAGCTGTAGCCAATGTGCTGAAGAATCATATCTCTGGCTTCTCTCATTCTCCCATCAAGGTGGTAAAATGATAGCCTACTCCTACGAATCTAATCATTTAGTTTGCTAGTATCTAATTAGAGAAGAAACAAACTGTTCTCTCACATCAGAGGTGAACTGACCAGCTCATGGATCCTTCAACCAGGTGAGCTTTCAGAGGTGCTTGGCTGGCCTTTCTTGACTGAGTCAGCATATGTCTGTAGGAGCTGACTTTCACTGGGGTCTTTTGGGAGCAGGGTTGTTTGAAAAGATGGCCTTAAGACCAGTGGAGAAAATGCTAAGGATTCTAGCTGTTAGCAGAGCTACTGGCAAGCTATGGGCTAAACAGACACATGGGTTTTGTTTTGTTATTGTTTTCCAGTCCAATTTGGCTAAATTTTTGTAGACCTAGCCTTAATACCCATTATGAAGGTTCTACTGTGATATTCTGGCAAAGTTACATTTTATGCTTAACTTTCTTTGTGTGTAAATTGGGCCAGTAAACCATTTAACCAAGTATCATTTTTATCATGATTCTATTATGTTTGTTAGAACTTGACTCCTTGTTTAACATAATGACTTGAGACTTTGGTCTAGACAGCTGGGGCGCAGGTGACTGTGAGATACGCATTATAGCTGAATGGTTTTGAAAGAGGAAAAGCAACTTGCTTATAAAAATGATACATGTGTACTTGCTAAAGGTATTAACTAGAATAAATGTCTAGTTGAATTACTTTAGCTCTTTAATTTTTTGTTTGTTTTAATATAGCTGAATGAGTACTCATATATATGTTTTCTGGCACTAATTTTTTTGTGTGTGTTTGTACATTTTCTTCTTATCTAATGTGTTTAAAGAGCAGGAGTTTTAAATTCTGTCCTACGTATTTTCTTTTACTTTCTTTTTTTAAAAAAATATTTATTTGTCAGAGAGAGAGAGAGCACACAAGCAGGCAGAGTGGCAGGCAGAGGCAGAGAGAGAAGCAGGCTCCCCGCTGAGCAAGGAGCCTGATATGGATCTCAGTGCCAGGACCCTGGGATAATGACCCGAGTCAAGGGCAGCGGCTTAACCGACTGAGCCACCGAGGTGTCCCCATCCTATGTATTTTCATGAGAGACACATTTTTAAACTATAGCTCATTGTTCAATACATGTCCTCATTCATCTTGAGCCAATGAAGGATTTCTGCTTCTTTACACCACAAACCCTGTGTGTGTGCCTAAAATTATCAAAAGTTGATCATTCAGAATCACTTCATTTGCATATGATTTGACTAATGATGTCTACATGACCTTATATGTTTACAGAGTAGAGCTAAACATTTTTTTCATTTTATTCTTATAGAGGCTACTTAAAAAAAAAAGATTTTATTTGTTTATTTGACAGAGAGAGACAGTGAGAGAGAGGGAACACAAGCAGGAGGGGTGGGAGAGGGAGAAGCAGGCCTCCTGCTGAGAGGGAGCCCGATGTGGGGCTCGATCCCAGGACCCTGGGATTATGACCTGAGCCAAAGGCAGATGCCTAAGGACTGACCCACCCAGGTGCACCTAGAGGCTACATTTTGATTTTGAAACATTCAAGTAGTATTATATCTTCTTTTTAAAGAGAATAATGCTTTTCAAATATGTGTATGCTGGTAACAGAGGGAAAACATCCTTATCAAATAGAGATACATATCAAAGTATTTACAAAAGAAAAAAGAGGGGTGCCTGGCTGGCTCAGTTTGTTTAAACATCTGCTTTGGGCTCAGGTCATGATCTCAGGGTCCTCAGCAGGAAGTATGCTTCTCCCTTTGCTCCTCCCCTCTGCCCCTCCCCACTGCTCCTGCTCGCTCTCTCTCTCTCTCTCAAATAAATAGAATCTTAAAAAAAGAGAGAAAGAAAAAGAGTTGATACCTGGGATTTGCATTTAAATACTCATAAAAAAAGAGGGGGAGATGAAGCAGAATTGGCAAAATGTTGATAATTATTGAAGGCAGGTGCTGAATGGATGGATTTATTTTATTATAGTATGCTTTCCTTCTTTCTTTCTTTCTCTCTCTTTTTTTTAATATTTGAGATTTTCCAGAATAAAAGAACCACGTTTACCACTTCGAAGCCCATTCTACTTCTGCCTCTTGCTTTAATGAATCACATATTTTCACTGTTAATTAAAGAGAACCTGTCATCTTATCTGTCTCATGCCTTTTAAACCTTAATTTCTTAAATACTTTCCTGGATTGGAAGAAAATAGAAATATACACCCTGAAGTCAGACTCTAATTTGAAAACTCATTCCACCAGTCCTGACTGCATAACCTTAGACAATTTACTTAACCTTCCTTCATCTCAAAGTTTTCATCTGTGAAGTGGGAATGATATTTTCAGCATCTAGCTGTAGCAATTAAATTAGATTGGTACCTAGCATTAAGTGATATAGATTTTTAATATTTAATAATAATTTTTAATAACAGATCATGAGTGAGTGTTACTTATAGCAGTAGTAGTAATTGTGGTTGTTAATGTTACCTTAGAGTTTGTGGAACCTAAAGTCCACTGAGAAGGGCTTACCTCAAGGTAATTTATAGTAGCAATATGTTCTAGATGTGTTTGATTTTCTTTCACAAGCTTTCAGCTCAGCAGTATAGTGGATTGCCTCAGTACCCTACAGATGATTTCAGTGGAGAAATAAGCATCTATCTGTGAATGCCTGTTTAAGGCCACCTACTTTCTGAAGCCCCTCTGAACTCCTCCAGGAAGCATTAGAACTTCCTGTTGTGTTCTCTTAGTCCTTTGCTTATATATGAAAGCACTTGCTCAACACTGTTGCATTTAATTTGGGGGTCTGACTCCCCGAGTTCAGCAGCCCTATTTTTCCACAGTTTTAATTCCTCCTCCCCCTTGCTCCCAGTGCTCCTTCTGACAGATATTAGCTGCTAAATCATACATACAATTTCCTGTCTGAACAAATGAATGACTTATTCATTGAGTTTAATTTTTTTGATTGTTCTGTTAGGACTATATAAAGATCAAAGTCAATAGCTACTTTATATGTTTCATTTTTATCACTCAATATTCATGTTTTATGAAAGTCTGTGGGTGATTCTTCTTATGTTTCTGGGAAAGGTGTGTTGCCATTGTTCCATTTTAATAAACAACAAACTTGAACAATGGAAAAACATACCATTCAGTTTTATTCCACTGTGCTAAAAGACTTTAGGGCAGAACATATGTGTCTAACAGGTCTAAATGTTAATACCATCAATAGGTACCAATTTGCCAATTTATACTCATAGGATAAGTCTTATGAAAAATTACATGCAGTGAGATTCTAAGAAAAAATATTATTAAAATAAGTCAGTCAAAGCTTCCTCCTACTGTCCTTCCTGATAATTTAGTCCATTTCTCTAGCTGTAGGTTTTTTTTTTTTTTTAAATACACTCGGCTTCCTCTTATTCTGAATAACTACCTTTCTGTCCAGACTCTTAATAAATTATAAGGCTAGACACATCAAAGCTGCTCCAACCCTCATTAAATGGGATTGAAAACACTAGAAGCCCAAGAAAAGTGGGAGACTTACTGAATAGCAACCTAGTAACACCACTCAAGCAATTGCACTCTAGTTAACTTTTACTTTCTTTGTCAAACTTTCTGTGATGTTATGCACCTTATGAATCATTTTATACTTACTGAAGGAGTATACTTGCATCTATAACATCATAAAGATTCTAAGGAGATCAGAGACATATAGTTGTATCCTTATTGAGAAATTACGGGTAGATGTTAATAAAATTGGGGATAATAAATAAAATTGTTTCTGCTGCTCATTAGAATTGAATAACCCTCTGAACTTGCCTATTTAAAAAGGGTGTTTTGAGGGGAGGAGTCAAGATGGCGGAGAAGTAGCAGGCTGAGACGACATCAGGTAGCAGGAGATCAGCTAGATAGCTTATCAAACCATTCCGAACACCTACAAATCCAACTGGAGATCAAAGAGAAGAAGAGCAACAATTCTAGAAACAGAAAATCGACCACTTTCTGAGGGGTAGGACCGGTGGAGAAGTGAATCCAAAGTGACGGGAAGATAGACCGCGGGGAGAGGGGCCAGCTCCCAGCAAGCGGCAGAGCAACAGAGCACAAAATCAGAACATTTAAAAGTCTGCTCCACTGAGGGACATTGCTCCAGAGGCCAAACCAGGGTGAAGCCCATGCAGGGACAGCGTGGCCTCAGGTCCCACAGGGTCACAGAAGTATCGGGGGTCTCTGAGTGTTGCAGAGCTCACAGGTATTAGAGCAGGGAAGCTGGCTACAGAGACGGAGCCGAGGAGTGAGCTCTCAACTTGGGGTGACCTTGAACCGTTATCCATAGCACAGGCCACTGCTCTGTGAGTGGGGGCCCCACAAGATCCAGGGAGACCCCCCTGGAAGAGCTCAGGGATCTGTGGGGTTTGGAGACTCCAGGCAGAGCTGTGTGCCGGAGACAGAGAAACTTGGTCACAGGCAGGGTGAACTTGGAGCACAGCCGGAGGCCAGGGAGATGGGAGTGATTGAGCGCTTTTCTCCAAGGGCACACTGAGGAGTGGGGTCCCGAGCTCTTGGCCACTCTGGGCCCGAGATTGGGAGGCCACCATTTTCATTCCCATCCTCTGGAACTCTATGGAAAATGTTCAGGGAACAAAAGCTCCCAAAAGCCAACATCAGCGGATTACTTAGCCTGACCCGTGGTAATGGTGCAATTCCGCCTCGGGCAAAGACACTTGAGAATCACTATGACAGGCCCCTCCCCCAGAAGATCAACAAGAAATTCAGCCAAGACCAAGTTCACTTACCACGGAGAACAGCGAAATTCCAGAGGAGGAAAAAGCAAAGCATGGAATTCATGGCTTTCTCCCCGTGAGTCTTTAGTATTGCAAAGTTATTTAATATTTTTAGTTTTTTTTTCTTCTGATAATTTTTTTTAACTTTCACCCTTTCCTCTTTTAACATTTTTTAACTAGTTTATCTTAACAATAACTTTCATTAAAAAAAAAATCTTTTTTGAATCTATATTATTATAGTCATATTTTATCCTTCATTGTATCTAACTTTATTTTTTGTATACACATAGGGTTTTTTCTTCTAAAAAATTTGGGGTACTTCTTCTAATAGATCAAAATACACCCTAAATCTAGGGGCACCTGGGTGGCTCAGTTGTTAAGCATCTGCCTTTGGCTCAGGTCATGATCCCAGGGTCCTGAGATCAAGCCCCACATCGGGCTCCCTGCTCTACGGGAAGCCTGCTTCTCCCTCTCCCACTCCCTCTGCTTGTGCTCTCTCTCTGTCAAACTAATAAATAAAATTATAAAAAAAAAAAATACACCCTAAATCCAGCACCACGCTTGTTCTAGTCTCCAGCCCGAGCAAATTCTCTCCACTTTCTTTTTTTACTCTCCCAAAAAATTATCTTATCAACTCCTTTTTTAGAAATTTATTTTAAACAGAAAATTTTTTTTCATCTTTATACTCATATTCCATCCCTTCATTGTGTTTACCCTTATATATATTTTTGGTTCTTTAAAATTTTGGGAGGTAGTTTCTTCTAAGAGACCAAAATACTCCCAAAATTAAGTGGGTGGTCACCAGTCTAATATATGTATATATATAATTTTTTTTCTTTTTTATATTTTTTCTTTGTTTTCTTTAAAAATTTTTTTTTCTGAACCTCTTTTTACCCCCTTTCTCTCCCCCACAATTTGGGGTCTCTTCTGATTTGGTTAAAGCACATTTTCCTGGGGTCTCTGCCACCCTTTTAGTATTTGACTCACTCCTTGATATATTCTTATCTGGGTAAAATGACAAGGCGGAAAAACTCACCACAAAAAAAAAGAACAAGCGGCAGTACCGAAGGCTAGGGACCTAATCAATATGGACGCTGGTAATATGTCAGATCTAGAGTTCAGAATAATTCTCAAGGTGCTAGCTGGGCTTGAAAAAGGCACGGAAGGTATTAGAGAAACCTGTCTGGAGAAATAAACGAACTAAAATCTAAACAAGTTGAAATAAAAAAAGCTACTAATGAGGTGCAATGAAAAATGGAGACTCTTACTGTTAGGATACATGAGGCAGAAGAAAGAATTAGTGATATAGAAGACGAAATGACAGAGAATAAAGAAGCTGATCAAAAGAGAGACAAACAACTACTAGACCACGAGAGCAGAATTCGAGAGATAAGTGACACCATAAGACGAAACAACATTAGAATAATTGGGATTCCAGAAGAAGGAGAAAGAGAGGGGAGCAGTAGGTATATTGGAGAAAATTATTGTAGAGAATTTCCCTAATATGGCAAAGGGAACAAGCATCAAAATCCAGGAGGCGGATAGAACCCCCCTCAAAATCAATAAGAATAGGACCACACCCTGTCATCTAATAGTAAAATGTACAAATCTTAGCGACCAAGAAAAAATCCTGAAAGCAGCCCGGGAAAAGAAGTCTGTAACATACAATGGTAAAAATATTAGATTGGCAGCAGACTTATCCACAGAGACCTGACAGGCCAGAAAGACCTGGCATGATATATTCAGAGCACTAAACAAGAAAAACATGCAGCCAAGAATACTATATCCAGCTAGGCTATCATTGAAAATGGAGAAATTAAAAAAAAAAAAAAATGGAGAGACAAAAACTGAAAGAATTTGCAAACACCAAACCAGCTCTATAGGAAATATTGAAGGGGGTCCTCTAAGCAAAGAAAGACCCTAAAAGTAGTAGATCAGAAAGGAACAGAGACAATATACAGTAACAGTCACCTTACAGACAATACAATGGCACTAAATCCGTATCTCTCAATAGTTACCCTGAATGCAAATGGGCTAAATGCCCCAATCAAAAGACACAGGGTATCAGAATGGATAAAAACAAAACAAACAAACAAACAAAAAACCATCAATATGCTGCCTATAAGAAACTCATTTTAGACCCAAAGACACCTCCAGATTTAAAGTGAGGGGGTGGAAATCAATTTACCATGCTAATGGACATCAAAAGAAAGTGGGGTGGCAATCCTTCTATCAGATCAATTAGATTTTAAGCCAAAGACTATAATAAGAGATGAGGAAGGACACTATATCATACTCAAAGGGTCTGTCCAACAAGAAGATCTAACAATTTTAAATATCTATGCTCCTAACATGGGAGCAGCCAAATATATAAACCAATTAATAACAAAATCAAAGAAACACATCGACAATAATACAATAATAGTAGGGGACTTTAACACTCCCCTCACTGAAATGGACAGACCATCAAAGCAAAAGATCAACAAGGAAATAAAGGCCTTAAGTGACACACTAGACCAGATGGACATCACAGATATATTCAGAACATTCCATTCCAAAGCAACAGAATACATATTCTTCTCTAGTGCACATGGAACATTCTCCAGAATAGATCACATCCTGGGTCATAAATCAGATCTCAAATGGTATCAAAAGATGGGGATCATTCCCTGCATATTTTTAGACCACAATGCTCTGAAACTAGAACTCAATCACAAGAGGAAACTTGGAAAGAACCAAAATACATGGAGACTAAAGAGCACCCTTCTAAAAAATGGATGGGTCAATTAGGAAATTAAAGAAGAATTGAAAAAAATCATGGAAATAAATGATAATGAAAACACAACGGTTCAAAATCTGTGGGACACAGCAATGGCAGTCCTGAGAGGAAAATATATAGCGATACAAGACTTTCTCAAGAAAAAAGAAAGGTCTCAAATACACAACCTAACCCTATACCTAAAGGAGCTGGAGAAAGAACAGCAAAGAAAGCTTAAACCCAGCAGGAGAAGAGAAATAATAAGGATCAGAGCAGAAGTCAATGAAACAGAAACAACAAAAAAACCAACCAAACAAAAAAAACCAACAAAAAAAACAAACAAAAAACCCCCCACAACAATAGAACAAATCAAAGAAACTAGGAGCTGGTTCTTTGAAATAATTAATAAGATTGATAAACCCCTGGCCAGATGTATCCAAAAGAAAAGAGAAAGGACCCAAATAAATAAATGAATGAATGAAATAAATGAATGAAATAAATCATGAAAGAAAGAGGAGAGATCACAACCAACACCAAAGAAATACAAACAATTATAAGAACATATTATGAGCAACTCTACGCAAACAAATTTGACAATCTGGAAGAAATGGATGCATTCCTAGAGACATATAAACTACCACAACTGAACCAGGAAGAAATAGAAAACCTGAACAGACCCATAACCAGTAAGGAGATTGAAACAGTCATCAAAAATCTCCAAACAAACAAAAGCCCAGGGCCGGATGGCTTCCCAGGGGAATTCTACCAAACATTTAAAGAATTAATTCCTATTCTCCTGAAACTGTTCCAAAAAATAGAAATGGAAGGAAAATTTCCAAACTCATTTTATGAGGCCAGCATCACCTTGATCCCAAAACCAGACAAGGATCCCATCAAAAAAAGAGAATTACAGACCAATATCCTTGATGAACACAGATGTGAAAATTCTCACCAAAAGGTGAGAATAGGATCCAACAGTACATTAAAAGGATTATTCACCATGACCAAGTGGGATTTATTCCAGGTCTGCATGGTTGGGTCAACATCCGCAAATCAATGTGACACAATACCTTAATAAAAGAAAGAACAATAACCATCTGATCCTCTCATTAGATGCTGAAAAAGCATTTGACAAAGTACAGCATCCCCTCCTGATCAAAACTCTTCAAAGTGTAGGAATAGAGGGCACATACCTCAATATTATCAAAGCCATCTATGAAAAACCCACTGCAAATATCATTCTCAATGGAGAAAAACTGAGAGCTTTTCCGCTAAGGTCAGGAACAAAGCAGGGATGTCCATTATCACCATGGCTATTCAACATAGTACTAGAAGTCCTAGCCTCAGCAATCAGACAACAAAAAGAAATTAAAGGCATCAAAATTGGCAAAGAAGAAGTCAAACTCTCACTCTTTGCAGATGATATGATACTATATGTGGAAAAACCAAAAGACTCCACTCAAAATCTGATAGAACTTGTACAGGAATTCAATAATGTGTCAGGATATAAAATCAGTGGACAGAAATCAATTGCATTTCTTTACACCAACAACAAGACAGGAATTAACAATTTTTCATGTATCTGTTGGCCATCTGGATGTCTTCTTTGCAGAAATGTCTGTTCATGTCCTCTGCCCATTTCTTGATTGGATTATTTGTTCTTTGGGTGTAGAGTTTGGTACGTTCTTTATAGATTTTGGATACTAGCCCTTTATCTGATATGTCGTTTCCTTTGCTGTGCAAAAGCTTTTTATCTTGATCTAATTAACAAGAGAAATTAAGGAGTCAATCCCACTTAAAATTCCACCAAAACCATAAGATACCTAAGAATAAACCTAACCAAAGAGTAAAGAATCTATACTCAGAAAACTATAAAGTACTCATGAAAGAAATTGAGGAAGACACAAAGAAATGGAAAAATGTTCCATGGATTGGGAGAACAAATATCGTGAAAATGTCTATGCTGCCTAAAGCAATCTACACATTTAATGCAATCCCTATCAAAATCCCATCAATTTTTTTTCAAAGAAACGGAACAAATAATCCTAAAATTTATATGGAACCAGAAAAGACCTCGAATAGCCAGAGGAATGTTGAAAAAGGTGGCATCACAATCCCGGACTTCAAGCTCTATTACAAAGCTGTCATCATCAAGACAGCATGGTACTGGCACAAAAACAGACACATAGATCAATGGAACAGAATAGAGAGCCCAGAAATAGACCCTCAACTCTATGGTCAACTAATCTTCGACAAAGCAGGAAAGAATGTCCAATGGAAAAAAGACAGCCTCTTCAATAAATGGTGTTGGGAAAATTGGACAGCCACATGCAGAAAAATGAAATTGGATCATTTCCTTACACCACACACGTAAATAGACTCAAAATGGATGAAGGACCTCAATGTGAGAAAGGAATCCATCAACATCCTTGAGGAGAACACAGGCAGCAACCTCTTCGACCTCAGCCGCAGCAACATCTTCCTAGGAACATCGCCAAAGGCAAGGGAAGCAAGGGCAAAAATGAACTATTGGGATTTTATCAAGATCAAAAGCTTTTGCACAGCAAAGGAAACAGTTAACAAAACCAAAAGACAACTGACAGAATGGGAGAAGATATTTGCAAACGACATATCAGATAAAGGGCTAGTGTCCAGAATCTATAAAGAACTTAGCAAACTCAACACCCAAAGAACAAATAATCCCATCAAGAAATGGGCAGAAGACATGAACAGACATTTCTGCAAAGAAGACATCCAGATGGCCAACAGACACATGAAAAAGTGTTCCATATCACTCGGCATCAGGGAAATACAAATCAAAACCACAATGAGATACCACCTCACACCAGTCAGAATGGCTAAAATTAACAAGTCCGGAAATGACAGATGCTGGCGAGGATGCGGAGAAAGGGGAACCCTCCTACACTGTTGGTGGGAATGCAAGCTGGTGCAACCACTCTGGAAAACAGCATGGAGGTTCCTCAAAATGTTGAAAATAGAACTACCCTATGACCCAGCAATTGCACTACTGGGTATTTACCCTTAAAGATACAAATGTAGTGATCCGAAGGGGCACATGCACCCCAAATGTCTATAGCAGCAATGTCCACAATAGCCAAACTATGGAAAGAACCTAGATGTCCATCAACAGACGAATGGATAAAGAAGAGGTGGTATATATACACAATGGAATACTATGCAGCCATCAAAAGAAATGAAATCTTGCCATTTGCGATGACGTGGATGGAACTAGAAGGTATCACGCTTAGCGAAATAAGTCAATCAGAGAAAGACAACTATCATATGATCTCCCTGATATGAGGAAGCAGAGATGCAACATGGGGGTTAAGGGGGTAGGAGAAGAATAAATGAAACAAGATGGGACCAGGAGGGAGACAACCCATAAGAGACTCTTAATCTCACAAAACAAACTGAGGGTTGCCGGGGTGGGGGGGAGGGAGAGGGTGTTGGGGTTATGGACATTGGGGAGGGTATGTGCTATGGTGAGTGCTGTGAAGTCTGTAAACCTGGCAATTCACAGACCTGTACCCCTGGGGCTAATAATACATTATATGTTTATGAAAAAATTTTTAAAAATTATTTTTAAAAAAGGGTGTTTTTTCCTCTTGTTCCTCTATTTGCCCACTGGAAGTTCAGTTGTATTTTATTACAAGAAACTGGCTTTCAACAACATTAGACACTAAAAATTCAGGTAGAAATAGTCATCTTCAGGTTTCCCAACTTATATAAAATGACCCTGTGGGAAATATATCAAACCATTTCTTACTGAGAGGAGTATTACCTGAAGAGGAGAAAAAATATGAATTAGTAAAGTACCTTTATCTCCTCACTCATTCCTTCAACACATATTTTAAAACTCCTACTATGTGCCAGCAAATGTAGTGAAGTACAAGAACACAGAAGAACGCAGAAGAGACGTCCCCTCTGCTCTCATGAGGATGAGCATTGAGAGAGGAAGACAGCAACCAAACTAGCAGACAGTAAAATAAACATGGTGAGCAAAAAAAGGAAAAGGCCAGAGAACCATGAAAAGGGGAGAGGTGATTTTAGGAAAGCCTTCCCAGAAGTAACCACTGAGTAAAGGATTAGTTCATCTATAGTGTGGGTGAAAGGATTGAGGGAAGGATGAATTTAATGAAGGCATGACTCACACAGAACACTGAGAAAGTAGGAGTACTTTGAATTATTTAAAATATAATTTAGAAGGTGTTGGAATATAGGAAGGGAGGCAAGATGGCAGGAAATGGGATGGAGAAGTTGACAGAGACTACACTATTTAATGGGCCTTTCTAGTCAGCACGTAAGAATATAATGTTAGAAACTCTTTTTCCTAGAAACAGAAAATTAGTATAAATTTACCCTATGCAAAAATCTACTTGATGTGTAGTTATATACACTGACCCACATAATAAACAACAACAGCACTCATCTCACCCCTCTCTCTCTTGCTGTCCATCTGGAGAATTGTAGAGCCTAAGTCCCTAAACACAACAAGAATTGAGGCTGAGAGAGTCAATTATCATATGGTTTCACTTATTTGTGGAACATAACAAATAGCATGGAGGACATGGGGAGTTAGGAGAAGGGAGTTGGGGGGAAATTGGAAGGGGAGGTGAACAATGAGAGACTATGGACTCTGAAAAACAATCTGAAGGGTTTGAAGAGGTGGGGGGGGTGGGAGGTTGGGGGAACCAGGTGGTGGGTATTAGAGAGGGCACGGATTGCAGGGAGTACTGGGTGTGGTACAAAAACAATGAATACTGTTATGTTGAAAATAAATTAAAAAAATGATAAAAAAATGTAAAAAAACAACAAAAAAAAACAACAACAAAAAAAACAAAAACAAAAACAAAAGAATTGGGGCTAGTCACAAAGGGGATTTCACCATACACATTTTGCAAACAGAGTCTACTTATCAGCATATTCACACTAGTTCATTCAGTCAACAGTTACTGATTGTTTTCTCTACATGTCAGATATGGGATGAAAGACGGCTTGGGAAGATAGAAGGAATGAAAACTGAGAAGTAGAGGGAAGGAAAGTGACCCTGGGACTGATCATCTATCTATAAAGCACCAGTCATTTCATGTGCATTAGTTTACTTAGTATATCCAGCAGTCCCTTGCAGTGGGTGTTACTAGTTGCATTTTTAAAGATGAGAAAACTGAAATTCAAGTTTAAAAGACTTACTTGTCTGTGTAAATAGTGCCACCAGGATTCTGACCCAGTTGTGACGAACTCCAAAACCACTTCCCTTTCCATTATTACATTGTGGATCCTGCCTTTGAGTTGTCTCCCTCTTTCTTAATAGGCACATCACTGAGCTCAGTGATTACCATGCTCTATACAATACTCTCTGGCCCACAGTTAACCTTGCCAGAGTCTGGAGCAAACAGAGAAGCAGGGAGAAGTCACAGGGATCTTGCTTGGGAGCACAAAAACATAGCATAAGAAGGGGACAGGGTGAAACAGGGGTGAGAGTGAGGGAAGGCTGGACTTTCATCAAACTTTTTCTAAGGCAGATAATGCCTTTCAAATTATGTATTTGTTAGGTAAGACTAACTCATAGATCAGTAGGCATAGGCTTGTTCCATATTACGTATACCACATTATGTTCATCCCTGCACACCCCAATCCCCTCAGGGATGTACCCTGTTAAATAACTTGACGTTTCAAAGAAGAGGGAGAAGGAAGGGTAAGTAAGGATCAATCAAAACTCAGCAAACACAAGAAAGCACACCAACAATGTATCAACTCCTCAATCAACAACTGTTGATAAGCAGAGATTAGAGGAAGGTGAAATGAAGAGAGGGCAGAAATCCTCTGCCCTCATTCCTCTCTCCTTTCCATGCCTACAACATAAGACTACAGCTGAGGACACATGTAAAGACAGTTTAAATCTTGGAGAACTAGAGTTCCTGGAGGTTTTTCTGAGTTGGAGATAGAAAGTTGGCCTGGAAACATGGGAGGTGATTGGAGGGTGTTACACCCACATGGATGCCTCTGGGATCAGCTGGTAGGCATCTGTATATTTAGAAGTATTTTACTGTTTGATTTGGTTTTTAAAAATTACAGTCTTTGGCAGAATGAATTTCTTTTTTTTTTGTTTTTTTTGTATTATAATTGTTTGGAGAGACCTATATACTGCAGATATCTACCATTCACAGAACTCTTCCTTCTACTTCACTGATAGAGTGAAATAGCCACAGTGACCCATGTTGTTTATCTGGTTTCCATAAAAAGACTATATGATAGCTGGTGAGGCCTACAGAGCTTAAACAGATATAACAGGGCCTTGCTCTTTTGCTTCCCCTTTACTTTCTGATGGTGCTGCAAATGACTCCTTGCCACGAACCACAGCAGTTACATCTCTTGATTCTACTCGGGAATTTTCTAGCGTCTCTTTAGCCAACCAACTTGGAGAGATTTTTGTTTTCAGTGTTGCATCTGAATGTCTGTTGTCATTTTCATTCCTTGATTCTGAATCATCTATATGAATTCTCCATCCTCTTTGAAGAAAAATGTGTGGTGCTGCTTTCCTCTATGATGTGTGATGTGAGAAGAACTAAATTTAACTAGGCACAACTATCCATTTTGGCCACAGCTCAGGAATCTGATGGCCAAAATTGTTTCAGGATGCCAATATTGCCTCTGAGGATGGCAAGACTTACTTTGCATTTAAAAATTTCTTTGAAACAGAAAAGAACTATTTGTTCATCCAGTTATGAAAATCCATGTGCTATGGTATATGTCCCAAACCAGTGAGTTTTCAAATGTAGTTTAGAGAACTCTAGGCATTTCTAGGGGTAGGTTATACAAGAAAACTTGTACTTGAAAAACTGTCCCTTTAGTCCCTACTAGAATTTAAGCTTTATGCCAATAAAATTATTTTGAAAGCTGCTTGAGAATCACCAGAGCCAAGAGTATCACTTATTATGTCTCTTTCTTAGATAATTTTTCTAGTTATCTTTTGTTCTAAGTTCATTTTTATAGCTTAAATGGATTTGTGGTGTTATTCTTGGCAGAGGAATTATCCTACAAGGAATCTATGGAATATCTTGTCTCCCTGTCTGATTTCATCTTGTTGCATTTTTTTCCTCTCTTCCCCTATGCTCCTCTGCCTTGTTTATTAAAATCCACATATCAGTGAGGTTACATGATAATTGTCTTTCTCTGATTGACTTATTACACTCAGCATAGCACTCTCTAGTTCTATCCACATCATTGCAAATGGCAAGATTTCATTTTTTATGGCCACATAATATTCCATTGCATGTATATGTGTGTGCATGTGTGTGTGATATCTATCTATCTATCTATCTATCTATCTATCTATCTAGATATATATAAAGAAGATATGAGATAGATAGATAGATCTATATATGTATAGATCTATCTATCTATCTCATATCTTCTTTATCCATTCACCTGTCAATGAACATCTAGGCTCTTCCCACAGTTTGGCTATGGTGGACATTGCTGCTATAAACATGGGGGTGCAGGTGCCCCTTCAGATCACATTTGTATCTTTGGAGTAAATATCCAGTAGTGCAATTGCTGGGTTGTAGGGTAGCTCTATTTTCAACTTTTTGAGGAACCTCCACACTGTTTTACAGAATGGTTGCACCAGCTAGCATTCCCACCAACAGTGTAGGAGGGTTCCCCTTTCTCCGCATCCTTGCCAACAACGCTGTATTTTAAGGTTCTATGAACAAAAGTAGATTTAAGGATATATACAAAATAATCTCACCTATATACATAAATCTGTACGTTGAAAAATGTACTAAACATAAATTCAAAAAATTTTAGTTGTATTTTTTTCCCATTCATTCTACTTTTTAGTATTTCCAATAAGGTAGCTATAGTATAAAGAAGACTTTATATTAAAAACAGGAAAACTTTATAAGGTATAAAAATAGAAAATTTCCAGGCCGTCTGCTTTTTCCTTTGTTTAACCAACCATTCACCAAGTTCTAAAATAAAACCACACTATTAAAAGATAGAAATTCCAGCCTTAGTTTTGGTATGGCAAGGATGTGGTGAAAAAGGAACCCTCTTGCACTGCTGGTAGGAATGCAAACTGGTGCAGTCAATGTGGAAAACAGTACAGAGATTCCTCAAAAAATTAAAAATAGAAATGTCCTAAGATCTAGTAATTGGACTACTGGGTATTTACCCCCAAAATACAAAAACACTAATTCAAAGGGATACATGAACCCCTATGTTGATTTCAACATTATTTACAATAGCCAAACTATGAAAGCAGCCCCGTGTCCACTGATAGATGAATGTAGATAAAATAAGAGATAGTATATATATACAATGCAATATTATCTAGCCATAAAAAAGAGTGAAATGTTACCATTTACAACAACACAGGTAGAGCTAACGAATATAATACTAAGCAAAATAAATCAGTCAGAGGAAGACAAATCTCATATGATCTCACTCATATGTGGCATTTAAGAAACAAAACAAAGTTGTAAAGGAAATAAAAAAGAGAGACAAACCAAGAAACAGAATCTTCACTATAGAGAGCAAATTGATGGTTATCAGAGAGGGTGTGTGGGGGGATGCTGAAATAGGTGGTGGGGATTAAAGAGTATACCTATCATGATAAAAAAATAATAAAAAAATGAGAATAATATTGCTTAAAAAGTAGAAATTCCATTAAATATACCAATTTTCCAAAAGGGAGCATTTCCTTTTATGATGACTTTAATTTTTATGCATAAATACTCAGCATTTCCACTTACAGGGTCCCATATTTGTTAACATTTATGAAACATTCCTCTCTAGGCATTTGGCAAGTCTGAAGTTTTTCTTTGGTTTGTAAGCAAGAGATAAAGATTAAACCTTTAGCCAACATAAATAACTGTGTCTTTAGGAAGTCCATTGCAGGGCTCAAACAAGTCTTTCTCAGGCATCAAATTTCTCCCTAGGTTGAGTGGATTTCAACATTTCCCGGGATGTGCTGTGGGTGGCTGACTCCTACCCACTCCGAGTCTAAAGGAACAGTTACCCAATCAAATCTACATCAACTCTCCCCAGAGAGTGATTTTATGGCTTCCAAAGGTTGCATGAATTAAGAGGCTGGCTGAGGCTTTTATGTGGAAAATGGTGATATAATTTGAAAGGTCATATTTTTTATAACTGGTTGCCTCACATAAAATATGTTTTTATGAGTTCTATTATGAAGGCCTTGCAACCAGCTGCATTAGAACCAGGCCTTAGAATTAAAGAACCAAGACTTTCAAGCTGCCATTGAGTCACTGGGTGGGTTTGAAAAAATTTAACCATGAACATTTCAATTGCCTTTTCTAAAAAAAGGGGCCATTATTATGCTGTAACTGATAACTAATTTAATACTTTCAGGGGCCTAGAAAACAAAGCATTATATGAATGCTTTTTAATGGCTATCATCTAGATCATATATTTAACCAGACCATCTTCTGAAATATTTCTACAATATTATAGATAGGATCTATTTTATAAGAACCTGTTCTTTGCTTCAAAATCTTTTATATCATGTAAGTGCCCAGGAAGGATTACAATACTTCTGTATTTTAATTTGGTGTCTTAATCTACTCCTAATTTTTATTACTAAATTAGGACACTTAGTAAAAAGGCAAAAGATTAAAAAGCTTGGTATGCTGTTTTAGTATCCAAGTGAAACGCAAATAGAAAAAACAATGCACTTAAAATGTCCTGAACTTTCCTGCTCAAATGGAGAACATTTAGAATACATAGTGTACCAGAGTTAATGTGTGGCAACCAAGGTTTTTATCATTCAACATGCAGTATTCCTGTACAACATTAGCTTGGCAAATAATCAGGGTAGTGAGTTAATCATTAGCTAGCATATGGCCTTTGACTATAGACCTGTGCTCAAAAACAGGGATATTTATAAAAGGAAGAAACATTGAGGGAGAAAGAAAAAGTTTTGTAAAAATCCATGTTGAACAATGTTCCTGCTATATCTTGGTACTTAGTAAATCTCAACACTCAATTTCATCACTCTTCAAAATCATTTTCAAGGTGAAGACCTTCCCCTAAAAGCATTTTATACCCAAGCAGCAAATGAGCTTAAACTGAAATACTGGCACCAGATTAGCCAACTTTTTCAGAAAAAGGATTCCTTAGAATATATCTTAATATTTTGTCCTTAAAAAAATAACCTCACAATACCATAAGGGGAAAATTTATATATATAAATATATAAATACACACACACACACACACACACACACATACATACCTAATTAAAATATATATAAGAAAGAGACTAGAATGAAATTTTCAAGAATGTTAGTGGAGTGGTGCTTGTTTCCAGATCATAAAGTTATCTCATAGTTTTAATATTCCTTTTAGATCTTCCCACAGTTTTTTAAAAAACTCAGATACCATTCCATAAAATTCATACTTTTAAAGTGTAAAATTCAGTATATTTTAGTATATTCACAAGGTTGTGCAATCATCACCTATCTAACTCCAAAACATGGAGTACCCATTAGACTCATCTTCCTGCTCCTAGCCCCTGGCAACCACTAAGCAATTTTCCGTCTCTATGGAGTTGCCTTCTGGAAATCTCACGTTAAGTGGAATCATATAATATCTTGTATCATTTGACTCTTTTCTTTGATTTAGCATAATGTTTTCAAACTTCATCTATATTGTATCATGCATCAATACTTCCTTTCTTTATATGGCTGAATAATATTCCATTATATGACTATACCCCATTTTGTGTTTCCACTCATCAATTTATGGGCATTTGGGTTGTTTCTATTGATTGGCTATTACAAATAATGCTGTTAGAGGGCACCTGGGTGGCTCAATTGTTAAGTGACTGCCTTCAGCTCAGTCATGATCCCAGGGTCTTAGAATGGATCCAGGACTCAGACTTCCTCCTCAGCTGGGAGTCTACTTCTCCCTCTTCCTCTTCCTCTTCTCCTTGCTCATGCTCTCTCTTTCTCTCCCTCTCTCTCAAATCAATAAACAAAATTAAAAAAAAATAATGCTGATATGACATTCATGTATAAGTTTGTGTATGGATATATGCTCCCAATTCTCTTGAGCAATCATTGAGGAATGGAATTGCTAGATCATATGGTAACCCCATGTTTAGTTTTTATAGCAACTACTAAACTGTAATGGCTACATCATTTTACATTTGTATCAGCAATATTTGAAGGTTCCAATTTCTCTGTATCTTTGCCAGTGCTTGTATTTGCCTGTCTTTTTAATTCTACCTATCCTTTTGGATGTGTATACATTGTGGTTTTGATTTGGATTTCTCTAAGTGGCTAACGATATTAAGCATTTCTCATGTGCTTCTTGGCCATTCATATGTATTATTTTGAGAAATTTTTTCTTAAAGATTTTATTTATTTATTTGACAGAGAGAGAGCAAGAGAGCACAAGCAGGGGGAGTAGCAGAGGGAGAGGGAGAAGCAGGCTCCCCACTGAGCAGGGGGCCTGATGCAGGGCTCAATCCCAGGACCTGGAGTTCATGACCTGAGCTGAAGGCAAATGCTTAACCAACTGAGCTACCCAGGTGCCCCTATTTTAAGAAATTTCTATTCAGATTCTTTGCTCATTTAAAATGATTTTTGTTTTGTTTTTGAGCTGTAAGAATTCTTTATATATTCTGAATATAAGTCCTTTATCAGATATGAGATTTGCAAATGTTTCCTTTCATTCTGTGGATTGTCTTTCTACTTTCTCAAAGGTGTCCTTTTAAGTACAGTCTTTTTTAAATTTTTATTAACATATAATGTATTATTTGCTTCAGGGATACAGGTCTGTGAATCATCAGTCTACACAATTCACAGCACTCACCATAACACATACCCTCCCCAATGTCCATAACCCAGCCACCCTATCATATCCCTCCTCCTCCATCCCCCAGCAACCCTCAATTTGTTTCCTGAGATTCAGAGTCTCTTACGGTTTTTAATTTTGATAAAATCAATTTATCAGTTTTTTTTATTGTTTGGCTTTTGTTTTGGGAATTATATCTAAGAAACCATTGCCTAATCTAAGATCATGAAGATTTATGCCTATGATTTCTTGTAAGAGTTTCACAGTTTTAGGTCTTACATATAAAGCTTTAAATTAATTTTTATTTAGTGTGAAGTAGGGATCCAACTCCATTATTTTGCATGTGGATATTCAATTGTTTCAGCACAATCTATTGAAAAGATTATTCTTTTCTCTATTCAGTTGTCTTTGCATCCTTGTGAAAAACTAATTAACTAAAAAAATGTTTCTTTTTAGACTCTCAATTCTATTCCATTGATCTACATATCCACCCTAGATCAATATCATACCGTGTTGCTTACTGTGTAGTTTTATAGTAAGTTTTGAAATTAGAAAGAGTGAGTTCTTCAACTTTATTTATTTTTTTTTTCTTTTTCTCCACAGTAGTTTTGGCTTTCCTCAGACCTTTGAATTTCCATATGAATTTTGGGATAAGCTTGTCAATTTCTCAAAAAAGGAACCTGGGATTTTGATGGGAACTGAACTTGTGTATCAATTTAGAGAATATTTCCACTTCAGTCATATTAAGTCTTCCAATCCATGAACATGGGATGTATTTCTGCTTATTTATCTTTTTAAATTTCTTTCAACATTGTCTCATACTTTTCAGTGTAAAAGTTTTAAAATTCTTTTGTTAAATTAATTAGTTTTATTATTTTTGATACTATTGTTAAGTGCAAATATTTTTCTAGTTTCATTTTCATACCATTCACTACTAGTGTGCAGAAATATAGTTGATTTTTGTATATTAATCTTCTATATTACAAGCTTGCTGAATTCATTTATTAGCTTTAATAGTTTTGGGTGGCTTCCTTTGAATTTTCTTTTATGTAAGATCATACCATCTGGGAATGGAGATCATTTTACTTCTATTTTTTTAGTCTTTTCTTTATCATGCATAATTGCCCTGACTAAAACATGAAGTATAATGTTGAATACAAGTGATGAGAGTAAATATCTTTTCTTATTCTTGATATTAAGAGGAAAGCTTTCTGTCTTTTACCATTAAGTATAATGTTAGCAGTGAATTTTCACAGATGTCCTTTATCAGATTGAGAAATTTCCTTCTATTCTTATTGTGTGTTTTTATAATAAAATGCTGCTTATTTTGTCAATTGCTTTTTTTTCATCTACTGAGGTGATGTACTTTTGTTCTTTATTTTATTAATATGATATATTGTCAAGAGCTGAGCTGGAGAAAGAGGAGTTGTCAGGTATCTAGGTTTTAGGTAGTCAATTAAAACAACAAACCAAAATGAAGGTAACAGTCAAGATTTCATTTAGTCTAAGCATGAAACTAAACAAGAGAAAGTGTTAGCTCCCCCAGTGTTCTATGTTTCCCCATGAAATGGTGCCAGGAGGTCAGATATATTAATGCAGGCAGGGAGATAATCTCACAACTGAGGAAGCCCCAGACAAAATGGTCCTGATGTTTTATGGACCCAGGGGTGCAGGGAAGGGAGAGGGAAGGGCTATGAGTGTAAAAATACTTACTGTTAAGTCAGAATTGAGAAATGTATCTTCAACTCCCCCCCAACCAAAGTGGGCTTGGCAGAGGCACCTGAGAGACCTGAGAAGACTCAGCTGAAATTGCTCCAATAAGGAGGCTTCTGAATGAAAGCTCCTGAGCTAAAAATGCACATATTCAGAAAAGCAAGGATGGCCCCAGTGCCTAAGTCTGTTAGTGCAACTCCCACCAGAGACTGTGATGCAGTGGCTATGCACTAAGTTTGGTATGTGTGTTGGTGGGGTAGATTTTCCTAAGATCCCTGTCAGAGAAAGCTTTGTAACTGCTTTTGGTCAGGTCAGGCCTGAAAGATCAAACACAGAGTTTTAGCCTGGAGCCAGACTCCTATACATTGAGTAATCTTTGTATGCCAAACCAAACCTGCATTCCTGAAATAAATTCTATGTCATCAGGGTGTATAATCCTTGTTATATGTTACTGAATTCAGTGTGCTAGGTTTTGTTTTTCTGAGGACTTTGTGTCTTTTACTCATTAAAGATATTTATCTATACTTTTCCTTTCTTGTGACATCTAATTTTGGCTAGTTTTTGTATCAGTATTATCTTGACTTCATAAGATGAATTCTGAAGTATGTTCTCATTTTAGGGGAAAAGTTTGTGGAGGATTGATGCTTCTTTAAACATTTGGTAGAATTCACCAGTGAAGCTATCTAGTCTTATAATTTTCTTCATGGGAAATTTTTTGATAGCTAATTCAATCTCTTTACTTGCTATAGGCCTATTCATATATTCTATTTCTCCTTGTTCAATTTTGAAAGTTTGTGTCTTTCTGAGAATGTTTTTTTAATCTAGATCATCTAATTTTTTTTTTTTTTTAGCATATACACTTATTCATAGTGATATTTCTTGTAAGGCAGATCTGCTAGCAGTATTCTGTGGTTTTGTGTATGTAGGAGTGTCTTAATTTCTTCTTCATTTTTGAAGGATTTTTTTTTTTTTTTGGTGGATAATCTTTTTCTTTTGGCACTTGAAATATGTTATTCTGCTATCTTCTGGCACCCATAGTTTCTGATGAGAAATCAACTGTTAACTTACTGAGGGGGAGGGGTCCCTTATATGTATGTAATGAGTTTCTTGTCATTGCTTTCAAGATTTTTCCTTTTTCTTTGACTTTCATTAGTTCTATTTTGATTTATCTTGGTGTGGATCTTGTTGGTTTATCCTGTTTATAATTCATTTAGTTTCTTGGATGTGAAAATTAATTTTTTAAATCAAATTTGGGAAGTTTTCAGCCATCATTTCTCCAAATATTCTGCTTCCTTGATTCTTTTCTCTCCTTCTGAGATTACCATTATACCTATGTTGGTAGAGTTGATGGGGTTCCACCAATTCTCTGAGCCTCTTTTATGTTTCTCTTTTCTTTCTATTCCATTGACTGAGTAAACTTAGTTGACCTATTTTCAAATTCACTGCTTCTCTATTTTGTCAGCTCAAATCTGCTGTTGAGCATTTCTACAGAATTACTTATTTCACTAACTGTATTTTTCAACTCCAGACTTTCTGAGCATCTTTTTATTCTTTCCATGCATTAATTGACATGTTTAGTGATTTTATTCTCAAACTTTCTTTTAGTTCTTCAGACATGGTTTTCTTTAGCACTTTCAATGTATCTAAACTAACTGATTTTAAGTCTGTGTCCAGTAAATCTGACATCAGGGCTTCCTCAGAAACAACAACTAGAGATTCTCACCCCCCCAAATATGGGCCATACTCATTTCTTTGCATGCCTCACATTTTTTGTTGTTGTTGTTGAAAACCAGACATTTTCAATAATATAATACAGTAATTCCAGAAATAATCTTTTTCTCTGGGGGTTGGAAATCATAACTTAAATCCCTATGGTTATGTTTACTTGCATACTG
This sequence comes from Lontra canadensis, assembly GCF_010015895.1. Taxonomy (NCBI): domain Eukaryota; kingdom Metazoa; phylum Chordata; class Mammalia; order Carnivora; family Mustelidae; genus Lontra; species Lontra canadensis. Next base: position 1,131,194 of record NW_022631008.1, on the reverse strand, counting down.
ACATAATTCTTTTGGAAAGCTGTAGAAGGGGAGAAGGGAAATGATGTTTCTAGTCATGATCCACAGCCTTCACAGATGTCTATACAGTTAAGAGTTGTATTCTGAAAATTTTGTTGGCAAATCGAAATGCTTTAAAGTGCTGGCAAATATTGATATTTAGAGTCTATCCTGAATCTTGTAGAGTAAGTAATTATACCTGCAATTATTTTACATATATTAAATTTTTCATTTAATAGGCTTTGTTTAAGTAGAGTTATATCTATACCTCTTTCTGAAAGAAAGTTTAAAAAGCAAAGTGTACTTTTGAGTAAAGTCTTGTGTAAGCTTTATCTACAAAGCTAATACAACATATATTTATGGTCTGGTTTATATTTCAAAGTGAACTTAAATCAGCTTTGCATTGGTTCCAGAGAATTAGGTTGCCTATTTTCTATCACCATCATTTTCAAAGAACTTGCAAAGCTCTTACTGAAGTTCATTTATAGTATAGCATTTACAGAGATCAGGGATAACTCTCATTCTAATAACACAGACACTTCATAGTCTATACTGAGATTTTAGATCCAAAAATTTGCAGGTCCCCTAGTTCAGTCTTCTCTGGCCAGTGCTACTTAATTTCTTTCTCTCAGAGTCATTTCTCAGTGGATGGGAAAGGTATGAAAACATGGGTAGAAAGTGTATACTTGGGTCTGATTGTACTTTCTGGGGTGGTCAAGCATTTATTCAGTTCTTTTTGTTTTTTAACCATATTATTTCTTAACTTAAACTCAATTAATTAATATATAATGTATTATTAGTTTCAAAGGTAGAGTTCAGTGATTCATCAGTCTTATGTAATACCCAGTGCTCATTACTTCATGTGCCCTCCTTGATATCCATCACCTAGTTATCCCATCCCCTCACTCTCCTCTTCACCAGCAATCCTGTTTGTTTCCTATGATTAAGAGTATCTTATGCTTTGTTTCCCTCTCTAATTTTGTCTTGTTTTATTTTTTCTTCTCTTCTCCTATGATCCCCTGTTTTGTTTCCTAAATTCCACATATGAGTAAGATCATATGATAATTCTTTCTTTGACGATTTCACTTAGCCTAACACCCTCTAGTTCCATCCATGTTGTTGCAAATGGCAAGATTTTATTTTTTTGATGGCTGAGTAGTATTTCATTGTATATATATATACCACATATTCTTTATCCATTCATCTGTTGATAGACATCTGGGCTCTTTCCTTAGTTTAGTTATTGTGGACATTGCTGCTATAAACATTGAAGTGAAGATGCCCCTTCAAATCACTAATTTTATATCTTTGGGGTAAATACCTAGCATTAATTCAGTTCTTATTCAGTGCTAACCACTTTTCATTTATCATTCTTTTTACTCCCACAATCCTATACAATAGATACTATTATTCCCATCTAACAAATGAGAAAAATGAGACTTGGAGAAGTTCAATAATTTGTCCAGGCTTACTCATCTTGGAAATGGTGCAGTCTGAAGTTAAATTGAGGCCCTTCATACTATAATCTTCTGGTAAAGAGGCAGCATCCTCTAAGGCAGAAAAAGACACAGGCCAAGAAGAGTCTTGACTATGCTCTGCACCTGGAGGGAATTGAGGCAGTACTCATTGCCTCATTGCAGTTCTATGGGACTTCTGTATTATGGTAATGGTTCTGAGCCTTCGAAAACAGGTGTTATGTGACATATTCTGGTCAGAGTATTTAATTTTTGGTAGAAAACCATTTAGCACCCTTTTCTCTGGTAATGTGATCAATCATCTTGAAAATACACATTAAAATGGAAGTAAAACAAAATCAAAGAATTACCTAGACTTCCTTTTGTATGAAACAAATAATTTTTTGTTGTTAAACCACTGTGCTTTTGAGTTTGTTTTTTAAAAATTGAACAGCATAGGCATACCTATCCAGACTAATATGAGGATGGTAACTGCTCCTTGTGTATAGCATTCATTAATTTTGTAGCATGAATTTTATAGAGCAAAACTGTGATAACATAGAGAAGAATGTGAGGATTGGAGCATCATCCATTGGGTTTTAATGGAAGTCTTTATACCCAATTCAAGCTGAGCTTTACACAAATGTGCTTAGAATCGAACTGGGATTTTCTTTTTTCCAGATCAATAAAACCCTAATTAGTTGACCTTTCTGGTCTGCTTCAAAACATTGTTTTTATGTCATATCATCTATTTATTCTTGATTTTTATTTGTTTTTCCTTTGCCCAAATACTTCTGGTAGAGGAAGCCTGCCATATGTTTTATGAATTAACCAATAAACTCATTCATCAGAACCACTGTTTGTTCATTATAGTTATTTCTCATGAACCCATTAGGGCAAGACCAAAGGAATAATAAACATGAATCTCAATTACGTTGCCTTGGCCCAACCACCCTCTCTGTTCAGATAGTTTAATGACAAAAGAAGATTTTTAAAAATCAGTTCCTTTCACTGAAATGGCTTACTTTCACATATGATCAAGTTTGAAGGTTTTATTTTCCAGGAAAAGAAACTGAAACTTGTCTACCAGTTACTCCAATGGATTCTTTCATGCCTCATTAGCATCAATTATCTCTAGGAGGAAGTGTGATAGGCCTTTAAATGGTTACTGCACTACAGCTAACAGCTGGAAACAACTATGGTTCAAGCAAACAAGTGACAATAGCAAAAGGACTTTAACCTGGAAGCTTAGAGAAAGAGGCCAGAGAATGAGGGTGTTGGAGGGAAGTCACAAAGGAAAAGTCTTATGGAACAACACTGGCATCCCCAGTTCTCCAGTAGTTTTAAGGTGTTCATTTTGCAAAGGCACTTAGCACCTGGTAATGGTTTTCGTCCATTGGTGCTGATAAGAAATGTTAAACTTCTTACAAAAGGTTCAGCCAAGAACACCTAATAAGAAGATGAAGTGTCATTTTTTTTCAGAAGTTAATTCTTTCTACATCTCTTTTATTTATTCATTTGTTGAATATCTACTATGTGCCAGGAGCTCAGAATTGTGCTCAGAATAAACAATGAATAAGACACACTTATATCCTCAAAAATCCTTACCCTGTAGTGGGGGATATTTTTACCTTTTATTGTCTGTGGGTTAAAATAGAGTTGTATGATATTTACCAGACGATAATTTGTGACCAGAGCTATGGATGGTGTTGGAAAGTTTAACACAGGAAGTAGCTATGAAGAAGGAGTAAATGGAATGCTACTTTCTCTATCCAGCTTTCTTGATATTTGCCTTCCCCCTTACATATTGCACATGAGGTCCTAGGGAGAGGATGACATGACTTGAGGTTTTCAAATGGGTAGTCAGCACAGTGGTTATATCTTTTGTTTTTTAAGATTTAATTTATTCATTCATGAGAGACAGAGACAGAGAGACAGAGAGGCAGAGGGAAAGGCAGGCTCCTCTAAGAGCAGGGAGCCCATGCAGGACTCTATTCCAGGACCCTGGGATCATGACCTGAGCCAAAGGCAGATGCCCAACCGAGCAACCCAGGCACCCCAGAAAGATGGTGATATCTTGACAGTGTTTAGGAATACAAAGGGAGGAGAAGGTTGATGAGGTGGCAGATGATGAGTCAATAGTAGACATGTTGAATTGGAGGTTCCTAAGTGATATCTAGGAAATGTTTTGTAGACAGATTTTTTTTTTTAAATCTGGAACAATGGATTTTTTTTTTTAAAAAATCATTCTTGCAAGTGCTTACCACTGCTAGTGGCTCAGGATGCAGAGAAAAATAAGCATGAAGGCTAAAGGCATGTATGTTGTAACTTTACAAATTACTCTGATGTATACTGTATCAACTGGATTTCAGACAGGAAGCAGTTCAGATGATCAAACTGTGCAGAGTTTAACAAAGGGACTATTTACAAACAAGGAAGCAGACGGGGTGAAGGAGAACCAAAATAGTGTGTACCCCATAGTTCATAATAGCAGGAAGTCATTATCAAAAGGAGAGAGTGGTTACAGTTCTCAGAAAGAGAATAGAGAGTTCTGTGGAGAGAGCCATCTGACAGGAGCTATGGCCTTCAGGAGAGAGAAGACCAGTGGAGCCTTCCCAGGGAAGGAGCCCATCTCCTGCTGGAGTCAGAGGCCTGACTGGAGTCAGAGGACAAAGATCTCTCTAATAGAGGCCTTTGAGTTCAGCCTAGAGCCAGCATAAACTAGGATGCAGAAAGTTGGGGATGGGGAGGGCTAGATCTAGAGAGGCAAATAGATGTCTAGCACACATACATAGTTCCTGAGTCTTTACAACAGCCACATAATAATAATAGTAATAATCAACCTGGACTGAGTGCTTACCATGTATCAGACAGTATGTCAGTACTGTATACCTTAATAAATCATTACAACCCTATGGGATGGGTACTATTATTCATACTTCTGTTGAAGAAGACACTGAGGTTTGGAGATATTCATTTGCTCCTTTACCCAGCTAAAGTAGTAGGGTTTCAATACAACCCTAGGAATCTATCACGAGAACCACTAGATCTTTCTATCTGCCCATCTCTAATGCCTAATATTATCAACATGAGAAAACTGAAGCTTAGAAAGTCTAAGGGATTGATTCAAGTCAACATGGCTACAAAATAATAATCCTGTGATGGACTCAGCTCTAAGTCTCATACTTTCCAATGACATCTTCAAGTTATGAGAGATATGGGTAAGAAAGGGATGAAAGAAAGATGAAGAAAGAAACACAAAGCCAGTTTAATCTGAAATGAGAGTGGGCCTGAGTTTGTATTGTCTGTTTTTATCAGGCCGAGGAAATAGCATGAGCAAAATCATGGAGATGGAAAGTGGTCTGATCAGGCTAGAGAAGAGAGTACTGAAGAGGGTAAAGGAGATAGCGTTTATGAGACCAGGAGGTCAAAAGATGCCAGAGAAGCCAGTTGCTTAAAAGGCAGAGGAAAATTCAAAGAGAACTAGGAAAGGCTCAGAGGGATTGAGTCACATAACCAAGAAAAAAACAGTTAAGAGCAGCAACAGCATCTACTTGACTTCAAAAGTAACAATCTTTCTAGGGTAGCATGTAGCCTGTCTTTATATACGCCCTTATTCCACACCAAGAGAGTTAGAGTTTTCTACATGACCTTCTTTGACTCTCAGCAGGAAACCTGAAGAGGATAGGTTCAGATGCCTAATGGAATGACCTATTGTCCTACTACTCCCTTAACTCCTTTTTTCTTTACCTTTTCTTCAGTCCCATCCTACCACTCCTCCTTAATTGTGTTGAAATATATCTATGTATACAAGCAGGATATCCATTCCCCTGTTACTTACTGAGTCCCTACTATAATAGGCATTGTTTCTAGGTGCTGGGGATTTGACAGTGAGCAAAAGAGAGAAAAGCCTCTGTCTTCAAGGAGGTTAAATTTTAAAAGGGAGAAAACAAGAAAAAGAATTATCTTTTAGCAGATATGTGCCATGGAGAGAAAAGTTAAAATGGGAAATTTTGATGGAGGTTTCAATTTCCAATAGAGAGGTCAGGAGATCACATGGGAAGCCTACAGGATAGGGAAAAAGAGCTATAGGAAACATCTGGGAAGGAACATCCAGATAGAGAAAAGCAGAAGCAGAAGCAAAGGCTTGAAGACTTACATTACTCAAAGTATAATGGAAGACACTGAAGTTCCTCAGCAGAGAAAATACATGACTCAAATCATATTGTAAAATGTTCACACTGGCTGCTGTGGGAATGGGCTGTAGGTGGGTAAGGACAGAAGTAGAAGACTATTGCAATAACTTGGGGAGAGATTATGGAAGCTATGTTGGATGTAATTAAAAAGAAAAAGGCAGTTACTGGTGGATTTGGAAAGTAGAGCTGACAAGATTTACTGATGAATAGGATGTGGGACAGAGAGAAATGAAAGAGTCAAGATGAGTTATGAGTTTTGGCCAAGAAGCTGAAAGAATGGAGTAGCCATTTTCTGAGCTGGTGAAGATGGTGGCAGGAGCAGTTCAGTTTTGAACATGTTGGGTTTGGGATGCCCATTAATATCCAAGTAGATATGGTGAGTGGGCAGTGAGATATGAAGGTCTAGTTCAGGAAAGAAGTCCAATCTGGAGATATAAACATGGGAGTTATTAGCATGCAGACGTTACTTAAGGCCATGAAGGAAAAGCCTTGACAGTTGGTGTATAAGTGTGGATTTTGAAGTGCTTCAATTTTCAGAGGCATGTACAGGAGTGAAATAAGCCATGGGGAAGAGACAACAAAGAATGGTTTAGACAGTGGTAAATGGGAGTTTACCAGTCTTGCCCAAAGCTGGCAGCCACCTCTCAGATCTAGCTCATTTCTTCCATGAAAAATGGACCAGCTGGCCAATTTGCATCAGAAAAATATAATTCTTGGGGCGCCTGGGTGGCTCAGTGGGTTAAAGCCTCTGCCTTCGGCTCAGGTCATGATCTCAGGGTCCTGGGATTGAGCCCCGCATCGGGCTCTCTGCTCAGCAGGGAGCCTGCTTCCTCCTTTCTCTCTGCCTGCCTCTCTACCTACTTGTGATCTCTATCTGTCAAATAAATAAATAAAATCTTAAAAAAAAAAAGAAAAATATAATTCTAGATATAACTAGTTGGTAACCTCTGCCTTAGAGCAGGAATCTAAAAATTTGGTTCTGGGTTTGTTCCCCAACCCCATCATTTTATTTGGTTAGCCTCATCTCTGCTCACAAGCACAGATTTTGCATAGTACCAATTGCTTGATGTTGTGGGGCTGGATTTTTCTTGTAGTCATAAATCCAGGCTTTACCTTCTGCAGGACCAGAGGTGTGCTGGTACTAATTTCTACTGCCTCATGAGAACCAATTTTATATTTGCTGGAATTTTGTAAACTAGATAATAATCACAGTCATTGGTGCCTAAGTGGCTCAATTGGTTAAGCATCTGCCTTTGGCTCAGGTCACGATCTCAGGGTCCTGGGACAGAGCCCTGAATCTGGGCTGTCTGTTCAGCAGGGAGTCTGCTTCTTCCTCTCACTCTCCCTCTGTGCTTTCTCTCTCAAATAAATAAATAAAATCTTTTAAAAAATTAAACACAATCATTATTACAATTAAATTACATAAACTTAGGTAAATTATATTGAAAACAAGTTCACCAGTAATCAGAACTCATCAGTTCCTAATTATTTTACTACATTTTATTATTATGTGTACTTCTGAGGGTTTTTTAAAACTTCAACGGTATCTGTATTCTAGAAATACTACATAGTTATATATTTTCATCATCACTCAGCTTTCTATGACTTCACATCAGTAGCTTTAAATGGGCCACATGCAAATATTTATACCATGGAAATTGTCAAACAATACAAATCAGGGCTATTTTTCTATGGAATTCCAGTTTAAAATCTTGTGTTAGCATACCACTGTGCAAATGTCATCCTTGGGAATTCATCACAGCTGAAAGAAACTAGAAATGACAATGATAGACAGGCATGTAAAGATTAAAGTTCAGATCCACTATTCCCTAATTCTTAACAGAATATTTCTTTGATGATTATTCTTTAAAATGAGTCTATGAGATTGTTGCATGGATCCTCTAAAACTGGCTTTTGAGAATCTGCACCTACAATTTGCACTCTTGGTTTTCCAGCAGCAACTATGAAGATTGATGGGATCCATTACAGAAGGTCAACAGACCATACTCCAAGGAGTTCCCTGGAAAATAGCTTGACATACTGAGTCAGTGTTTCCTGACTTCTATCCAATGATAAACCTTATTATAAAATTGCAATTGAAAAGAGTACACAGTTTTCCTTAGAGTTCAAGAAGCATGTAAAGAGAGATAAAGTAGGACAGTGGGGAAAAGGTTCTTAAGGGTATGAAACATACGTATTCCATTTTTTAAAAATTCTATGTCTTTGTCTTCAACCATCAAGGGTTCAGGTTGGTTGTCATATAGCTCTCACACAGGTAAAACCAAATGACGCTAACTCTTCCCTTTCAAGTTTCCTGAAGCTAACCCTTTTGCTTCCTTTTTACATGTTCTATCCACAAATAGAGCTGGTAAAAAGTATCTGTTACAATGACCTGAGCTTTACCATTCATGGCAAATCTCTCTAAATTATAGGCTTTTCCTCATAGAGACCGTTTACAGTGGGCATAATACAAGGCTGTGTTCAACCATGCCACTCTTTGAACTAGCTGCACCATGTTATTACCACACTAAACTGGAGTGGCCAGTTTTTCTATAAATAAATATCCTCCTCACTGGGGTAGATGAAAATCCTTAGTAGCAATTCCTGTATTATTGATTTTATGGTTTCTAGGTTCTATGTTGGGAATGACTTTTGAGTTGTTTTGAAAAGAGGTCTTATAAACACTCGACTGTTGCTGGACTTGAGAAAAATCCGATTAGCAGGGAATCAATAACACTATTACTCAACTGGATTCCCTGTAATTCTTCCATTTCTGGGCCAGGAGAGTGGAAGAAGGTGAGGAGGTGAGCCCTTTCAAAGAGACTGTATGTTCTTCCTGGATCCCATTTGTGTCTTTGCAACGATCCTTTAATCTTGTGGTGCTGGGAATGGAGCTAATAATGACAAGTTGAACTAGACTGGCTTCCTCTCTGTGAGGGAGAACAAAGCAGAGATTATTGGCTTTGACAAAAGTGATTAGAAGCTTAATCAACCACTCTGTGAGACACCCCAATATCCATTCTGTAAGACACCCCATCATCCACATGAAATAAAGTCCAAATAAATTCACTAGAATTGTATAGCTTTTCACACATTATCAGAAGTCCATGCAAACATTATAGCTTCAGGTCAGTGGTTTGGTTGTTGTTGCCATTGTCTTGTTTTCTCTTTCTATAAACCCTCTAAAGGGATGCACTGGAGATAATGTGAGTCAGGATATTTTATGGAAGCTTCAGACTCCATCTGACTTCCTTCACTGCCATCTTTCGGGCTCTTACATCTACATCCTTCAGACCTGGAAACAACTTCCTGGCCAGAAGCACCGGTTAGAAACTTGTGCTCCCAGAGTTATATCAGCTATATTGGTCACAGCTGAGTTCCCATCTTTTGCACCCATTCTGATATAGCTTTCTTATGAACTGGCCTTCATCTGAATTCTTAACCTGTCTACTCTTTCCTCAGGACTTGGCTCGATATGCTGCCCTAAACCAGACTTCCATGGCTGAGTTCCTACTACCTTGTAACACTCTTTATCCTTCTAGGGTCCCCTGCCTGACTATGCAGCATGTGACCACTGATAACCAGATCCCCTGATATGTGTCTACCTGTTTGGCTTTTTACATATTACAGCCACCTGCATTTCAGACCTGGCTGCATATTTGAAAAACAAGTGAACTTTTAGGAAATACTTATGTCTGGTTCTCACCCCTAAAATCTTGGATTTAGTTGGTCTTATGTGGGGCATTGATAATTTTTTTAAAGGCCTTTGTTATGGACTAAATTATACTCCCCTTAATTCATATGTTGAAGGCCTAACCCCCAGTCAGTACCTCAAATGTGACTGCATTTGGAGATAGGGTCTTTAAATAGGTAACTAAATTAAAATGAGGTCATTAGGGTGAGTTGAAATCTAATATGACTGGCATCCTTATAAGAAGAGGAAATTGGGACACAGAAATGCACAGAGAGTGTGAAGACATGTGAAGACACAGGGAGAAAAAAGCCATCTACAAACCAAAGAGAAAGACTTCAGAAGAAACAAACTGCTTGCTTCTTGATTTCAGACTTTGAACCTCCAGAACTGTGAGAAAATAACTTTTGTTATTTAAGCCACTCAGTCTGTCATATTTTTAAGGTAGTCCTAGAAAAACTAATATATTCCTTAAATAGATTCAATAAGTAGTTGGGAGTAGGAATCACTAATCTGGTCCTGAAGTTTTAACATACATCAAATCACCTAGAGAGCTTTTTAAAACACAGGTTATTGAATCTAAACCTTAACATTTCTGATTCAGTATCCCTGAGTGGGATCTAAGAATCTGCATTTCTATCAAATCTCTAGATAATACTAACGCAGCTTATCCTAGGACCATATTCGCAAACCAATGCACTAATTTATGTAGTGCAGTTGGTCTTCCTTGAGTCTCCAGATTGTTTTACAGAACAGCTTCAGTGCCCAGGGGTTCCCTGGTCTTTGATCCCCACTTCCCTGGGCTGACCAAATCAGCTGACCTTGATTCACACATGTATTTCCTTAGGAAAGAAATTCTGGGGGAGGAGCATCTATGAATAGTTGCAATCTCAGTAAGTCTGTATATATGTTTGTGAATTTATGTATCTTTCCACAAACAATTTGCAGCAACTACTAAAATTTGAGAGAACTGGGTTACTTCACATCTAAAGATCTGAATGTTTCCCTTTGAATGTATTAAATATTAGATGCATTCTGTAGGTTATATACTAGGCATTTTAAAAAAGCTTTTCCTTCAATAATTAACATTCATTTTGAAATTGTTAATAATAATAATGTTGTTGTTTTAGATTTGCAAAGTACTTCACAGTGTGCCAAAAAGGGGATGTATGTAAGACTCCATCACTCACTTTAGTTCTGTGAGGGCTAATTACACTGGAACTTTTCAGTTCATTCTTCCTAGCATCCATCTCTTTGACTCAGGATTAGCTGATGAATGAGAATTTCACTGTAGGAAGCCTTTCCTATCCCCTGCTTATTCCTAAAGGCGTTTTTAAAATTCAATTTGACCAATCTATCCTTTATGCACCATAGAGGGGAAGACAACTTTGGTCTGTGAGTTCCCTTTATGTCCCAGATGAACAGGACAAGGGAAAGCATGAATTAAATATGCAATAAATGGTCGCTGAATCAATCAGAAAATGAAATTTTTATCCTGCACAGAATATGTTATTTCTCACCTTTCTTCCTTTGTATATGGTTTCTTCTCTTGGGCTAAAGACTCTGTTCTTCACCTAACTTGGGCCACAGTACAAAACTTATTCTGAATTGAGTTTGTGCCGTAGCAGAATCCATAACTGTGCTATTTCTCCCCCTTTGTTTTGAAATTCAGTGGCTATTGATTTAGTAATCCCATCCATACAAGCCAACCTTTAGAGAGCTCTGTGCAAAGTGCATTCACACGTGTAATTTAATTTAATTTCACAAGAATCACCTAGGGGCTTTTAGACACTACATTTCTCATCCCTACCTGAGACCAGTGATATCAGAACATCTGGAGAGGAATCCTAGGAGTTAGCATTTTAAAGAGCCTCTTGTGATTTTAATGTATAGCCAAGACTGGGAATCACTGAGCCAGATAGTCTACATCTATGGCACATGACATTTAATCTTGTTTGAGTGAGCTCTTACAACCTGAAAAAGATTTAAGAGTAGTTCAAGAACTTCTTCTCCATTCTTAGTCCCTCCTCTCCCTTATCTAATTTTCGGCTCTTCTCCACAGTTTAGGACCTAGTTCCCTGACCTGCTTTCTAGACCAAAACACTTCAGTCCCCTCTCAGTTCCTCTTATTTGCTTCCCCAATTATCACCATGTTCAGCAAAACAAAAATAAAAACTATGCACAAACAAACTTTTGGGGAGTCCCCATCCGTCTCAATGCCAGTAGGGTAATTACCCGTTAACACTTTGAGGAAAAGGCCTTGGCATGTCTTTTTTATCATCATTATAAACATTCAACAAATGAGAGCAAATTTCTTGTTTTAGTGATAAGGCTTCTGGTGGAGATGATACAGGGAATTGTAAATCAGATTAAAGATCTTGGAATTCCTTTATGGGGTACCCTTGAAAGGATCTACACTACAGAGTTACAGGTTCAGACTAGCATTTTGAAAACATAACAGGGTCTGCAGATGAAATGAAGAGGAGTCAGAGTTAGAAGATTATCAGCGACAAAGATTAGAGTTAAGGAAGAGATGGGAAAATATTTTAGAAGTGGAATCCATAAAGCAGCTTAAAATGATACAACTCTCCATTCCTCTGTGTTGTTGCATTTGTCCACTAGGTGACTAAATGTCACTCCACAGGGAGAACCTTTGTATTTTAAACTGTGTTATAAAATAAAAGCATTATAATACCTAATTTAATAAGTCTGAACCCTACTTCCTTTTTAAATTAAACACAAACTTGGCTTTTAAACAAGGAATGAGAATGGGAAACCAAAGTAATTAAATATAAACTTTTCTGGTTTTCTTCTCTTGACCAACACTGGTGTCTGATATAAGTGTTCAGAAAATACAACAATGTTTTACATCCAACGTAAGAGGTTTTAAATCAGCTGGAAGCAAGAACAAAGACATTAAGATTAAAATAAGTCTTAGCTGTTCCTTTAACCCATTGCTTTGTGCATATCTCTGCATGTGTTCATTATAAATTCTTGAAAGTTATTAAACCAGTTGGTACCTGAAGGTTATAATGTACTGGAAATTCCAGAGGTACAGCCCCACATTTCACTCATTGAGAACTGCTCAGGTTCACCAAACATCCTGGCATTCAAGACCTTTTCTAGTGGTCTCTGAGAGATGTCTGTGTATGGGACCCATGCAAGCCATATGCTGTGTGCCTAGGAGAGTTCCAATTTATGCTTATAATGTGGACCTCATTTTAATCTCATCCCTTCCATTTGCAAAAGTGTCTTGGTTTAGATGATAAGTTACCTTATCATCCTAGCTGTGAGAGTCAGAGCAAATGTTTGTGTTGTGAGGGGAAAAGTTTCTACAAAATAAGACAATTCACTTTTTTTCTCATTCTTGACTCTGAATAACTGAACTGGGGAGTGGCAAAATCGTGTGCTTCCATTAGTTGGGATAGGAAGAGCCATGGGAAAGGAGTGAGAGAAAGTTGGAGTGGGGGAGGAAGATTAGAGATTTTCAAACCCTAATTGGATACCAGGAGTTGTAGAAGCAGCCAGTGAACTCTACTATGGATCAGGGCAAAAATATTCATGAGAAGTAAGATAGTCACTCTTCTTGAGATCCAGATCTTAACATTTCAAAGAAGTTGAGGGGACTGGAAAGCCAAGTTGGATAGACTCTAAGTGCACCTGCACCGTGCTTTGAGGCAGGGAACTCACCATCTCTGTTGGTGGGCTGAATTTCATCCTTCTGCCTCCTCTGGAGCTTATGGCTGTGCCATCTTGAGCAAGTTGCCTAACCTCCCTGTGCCTTGCTTTTCCAAACTGGGAAGTAGGAAGCCTCAGAAGTGACTACATCACTCATAAAGATATTGCTTCATTTTGCAAATAAAACTCTTATTTCAGGATTCTTTTTTCTAGTCTGAAGCTTCTGTAAGACAGTGAGCAAATTTGTGTCCCTCGTACATTTATTCACCTTTTTTTTTTTTTAGATTTTATTTATTTGACAGACAGAGAGGCAGAGAGGCAGGCAAAGAGAGAGGGAGAAGCAGGTTCCCTGACGAGCAGAGAGTCCAATGAGGGGCTAGATCTCAAGACCTTGGGATCACGACCTGAGCCAAAGGCAGAGGCTTTAATCCACTGAGCCACCCAGGTGCCCCTGGAGCCTTTTCTTAGATTAGGTTATCCCTGGCTAGACTGAAACTTATTACTGCTTTTTAAAAAGAAAGCCCAAAATTGTGTTGTATTTTTATCTTAAGGGTGATCATTTTGACTTAGATGACATATATACATCCATACAAAATGAATGAAATTGATGCTTATTTTTGTGGCTTCACAAATTCATCTGTATAAGAAAAAATAATCTTATTGGGTTCTTGAAAGTAAAAGACCAGTTTCATTTTCAGTTACATAAACACAGCTTTAACATTTGAGGAAGTAACTAGTCTCAAATCCCAGAAGTCAGCAAAATAAGTAAATATTGTTTATTTTCAAAAGATAAACATAATAGATTTCTGAAATCAGTCTTACATGGAATGTCAAAGCTTATAGTCCAAAGTGAAAAAGTTTTAAAAATGTGAAGTGTGTAAATGTTCTTTTTTACTTCACTTGCTAATGTATTTGATCTTCTTACTGCTGTCTTCACCCACACTCCCCAGTAGAGTGTCTTACAGATAAAAGCCTTTCTGCTCAAACTGAGGTTTTGAGTCAGTAACATGGACATCACCTGAGAGCTTGACAGAAATAAGGAATTTCAGAGCCATCTCCCCCCCACACACACACAGCTACTGGAACAGCATTTGCATTTTAACAAGCTCTCTGGGTGATTTTCACTCACATCAAAGTTTGAGAAGTACTGAATTAGAGAATAGCTGGCTAGGAATAGCATAGGTCATAAAATTAATTTAGTCAAATACATGAGTGAATGGAATCAAAATACCTTGTGCTTGCCTCTGAAAGAAATTATATTAATCCTCCAAAGGCTCTTTTCTTATCCCTGTGCGTGCACTGATGTCTGCCTCTGTCTTTACTTACCACTTGTTTATGGTATCATTCTCTTTCATATTATGTATGGTGGTTACATGTAATTGTGCTTAAACTTTATAATTGCTACTACTTAGCAAAATTTCAAACTTCCTCTAAAATTACTTCACTCCCAACCCTACAATATGCTCTATTTACACAGCCTATATCTGTTTCCTTTTCTCTGAGACTCCCTCCATAAAAGCAGACATAATACGAAATAGAAGAATGGTTTGGCTGGGAATGTACAGATTCTGGGAGTGTAGCCATGGGCCAGTGCCAGAACTGGATGAATGATACTGGAGTAAAACAGTACTAGGGATCTTCATTAGCAGAAGGAGGCGCATATTTTAGTCATGGGTAAATGCTGAATTCTTCTTCAGCATGAACTGTAACTGGTGAGAATATATATCTCTGAGGGCTAAAACATGGCATACTTGGCCTATGGTGCTTTCCAGAAGCACTGTTAGTAGAAGGAGATACTTTGGGATTATTTTTTTCTTTTCTATTATACTTCTATTAATAAAATACAAAATTTCTTCTCAGTCAAAATTCAAATAAGGAAAACTGACTCATCTTGACTGAGGACAGAGCAGATGGGGTAATATAGTTATAGGGTAGAGAGAATAAAAGCTATACAGTCAGAAATACTAGAGTTCATATCCCACATCTCCTATTTATAAATCATAAACATGGCTGAAATGCTTGACCTCTCTGACCCTCAGATTTCTCACCTGTAAAATGGGAATTTTCATACTTATCTTGAAGAATTGTTTTATATAATCAAATGAGATGATGGATTTACAGTCCCTAGGATAAGTCCTGGTACTTATTCACCCACTGAATATTAAGTATCTCTTTTCTCCTTTCTTCCTTAATTCTATTCTGAATCAACAGGCAGGATTATTTTATATGATTGACTAAATAACCTGGGAGATGGTCACTACTGTGATTGAAAACCAAATGGGTCAATGTGATCTGCACATAGAAGCATTATAAACAGATGCATGAGTATTATTTGTGCAGATTATACTGATATACTGACAGAACAGGGCTGATTAGTTTGAATAAATGTGAAGGTTGGTATGATACTGGAATTCCTCTGCAGCCTCCAAAAGGATGGAACCATATCATCTTCAAGTACTTTCCAATATTTAAAAGAGGCCCTTCCTTTCTACTGTCTTACTTTTGAAGATTATGGAGGTCTATGAGGAAGTGATTCTAAAAGGAAAATGTTACTGAAATGCATACGTGATTTTGATTTTTCTATGAATATCATTTCGTCTCATTCTTTCAGGCATTAATTCAATAACTAAGTATTTACAGGGCCAGATATTGTGTTAGATGCCAAAAATATAGACGCCAACAAAACAGCCATCCAATTCAAGAAAGAGAAAGGGATTTTATGACAATATAGTTTCGTTCTAACCTTAGGCTTTGTATCTGAAAGCAAAGCAATTCATTCCCCCCTCCCCCGCCGCTGCCACTTCTTTTTCTTTTCCCTTTGCATATTTGATTTAGGTGTCTATCTCTCCTCCTTTGTAAATTCACAGCATTGAGTATATTTTTCTTGGCATTTGGGATGTTAAATTTTATTCAGCTTCCTTAATTCTACTAAATCTCTTTCAAATTTTTCTTTTATAACTTGATTCTGTTTCCTTATAAATTCTAGCTATTATACCCTTTTCTAGAATAGGTCTAGTAAATTACTGGTATTCAGAAAATGGGGAAGGACAGTAGGACCACAATTCAGAGATAAAGTCTTTTCCTTTGTTTGTTTATAGCTAGCCTGATTCCATTCACAGGCAGTTTGTTTAACCAAGGTAAACAATATTTCAGCTCTATCCTGGGATAAATACATGTAGATATAGAAAACACTGCTGGATTGATGACCCTAATTGTTCATGCCTCTCTAATATCCACACCCTTCACAATGTACTTCACAAACTCCCATTAAGAGGAGAATTTTATTTCCCCACTGACTGAACTTGAGCTGGATTTGTGACTTGCATTAGCTAACAGAATGAGGAAGAAGTGAATTTATCCTAGTTTGAGTCTAGGCTTCAAGAGGCCTGCTGTTAATACTGCCCAGATGCTACGAATATAAGCTGAGACTATCCTAATAGACAAAGTCATATGGCCTTCTTACTCCTATGACCCTAGCCAACAGCCAGACATGTGAGCAAAGCCAATCTAGACGAGGTAGGTGCCAGTGACACCCCAGATGATTGCAGATGCATGAGTAAGCCCAGTCAAACCTGGACCAGATGAGCAAAACTACACAGCTGAAGTGTATACTCCCGACCAATTAAAAAAAAAAAAAAAAGTTTCATTTGAAGTTTCTGAGTTTGGGGTAGTTTCTTATTTAACAGTAACTAACTACAAATACTCTCATTTGAATGATTCCATGGTTTATCTGACATGATAATAAGTTTTCCTTTTCATCGTCTCCTTTCACTATGAATCCCAGCCTCAGTAAAACTATTTTTTTCTCTTTTTTTATCCTCTTGTTGGTAAGAAAATCTGAAGGCAGTGGTGTGCTGGTAAATATTTCACAACAAAGCTCTTAGGGAAAAAAATGTGTGTGTGTGTATTTAAGTTTATTGCAGATTTTACATTTATAGAGAGTGTGTAACACACAACTTATAAATAATAAAATATGCAATGCTCTTTTGTAAATTCTAGATATCTAATTGATTCTCACAGAATGCTTTTTTTAGTTTTTACAGAATTTTTTATGTGATTCAACCATGATTTGACAAAGTCACATCCCAACCTGCTACCTCATTTCCCAATTAATTTTTCTCTTTAATATACGATTTATCGTTGAGCTAGTTGTAACTCTTATACAAAAGTTATAGTCATTAAATTGAAATCTTTCATCTTCAGCATTAGACACAACACACTAGGTGTAATTTACATTTTCTCCATTACTTTCTTTAGTCCAAGCAATCAATAAGACAATAAATCAGGCCTTGATTTGTAGTGTTAGGTGCTTTCTGTGGTGAAACATTGCCATTGTGACCATTTTCAAGCTACCAACACAGTATCACTAAAATGGAGTTAGGAAGAGATGCTCAGTAGCAAACCATCAAATGGCATTTCTACCATGCTGATATAATAGTGTTAACCTCAAGAGCATAGAGAATATTAATAGAGTAAAATAACTGGAATGCAATGGGCTTTGAGTACTTATGACCTTTATTTTTAATATAATTTATTGAATTATAAATTTATACAATTTAATTTTCAGGCATGTTTAATAATTGGCTCACAAAATTCCCCCCAAAAATTAACAGTCAAATGAGCTGGCTCCAGTACACCTTGCTGAAGGATGCTGGAAACAGCTGTTAAAATAGTTATAATGATAATAGTTATACTAGTAACAGCCATATATATAATAATAATTAGCATAATGGATTATTATTATTATCTAGTTATACTAATAATAGCTCCCATACATCTAGTGCTCTCTAGATCTCAGGTATTGTACTAAGTACTTAGATTCATAATCTCCTTTATTACTCACAATAGCTCAGTGAGGTAGGTATTGTTATTTGTATCTCTATTTTACAAATGAAGAGACAGAAGCAATAGAGTAACTTAGCTTATCTAAGTTCATAAAAACTACACTGGCCCCACACAAGGATGGATATGTTTTATCAAAAATTTATTGTGCCTATAAAGATGAAATCAATATCCTGATGAGGCTCATAATTTAGCAATGAGAACAACAGCTCTAACAGCAGTGTGAATCAAGATTCAAGGCCATTTATGAAAGGAGGCATAAATAGTGCCTAGGGAAGGAGAATGGGATTTTGCTTAAGTTTTTGCTGAGACATATCAGTTGAATGAGTAAGAAGGCATTACAGGGAAAAAGTTGTGTTGAGTTCATGATGCATGCTTAGAAGGCTGAAAGTTGAGTTGTTTGGTATCACTGGAGTGGAGGCGGAGTATAAGCAAGTGATGGCAGTGAAGATGGAGAGTTAATGTGGAGCAGATAAGGCCAAAAGATTGAGGTAAGGGTTTTGAGAGTGATCACAAAGTACACATGTGCAGCCAAGAAAGGGAAAGAAGCAAAGCCAAACTGGACCTGATTAATAGGAGCTTGTGGGCTAACAGAAGCCTTGGTGAATTCAAAGGGCAGACTTTGGTTATGTGTGTTATGGTACCTTTTATGTGTTAACTTGTCTAGGCCATGGTACCATATTTTTAGTCAAACACTATTTTACACATTTCTGTGAAGGTATTTTTGGGGGATGGCATTAACATTTAAATAAGTAAACTTTGAGTAAAGAAGATTGCCCTCCATAATGTGGGTTGGTTTCATCCAATCAGTCAAAGGCCTTAATAAGATGCCTCCCCCAAGGCAGAGGGAATTCTGCTAGCAAGCTGTCTTAGACTTAAACTGTGACTATTCCCTGTGTTTCCAGCCTGCTGTCCTACTGGTGTCATCTGTTTGTGCTGTCCACTCCCTAACTCATTAGTTGAAATCCTAATTACAAAGATGATGGTTTTAAGAAGCGGGGTGTTTAGGTGATGCTTAGATCATATGGGTACAGTCTTCATGATAGGATTAGTGCCTTATAAAGGAGACCCCACAGAGATTCCTAGCCCCTTCTACTGTGTGAGAACACAGCAAGAAGGCACTGGCTAAGAACCAGGAAGAGGACCATCCTAAGAATGCTGGCACCTTGATCTTGGACTTTCCAGCCTCCAGAACTCTGAGCAATAAATTTCTGTTGTTTATAAGCTATTTTGTTGTAGCAACCTTGATGGACTAAGACACCTACCCTCCATAGTTTGGACTTAATCAGCCTCCACAACTGCATGAACTAATTCCTTAAAATAGACAGACCTACATACTTATCTATCCATACATCCATACATCCAACCACATACTGTATGTTGTTTCTCTAGAGAATTCTAAGACATTATAGAATGTTGGAGAGGGAGCCAGCATGGAAAGCTATGGGCACAAAAGGGAACTTCTGAGGTGAGAATTAAAAAGTAAAGGAGCTCCAGGTGGCAATATTTTTTTTTAAACAGAAATGGAAATAAAAGTCATTGAAATTGAGGAAATTGAGAGTAGGTTGTTGGTTGGGCCATTTCTCAGATTAAACGGTGAAGGTACAGAGTAAAAGAGAGTAAAATGAGTAAAATGGTGAGAGTCAGGTGTCCTAGCACTACGGTGAGGTGACAGGGAAAAGGTGACAGAGAAAAATGAAAAAATATGGGAATCCAGATGGTATGAGCTTACAAACAAAGGGGATTTTTAATAACAGTGGAACAGTGGTCTGGAAGGAAGTTGGTGACTCCAAAAAGATACAAGTTTTAGAAAGTGAATGTGGAACAGAATATGTTTTGTCTTCAAGAGGTATTTCAAGGCAAGTGATATGGATGACAACAAATTTGCCCATTCACTGAACACAGCTCCCAAATTCTATCTAGAAAGGGTTCAATGGCAATACTATGACCTGTAATGTAAATTGTGGACTCATTCGGAAGTGAATTTGCTAGTATTTTTACTTCATATATGTTTTGGGTTAATAAAATTAACAAAGTTTTCTAAAAATGCTTGTATTCACACTGCTTAGGTAAGCAAAAAAAGAAAGCATCAACTTTCTATAGATTACTATATTGGTGTAGCTACAGGATCACTGATGGAAATTCCCAAGGGCCAACCACCCATCCCTATCAACCCTATGGTCTCACTGAAACAAAAGTATGACTGCTTTTGCAGTGATTATAAGTGTGTGAAAAGAATTAGGAAATGGGAGTTAATGACAAAATCTCCTGGCCCCTTTAGCTATTCCCTTTCCCTTTGCATAGTCCTGATTTTTAGTGACTAAGTCTTCTCAAAGTCTTTTGTGAGGCTGAAAGCTACTCAAAGCACAACGATGTGTCTGCTCTAGCATCCATAAAAATGGTCCTTTGGGTTGTTTTCAGGTTCACTGCACTTTTTATCTTCTTTTAGTCTTATGCTCCTTTTCAACAATAGTTTCAATTTTCTTTCTAAGAAATAGTGACAAAGACATTCTGGGAACTTTAGAACATCTGACACTATAACTCAGACCCTAGTGTTAAACTATTTTTGAGTGGCCTCAGGGGGCATGACTAGCTACAAGTGAGAGACATCACTGAAGGGTTGTCTGGTACTAAGAAATGTGCCACAACACCACAATTAAAAACTCTTCAAATTAATTTATATATCTCTGTTGTGAATTACTAAAATAAGACTCGACAGTTTGCTGTAGAAAATTTAGGAAATCAATCAACATATAATTATTGAGCTCCTACTATACAATAGATATCTTGATAAGTGTTGTAAAAAATAAAAAGACATGTAAGACCTTTAAAGCCTACTTTTAGAGATGTTGCAGAGTAACTGGGGAGAAAAACATGATCACATGAAGAAGCAATAAATGAATAAATAAATAAAACAGCATAGGAGAACTGTTAAAGAATTAAAGAGATGGTTATGGGTTGGGGGATTGAGAATGGCTTCATAGAAAAGGTGAGAACTGAGAAATGCTTTGAAAGATGGATGAGAATTATTAAATTAAGGTTAGATAATTAAAAGAGATAATTAGATATCTAAGATAATTAGAGAAAAGCATGGGTACACAAAGTACACAGAGAGTTTAACTCTAGGGTTAACGTAATTAAGTTTGAACTCTATTATGCAGACACTGAAAAGCTATTGAAAAGTTAATATATAGAAATACGGAAGTAATAGTTTAGGCAAATAAAAAAAGTAGTGGCGTGACTGACAGAATTATAGTTAGGATACTCCTGGCAAATATCTTGAATTTGATGTTTGACCTTTGGCTAGTTACTCATATCTTTAAACCTGCATTTCTCATACTAAAACAAAACAAAACAAAAAGAAGAGTAACATAGTATCTTTCTCATCATGTTTTCGTGACAGTTAAGTAAAATATAAAGACAAAACACTTAGCACAGTGTCTGGACCAGAAAAAGATATAATAAAAATAATAATCATCATTAAATTGTTGTCAATAAATGTTTGAAAACAAGTGATGGAAGTGTAGATGAAATTAAATGGAAGGAAAAACAAAATATTGGCAAGACTAGTCTGGATGTAGGAGGCATGGCCATGGAGACTGAAATGGGGTGAGACTAGTGGGAAGGGGAGTGCTCAGCAGTGGGCAACATGGTAGAGAGTTGCCGTCAAAGACATCCTGCGGGAAGTATCTGCCTCAGATCTGAAAGGTGAGGGGTGTATTGACTGCAAGAAGGCAACAGAAAGTTCAAAGGTTTCAGGGAAGTCAAGTGGTGGCCAAGATTTCAGAGACAGGCAGGTATTTTTTTCACTAAAGATGATTTTCCAGAGTAATAGAAAATTGGGACTTAAAGGAATAAGATGAAGGAAGATTGTGCATTGAGAGGTAAGATGGGATGATAGGTGAGTAAGAAGGAAAAATAAGAAACAGATAACTAAGTATAGGATAAAAACAGGCATGAGGACAGAAACAAACCTAGAACTGGAAGAGAATAGAACAGCAGAGAAAGACCAGCAGTTCTAAGGCAAAAGCCTTCACTTTTCTTTTTAAAATGATATTTATAAATAAATATTCAATATATCTGGAAATATCTGTAAAATATGTATAGGTACAAGAAAAATAAAAGAGATATATCTAAGTTCTATGGAGTTTATGAGGCCTTCTTTAAAAAAGACAAAATCATGAATACAAAATTAGATATAAAAATGCATTAGGTATAAATACATAAAATTAGATATAAAAAGGAAATTGCTTTAAAATTTTAAGACAATAAATCACAAACTTATTATAAAGAAGGAGAAAAGTACAACAAACTCTACAAAATCCAGAAATACATATAATATTTATTTAGAGGTTTATTTTTAGTTGTATAATGGAGAAATGCAGAGTTCCATAATATTTTCTTATTAGGGTTTCTACTTACAGAGTTTGTTCTAGCTCTGGATGTGATTTTGGTAAGAGACAGCTGTGAGGAGAAAAATACGTATGCATGAGGAAAAAATGGTAGAAAGTGGGACCACCCCCAGAATGCTTCATATTGGTACCAATGGAACAAAATAATGTGCAATTCTGGTTGAGATTTAGCCTGAACAGTGCATTGTTTATGCCTAGAAATCCATCGTTTTTACAGTTAGTAACGTCATGCATTTGTACTTGCCACCTGTGCTAGAGTGTAATATACAATATACCGAGAAAGCACAGGTAGAGGAGTAGAGGAAGGAGGAAAAATTTGGTTCATAATGTGGAGTCTCTAATGACATTATCTTTCCTCTTGCATGTCCTGGATAGGTAGTACTGAAAACTGTAACAGATTTTATAAAAAAAAAACAAACAAGTATATTTATGTGTATTTGCATAATTTAAAATGAGATAAATACGGTGGGAAGGGAAAATGAAGTAGACTAATATGCTCTGTTAAGTAAAAATGTCTATCATATATTGTTACATTTTTTAAAAACCTAGATTATAGAACAATGTGAATAGTATGACTGATTTGTTTGAAAAGAAACAGAGGAACACACACACACACACAGATGCTTACATAAAATCTTGTAGTGCAATACACATCCAACTATTTTTTTTTCCAAACTCTTTTTTAGTAGTGATAACATCAGAGGAGTAGGTTTGGTATGGAAGAATGGAAAAGTTGTTACTTTTTAATTCAATCCAATTGCTTTACTTTTTACTCTTTACAATGATAATCTATTTTATGGAAACAAAATGTAAAGACTAGAACTAAATATACAGCAGTGTGGCAGACTGATTGAGCAGGAGAAAATGTTAGGTATCCTGTTTCTAAACTGCTCTTATTAGCTGCCTATGGCAGAGTATGTTATTTCATTAGACCTTATAATGAAAGTACCCTGATATAAAACTTTAGAATAAAAATTAAAACAAAACAAAACAAAAAAATCCTGGGGGGAAAAATCCGTTCTATTTGTTGGCATTTAGATCACTGATCAAATAATCATTTAAATCCCAGGAATCAGCATCATATTAATTAGGTCATGATGACTAGTTCTAACTTTATCTTTTTTATTGGCTCATTTTCTGAATGCTCTTCTCATTGCTACTTATTCCTAATTATTTGTTAATTAATTCTTTTAATGTGTAACAATAAATAAAATCTTCCTTCCTGGGGCACCTGCGTGGCTGACTCTTGATTTGGGTTCTGGTCATGATCCTGGGATCTAGCCTCATGTTGGCTGGCTCTGGGCTTAGCAAGAGGTTTGTTTTAGCTTCTCTTTCTCTCCCTCTGCCCCTCTCCCCTTCAAATAAATAAATAAAAATCTTTAAAAAATATCTCCTTTCTTACAAAAAATGATTAGACTGTAAAACAGTCAGAAATTGCTGTCACAATGCTCCTCTTTATGTATTCAAAGTTTTTTTCTGAAGGATATTG
Organism: Lontra canadensis; assembly: GCF_010015895.1. NCBI lineage: Eukaryota > Metazoa > Chordata > Mammalia > Carnivora > Mustelidae > Lontra > Lontra canadensis. The sequence goes on along the minus strand of NW_022631008.1, from coordinate 1,107,435 downwards.
GGTTAACCATAGACTGTAATTTTTTTTTTTTTTTTTTTTGGTCAGAGAGAGTGAGAACAGGCAGACAGAGTGGTAGGCAGAGGCAGAGGGAGAAGCAGGCTTCCTGCTGAGCAAGGAGCCTGATGTGGGACTCGATCCCAGGACTCTGGGATCATGACCTGAGCCGAAGGCAGCTGCTTAACCAACTGAGCCACCCAGGTGTCTCACAGACTGTAAATTTATTAATCACATTGAGTCAACCCTGAAACTGAATATGCAGTATATTTTAGAGTTTTAAATGTCTGTACTTCAGTCTGCATAGTACTAAAATTTTACAGGGGAGTGGATGGTGGACACAAAGCTCTCCTTGGGGTACCAGGAAAAGAAAATGAACTGCTGTATGTACAAGGGGCCTAAAAAAAAAAAAAAAAAAAAGGATACTATAGAAATAGTAGGAATTATTTCTATTACTTTAATAATTATTATTCTATCTTGACAAGGATTGGCTTCTATTTAAAGTCTTGGAATATTTCAATTTTACAGAATTCTATTTAATTTCTTTCTTCTGTAAAATTTTTACTTAATATAAATTTACTTAATATAAATTACCTTTTCCATCCAGCATCTCTTGATAATTTTGTGCTTAGAAATCATATAGCATTATAAGACAATAAAAATAATTGCCTTAAGTAAAATTTCTCTTAAAGAAAATGGTATGTATGCCCTTCCTTAGCCTACAATTCTAGTAGCAGATGAAGAAAAAAATATACATATATAAACAGACACATTTATGTAAATAAGAACTTGTTTTATAAGTTGACTATAAAATAATGTGTAATCATTAAACACCATTTCTACAAATAATACTTAATGTCATAAGAAAATGCTCAGAATGAGGAAAAGGTGGATACAAAATGATGGTAAGAGTATGACCTAAATTTTGAACAGGTAAACTGTATGGGGTATCTGTGTGCATAAACAAAATTTTAAAAGATTGGAAGGAAATAAACTGAACTATTCAGGATTTGTTTAATTGCTGGATTTTAGAAATGTTTAGCTTTCTTTCTTTCATTCTCTCCAAATTACTTATTTTTGAGCTTACGTTATTTTATAGTCATATAACATGACATATATGAATTTATATAATTTCTGCCGAATTGCCTTGACAGAAAAATAACATAAAATTGCCTCTTTTTCCTTATGAGAGAAAATATTTTTTTAAATTTTAACTATAAATAAGAGAATGTTCTTCTCTCTCTGATGCAACAAAATAGTGAAGTATAAGGGTCAATTTCTTAACTAAGGATGTGAGAAGGCAGCAGCATGAAACTTTCACATTCATTTCAATAGACTCTCAGGTTTGGGACGCATTTGGAAATTCCTCCCAAAAAACTCTAAGGCAGTATACAATGGAAAGCTTCAAACAAGATCATTTTGTATCCTGTGTCTCAAAAAACCAATACAATTATAGCACAGTATTTAGAAATTCAGTAATTTGATTCTCTTTTTCTGATTTTTGGAGCTGCTATAACAAAAACACCAATATTCATCATCAAAATTCAATTTATGTAACAAACTTATTCATAATATCAAAGATTCAAGAATTCAGGGACATTTTACATGGAGTTCACATGAAAAATCTCTTTTCTTCTTTCATACAAATAGTGAAACTTAGTTTTAGTTTAATCCAGTAAATACCATTATTGAGAATTTTGGAACATGCTTAATGTTTTAGGTATAGTTCAATACTTATATCTTTATTTCATATGCTTGGCATAGTTTAGGACATTCACCAAAGTGGAAGTAGTAGAGCAAGTATTTTAGCCCCATTACTCTTCTATAATTAAGAGGAATTTAATGAATTTAATCAAATGAATTAATCAAACATTATTGAATATAAATTACACTGGGGTTGGTGTTGTTCACATGCAATGTATATGACAAACATGTAGAGATACTAAGATACAAATGTTATAGTTTCTGCTCTTAAAAGCTTTATAACCTAGTATGGTAATAAGACAAAGCATACTAACTACAAAGCTCAACACTTACATTTCTTACAAGAGGAATAAAATATTTTAAAGAAGAAAGAAGAGAAAGAGAGAGACGGAGAGATCAAATCAAATTGGAAAGGGAAAATGGGTCAAATGACAAGGTTTAAGTCAGTGAGACCATTTGATAAAGGTATGGAAGGTTTCATAGCATTTTTTTTAACCTTTTATTTTACAGTAACTCTAGACTCACAAAAAGTGCAAAAATAGTAGAGTTCTCAAGTACTTTTCAGGCAGCTTTCCCTAATGTTGACACCTTACATATTATTATTAAAACTAGGAAACTGACATTTGTTTAATGCTATTAACTAAACAGCAGACCTTACTAGGATTTCACCAGTTTTTTTTTTTTAATTTTTAATTTTTTATAAACATATATTTTTATCCCCAGGGGTACAGGTCTGTGAATCACCAGGTTTACACACTTCACAGCACTCACCATAGCACATACCGTCCCCAATGTCCATAACCCCACCCCCCTCTCCCAACCTCCCACCCCCACACCAGTTTTTATAGGCACTTGTGCGTTACATGTGTGTATTTGTGTGTAATTCTGTCCAATTTTATCACATGAATAGATTTGTGTAACCATTACCTCAGTCAGAACATAGACCTATTCCAGTACCACAAAGAAAATTCTTCATGTCCTTTAACAGTAACACTCTTACCTCTAATTCTGACTTCTAGAAATCACTGATCCATTCTCCAAATCTCTAATTTGGCACTTAAAGAACATTAAATAAATAGAATCAAACAATGTGCCATTTTTTGTGATTGGTGTTTTTCATTTAGCACAACACCCATAAGATCCATCTAAGTTGTTGCATGTATTAATATATCGTTCCTCTTAGTTGCTGAATAGTATTCCACTGAATGAATGTGCCACACTTTACTCATTTCTCTGAATGAAATTCCTTTCAGCTGAAAGGAATTTGGAGTTGTTTCTACTACTTAGTTACTACAAATAAATCTGCTATAAATATATACAGGTTTTTGTGTGAGAATGTAAATTTTTATTTCGTAGGACAAACACACCCAGGAATGTGATTACTGGATCATTTGATGAGATTTTAATACATTTATAGTTCTTAATGACTATAAACATTCTTGTATAAGCTTTATTTATGAATTTTTTCAATTATTTATTTGAGATAAAAATTAGAATTGCTGGGGCACCAGGGTGGATCAATCATTACATGTCTGACTTTGACTCAGGTCATGATCCCTGGGTCCTAGGATTGAGCTGCATGTGGGGCTCCCCATTCAGCTGGGAGTCTGCTTTTTCCTCTCCCTCTCTCTGCCCCTCCACCCATTCATGCATGCATGTGTGTGCTCACTCTCTCTCAAATAAATAAATAAACTCTTTAAAAAATTTAGAATTGGTATGTCAAGGGGATATACAATTCTTAATTGCTTTTAATAAATATTTTATCAGGAAAAGTTATGCTAATTTCTAATCAGTCCCACTAGAACTATGTGAGCAGATCCATTCTCCAATTTCACAAATATATGAGTATTATCCTTTTTAATGGCTGCCAGCCTGAAAGTCCAAAGCTGATGTCTTGTTTTAACTTGCATTTTGATCACTTATAAGAAAAGCATTGCTATTGAACACTTGCATTTCTTTGTGAATTTCTTATGTATGTCTTTTGCCTGGTATTATATAAGGATTTATTTTTTCTTACTGATTCCAAATATTTATGTGAGTGTATTTATACATATAAAGGGATGTCATATTGCCATTTGTGCTACAAATATTTTCAAAGTTTGTGGTTTGTCTTTAAACCTTTTTAAAATAGTTGACACACGTCTTTCAAGCTGTTAAATAGGAACTATGATGCCCTTTCTTCCTTTATGCTTTCTGTATTGAATATTATGCTTTGAAAGGCTTTCCTCACATAAAGATTATGTAATGATTTATCAGTGTCTTGTATAGTGATATTATGTTTTTATGTTTTCTTTTCTTTTTAATATGCACCATCTGGAATTTATTTCAAATTAAGAAAACAGGTAAGGTAAAGAACTAGCTTTACTGTTTCCTAAGTTTAGTCAGAGTCCAACACCATTAATAGAATATTTTTTCTTTACTTACTAATTTAAAGAGCTACCTTTATTATATACCAAATCCTTATGTTTATTTCTGAATTTATTACACTCTTTCATTAGTCTCTGGTTCTATTCCTATACCAATATCATTACATTTTATTCAATATTGGGTTTGTGATACATTTGATAACCTATAAATTAAGTTCATTAATTAAGTATCAGAAAAGTACATTGTCATATAGGGACTTTTATTATAGTGAGCAAAATGTTTAGATTTGGAAATGACTAATTTTTTTTCAATATGGAAAATTTCCATTTAGTCTCTCAGCAAAGAAGTATTATTGCATATTATTTGCTGAGTTCACACCTACATTATTTTATTATGGGGTGTTATTATGAACTGATCATGTTTCACTTCATGCTATCATTAGAATATGCAGAAATGTGTTAAATTTATAACAAGTCACCTTACTGAATTTTATTACTTATAACATTATAAATTTTAGTTTTATTTTTTGTTTATTTTTTAGTTATAATATTTTTTAAAGCCAATTCATTTGGGTTTTCCAAGAAGATAAAATAAGCATCCCATATGTAAACACTGATAATTTAATCTTCACTTTTCCAATATTTATACTTATTTCACATTTTTTTAATGCATTGGCCAACACATCTAGAAAAATTTTAAGTAAGAAAAGTAATATATTACAAATTAATCATATTTATATGACCAATGTCCTAATATTAAGCCATCCTTGCATTTAGATAATAAATAGTGGGATATTATTATTTTTTAAAGGTTTATTTACTTATTTTAGAGAGAGAAAGAGAGAGAGCACAAGCATGAGGGGCAAAAGGAGAAGGAAAGAGAATCTCAAGCAGACTCCATGCTGAGTGCAGAGCCCAACATGCAGCTCAATCTCATGACACTGAGATCATAACCTAAGTCAAAACCAAGAATCAGACACTGAACCAAGTGTACCACTCAGGCACCCCTATTATTATATTTTGACATGTAATGTTAATATTTTTATAATCTTTTCATTAATCCATATGGGAGACTGTGCTACAGTGAGGTTTTGCTAAATTTTTTTTAAGATTTATTTATTTGAGAGAGAAAGAAAGAATGCATGCACATGCAAGCAGGGGGAGGGGAAGAGAGAGAAGGAGACAAGCAGACTCCCCACTGAGTGCAGAGCCCAACATAGGGCTTGATCTCAGGACTCTGAGATCATGACCTGAGCTGAAGTCAGACATTCACTGGACAGCCATCCAGGTGCTCCAAGGTTTTGTTAATGGTATATAAATAAGCTATAAAGCTTTCCTTCATTCTCTACCTTGAAACCATTTATGTAGCATGAAAATTGTTTGTTTAGGGAATATTTGGGGGGTATCTACTCATATATCCAATTGGGTTGGGTACCTAGGGCAAGGAGAGAGTACTTCTTTGATACCTCTTTTCAATTCCTATATAATTGTTTCCTGGAATTCCCAGTCTCTTCTTTAGCCCACCTTGCTGTTTTGTTTTTACATATTTTCTTAGAAATAATCAATCTCCTTTAAGATTGTCAAATTTATTACCACAGAACTATACAAAGCATTCTATTTGTGATTTGGTAATTTACACCTTTTTAATGAAAAAAATAGAGCCAATAATTGAATTCAGACTGTATTATGCAAGTAAGAGTAAAAATTAAAATACCATTTCCTTAAACTTCGTAAAAATTTTTTTTTCTTTCACCTATTTTCTTGTTTCGCTTCAAAGTGGAAACATTTAACTCATATATGTTTCCAATACTTTTGTCTCTCTATTGATTGTGATCTCTCATCTCTAGTCCCTTTTAAACTGAATTCTGTCCAACATTTTTCTTCTCCTCTCCTCTATCAGAAAGCAATTATAATTTAGAAAGGAAATCAGAATAATATATCTCAAAATGGTCCAGTTAATCTACTCTTTACTACCTGAGGAGAATCATAATCCCATGTGAAGGAACAGAGTATGTGATTTCTAAGAACTCTATGGTCTGGTTCAGTGGGAACCTTTCAGAGAGTCACAGGTCAGCAGTAGCCTGCTTACCAGACAGAGGTCAAGTGGAGTAAGATTACTGATGAGAAGTATCATTCCATGTATGCTCTTCTGTCTTCTAGGCTCTACTGCATTTAGCTTAAGAACAATGATCTAAAACAAGTAACTTGGAATCAAAGATGAAAACATAGCTCCTTGCTAATATTCAGAAGCTGTATTCATGAAAAGACCCTTACAGTCCAAGGAATGTATTTGCTTACTCTTTGATAGGTTGTAATAAATCTCGACACTTTGCTACTCTTTAGTTTGGGAACTTTGGAATACAAGGAAAAGAAACGGACTCAAATCATTTCAGGAAAAGATGTTTAATGAAGAACGCATACAGTAGCAGAACTAGAAAACCATCAGGGCCTGAGCAGTTAAGAGAGCTTTTGCATACATTGTTCTCATATGCTCTTAGAAATGGTACAGTGATACTGAGGGATCCAGTTCCCATCAACATTTCTGCTGCTGCTCCCAAGAAATGCATGATATGATACTACCAGAAAGTTCACAAACTATATAACCATTAAAATAAGGAATGACTTCATGATTGCTAACTGAAACTCTGCAATAATAAACTCATTAATATCAATATTACTTAAAGGAAGGATACTTTGCATCTGGTGACTACAAGAAGGAGCAAAGTAAAAGACACTGCCATAGAAGAAACACAATAGATTCCTTCCATCAGTGTTGCATTTATTATTATTATTTTTAAATCTTGGTACTTACTTGAAATGTAGTCCTTTTTCATCCCTCTCAGCTTTCAATGCCACTTAAAAAAAAAAAATTCCTAGGATGGTATTATCATGCTCTAATTACAGTTGAGGGCACAGTGGCATGTGACTGTGCTATAATAACTAAAGCCCTGGAGTGTCCTTTTATTCCATTAAAAATGACCTTAGCTTTGGATCACAGAGCTTTGAATTGATTTGGCTTTTTTGTGGTTCCTCTCCTTAGGTCTGCTTCCTCATACAGGGTGATGCATTGAATCATGACACATGGGGTGGGGGAGGGTCAGTGAAATTAACTATCTTTCCCGTGAGAAATAATTCATCATTCAGCATTTGCTATTAACATACCTCTGTTGTGAATAAATGAAGTCACATGAAGTGTATGGAAGTTGTGAAGCAGATGGGCATTATATAAATATCATTAACTGTTCATGAGGGAGACAACAATTTTTTCATCTGCAAATAGTAGGTATTTGGGCAACAAAAAAGGATATGTTGATAAGTTTGGTTGCTATAAAAAGAAATGACTCTGCTTGCTTTTATGAAGTATCTTTTTGAGGCCCATTTAATTTTTTTTTTTTTCTGTTTCAACAGGGTCCTTTGAAAACAATGATTAATACTGAACTTGATTATGCCCTGTAGTAAAAAGACTTCCCAGATTTCTCCAGAATTGAGAAGATTCCTTTGTTCTTAGCACAGGCATTATGGGTCTCATCTCACTTTGTCTCTGAACTGGATTTCCATTTGGGGAAAAGAACCTAGAAGAGGTTGTGAGCTGGGATCATTCAAATCAGTCTTAAAAATGTATCTACTAAGGGTTCACTCCAAGTCAGATTTTGTGCTGGACAATGTGATGGGGACACAATATGAATGGGAAAGCCAGTGATTCTTATCTAGCTTAGAACGTACATTTGAACCAAAGGGGACATGTACCAATATGTTCATTGAAGTACTGTCTATAATAATCACCTGATGTCTATCAATAAGATACTGGCAAAATAAAGTATGAGATATACATACAATGGAAAATCATCCATTTTTTGTAAAGAGTGAGGTAGGTTTGTATGTGGAAAAGTGTCAAAGACCTTTGATGTTAGAGGAAAACTATACAAAGTGACACATTCAGTATAGTACTCTATGTAAACACACACAACACTATGTATTTTCTCCATAAGCATTAGATGCATAGGAAACCACCCTGGAAGAATACCCTTCAAAGTAGGTCTCTCTACTGCACAGTGGCAAGAGTGCTATTCCCACTGGAGTCAGGTTATTCAGTGACAGTCTGGCAGCCATCACTGATGGCCCTACACCAACCTGATGACTGGTTAGCCCAGGGGAGTGAAGGGAACCAGGATTAAAACTAATTGTCAAACAGAGCCTTAGGAATTATCTACAGCATTTTAATTCTTAAAGATGATTAGTGAATTAAATGTACATTAAATATTAATTTAAAAGTAATGAATAATTACTGCTGTCTAGTGCTAACAATCCAGAGGAGAAACAGAACATACTCAAATAATTCTAATACAAAACACAGTGTGGTCAGTGCTATCGTTATATCCAAACTGTGTGTGGTAGGAATATAAAAGTGGAAGGGATATGTCCTTCCATTTCTTGGAGGAGGAAGGGTTTAGTGAAAGTGTCCTTAATGAAAACAAACAAACAAACAAACAAACAAAAACAACTTTCTACTGTACAGCATTCTGGGCTTTGGGTATATCATTAGCTGGGAAGACTGGGCAGCTCTGGTGGTATCACTAGTTGTTATCTGCCAGTTCAACCATATTAAAATCCAGGGGGTGAGAGGAAGATGCTGGAAGGAGAACCGGAGGCAAGATTCTAGCCTGTATTAATTAGGAGTGGTTTATTTGCAATTAAAACTGACCCTAGCTACTAAAACCAAGAGGAATGAATTGGTTGGATATTCATGGAGCTCATGGTATCAGTGGAGGCTGGAAGACTGAACTTGGAAAATACAGGTAGGTAGCAAGCGTCTTGAGACAATAAGAGTGATGGTGGTGATGGAGGAGAGCACAAAACCTTTCATTTAGCAATAACAATAGTGGTGAGAGTGGGCATCTTTGTTGTGTTCCTGATCTTAAGGGAAAGGCTGAGAGCCTTATCATTGAGAATTATATTCATTGTGGTTCTTCACAGAAGGATTTTATGAAATTGAGGAATGTTCGTTCCTCTATCCCTATAATCTGAAGAGTTTTATTCAGGAAAGGATGCTTTATTTTCTCAAACGCCTTTTCTGCATCAATTGAGAGGACCATGTGGTTCTTGTCTCTTCTCTTACTTATGTGTTCTATCACATTGATTTGTGAATGTTGAACCACCGTTGCATCCCAGGGATAAAACCCATCTGGTCCTGGTGGATAATCCTATTAAAGTACTGTTGGATCCTATTAGCTAGGATCTTATTGAGAATTTTGGCATTCATATTTACCAGGGACATTGGTCTGAAATTCTCCTTTTTGATGGGGTCTTTGCCTGGTTTTGGGATCAAGGTCATGCAGGCCTCATAGAGTCTGGAAGTTTCCTTCTGTTTCTATTTTTTGAAACAGCTTTAGGAGAATAGGTATTATTTCTTCTTTGAATGTTTGGTAGAATTCTCCGGGGAATCCAACAGGCCCTGGTCTCTTGGTTTTTGGGAGATTTTTGATCACTGCTTCAATCTTGTTACTGGTTATCGGTCTATTCAGGTTGTCAATTTCTGCCTGTTTCAGTCTTGGTAGTTTCTAGGTTTCAAGGAATGTACCCATTTCTTCCATGTTGCTTAACTTAATTGGCATATAACTGTTGACAATAATTTCTGATGATTGTTTCTATTTCCTTGGTGTTAGTCGTGATCTCTCCCCTTTCATTCATAATTTTATTAATTTGGGTCCTTTCTCTTTTCTTTTAGATAAGTCTGGCCAGTTGTTTATCAATCTTATTAATTCTTTCAAAGAACCAGCTTCTATTTTGGTTGATCTGCTCTACTGTATTTCTGGTTTCTAATCTATTGATCTCTGCTCTAATCTTAATTATTTCCCTTCTCATGCATGGTTTGGGTTTAATTTGCTGTTGATTCTTCAGATCTTTAAGGGGTAAAGTTTGTATATTCAGGTTTCTTTGCAGATGACATGATACTTCATATGGAAAACCCAAAAGACTCCATCCCCAAATTACTAGAACTCATACAGCAATTCAGTAATGTGGCAGGATAGAAAATCAATACACAGAAATCAGTTGCTTTCTTATACACTAACAATGTAACCATAAAAAGAGAAATTAGAGAGTTGATTCCACTTATAATAGCACCAAAAACCTTAAGTTACTTTGGGATTAACCTAACCAAAGAAGTTAAGGATCTATACTTGAGGAACTACAGAACACTCATGAAATAAATTGAAGACACAAAAAAGATGGAAAATCATTCCATGCTCATGGATCGCAAGAATAAACATTGATAAAATGTCTAAGCTGCCCAAACCAATCTATACCGTCAACACCATCCTGATCAAAATACCAACTGCATTTTTCAAAGTACTGGAACATACAATCCTAAAATTTATATAGAACCAAGAAAAGACACTGAATCACCAGGGAAAAAAAAAGCTGTGATCACCAACACAACATGGTACTGGCACAAAAACAGACACATAGATCAATGGAACAGAATAGAGAGCCTAGATACAGACTCTCAACTCTGTGGTCAACTAATCTTTGACAAAGCAGGAAAAAATATCCAATGGAAAAAAGTCTCTTAAATAAATGGTGATGGGAAAATTGGACAGCTATATACAGAAGAATGAAACTCAACCATTCTCTTACACAATACACAAAGATAAACTCAAAATGGATGAAAGACCTCAATGTGAAACATGAATCCATCAAAATCCTAGAGAGAACATAGGCAGTAACCTCTTAGAAATCAGCCACAGCAACTTCTTTCAAAACACATCTCCAAAGGCAAGGGAAACAAAAGCTAAAATGAACTTTTGAGACTTCATCAAGATAAAAATCTTCTGCACAGCAAAGGAGACAGTCAACAAAACAAAGAGACAACCCAGGGAATGGGAAAATATATTTGCAAATGAAACTACAGACTTTCATTTGGCTGATATCCAAGATCTATAAAGAACTTCTCAAACTCAACACCCAAAAAACAAATAATCAAGTAAAAAACTGGGCAGAAGACATGAACAGACACTTCTCTAAAGAAGACATACAAATGGCTAACAGACACAGGAGAAAACGTTCATCATCATTAGCCATCAGGGAGATTCAAAATCAAAACCACATTGAGATACCACCTCACACCAGTTAAAATGGCAAAAATTGACAAGACAAGAAACAAGTGTTGGAGAAGTTGTGGAGAAAGGAGAACCCTCTTATACTGTTAATGGGAATGCAAGTTGGTGCAGCCACTTTGGAAAACAGTGTGGAGGTTCCTCAAGACATTAAAAATAGAGCTACCCTATGACCCAGCAATTGCACTGCTGAGTATTTACCCCAAAGATACAGATGTAGTGAAAAGAAGGGCCACCTGTACCCCAATATTCACAGCAGCAATGTCCACAATAGCCAAACTGTGGAAAGAGCCAAGATGCCCTTAAACAGACAAATGGATAAAGAAGATGCAGTCCATATATGCAATGGAATATTACTCGGCCATCAGAAAGGATGAATACTCAACTTTTGCATCAACATGGATGGGACTAGAGGAAATTATGCTAAGTGAAATAAGTCAACCAGAGAAAGTCAATTATCACATGGCTTCACTTATTTGTGGAAAATAAGGAATAGCATGGAGGACATTAGGAGAAGGAAGGGAAAAATGAAGTTGGGGGGTGGGACTGGAGTGGGAGAAGAACCATAAGAAACTATGGACTCCAGGAAACAAACTGAGGGTTTAGAAGGGAGGCAGGGTGGGGGAATGGGTGAACCTGGTGATGGGTATTAAGGAGGGCACAGACTGCATGTGTTACATGCAAACTATGAATCATGGAACACTACATAAAGCTAATGATGTACTATAACATTGGTGTATGGTGACTAATATATCATAATAAAAAAAAAAGTAGCAACAACAACCTAAATGTGAATAAAATCAAGTAATTCCATCATCTTTGTACCATATTAATTCTGATCTAAATTAGGTCACATATATTTGGTTGCCAGAGGTGGGAGAGAGAGAAAACCATGCCCCAGCTTCCACAGTGGATGGTGGGACATCCACAAACACAGCACTATTGGAGTCCCCCAAAATAGGAATGGGGTGGGCAAGTTGGAGATCCCAAAAGGACTAGTGGTTATTAACTGGGCACTTAATAAGTACAAGTTACTGTTCTTAGCACTTTATATGGGCTTTATTTAATAGTCACAGTAACTTTATGAGTTAGGTACTATTATCATTACCATTTTACCATTTTACAAATAGGGTTATGTAATTTTTTCAGCATTGCAGAAATACTGACTTGATAGTTTGACTCATGAGTCTATATTTTTAATGACTTGCTAATGCAGATGTCAAGATAATGCAGATAATGCAGATGTCAAGTCCTTGACTTTCCCCCCCAATTCCCCCAGAAATATGGAACACTTCATAACATTGAATCAGAAATGTGTGGGATACATTATCCTTAAAGAAACCCAAAAGGTTTTATAGCTGTAATCTGTTTGTCATACCTCCAAACTCAGGGTGAGAAAATATTTTGATTCTTATTTTTCTAATATTAAAGGAGTCAATTGTGAATCATAGAACCTTCCCAAATGTTCTCATTGAAGACCTAAATTGAGATAAGAACTCATAACCAATGAATTAATAAGTAATCAATTCATTCCTCTAGTCAGGAAATTATAACTTCCTCTTTTCAGTGAGGTTTCTAAAACCAGTCTTCATTTTAAAATATATACTATAAACTATAAATCAGAATGAGTCATCAATCCCCCCTGTTTAAAACAGCCCAATGGCTTCCGTCATATTAAGGATAAAACCTTAACTCCTTACCATGACTATGAAGATTATAGGATTCTGCTCTGCTTTCCACTCTCTCCTATGTTCTTTGTTTTCCCCTTGTTCCCAAATATTCTACATGAGTTCCTGTCTTAGGCCTTGAACCATTGTTCCCTCTGCTTGGGATGCTCTTCCACTAGTCTTTATATGGCTGATTCTTGCCCTTTAGCTCTCAAAATAAGACACCTCAAAGACAACTTTCCTTCCCACCCAAACTAATGTAATCTTCCCTCCATGTCCCTTCACCATGTGTTAATTTCCTGATAGCACAGCCTGGAATTTTCTTGTTATCTGTTAGTCTATTATTGAGTGATGAATTCCCTTCTCTAAAATGTAACTTCAGGAGGGCATCATTCTCCATACCCACAACTGTATGCAAATGTTCACTGAATAAATTATTTCCAGTTTATGTAGGTTTTCTCTTTTCCCCTCAAAGGTCAGGTAATTGTAGCATAGTAAGTCAATATAGGACTTGGAAAAATTTCCTTACTTTTATAGTTCAAAAAGCTGGGACAAAAGATAAAGTAACCTCCCTGAGTTAATAGCAAACATGTACTAAAATCTGTTTTTTTTTTTTTTCACCTCCAGAATAGAGCTCTTTCAGTATATTGTGCTGCTTACACTAAATGAAGAGCCGAGGTGATCTTTGATTTATAACCTCTGTGGCCACCATCCATGAGAGGCCACCATAAGCATGCTTACACAGAGATGTTACCTCTCTAATATATTAACACCGGGATAGTTGGGCACCTGAAATGATGACAGTGACAGGTCCATGTGCTACTCACTATTTAAGAGCTTGGCATTTACTAATCTGTAGAATCCTCATACAATTTCTATTAAGTAGATACTATTATTATATCCATTTGTAGATGGGGAATTTGAGGCACAGATGTTAGGGAATTTGCCCAGGGCCATACAGCTAGTAAGTTGTGCTGTTAGCATTCAAATGCAGGTGGTCTACTTAAAAGCCCTCACTCTTAACCATTAATAATATTCTGCCTGCTCTGGCTATAAGGCACAATTTGTCCTTCAAAACACCAAATCAGAGTTTCCACTGAGACGAACTAGGTAAGAATCCTGGGTGAACCTTGAGGCAAACAGAGATCAGTAGCACAGTTTTTATCAATGCGGTATTGGCAGAACTGTTTTGCTTTTTAAGGCTTTAATTTTCTTTGTACAATAGTCCTCCATAAACAGCAATAAAAGAAAGAGAACAAACACCATTGAATCATCAGCTTCCAAGGTACAGAGTGATGCTTTATTGATGGCAGGTGTATGAAGCTTCCTGGAACATGCTGTTTACAAATAAAGACATCTTTCTGGCATTAAGAATGGAGAACGTGTGACCCTGCTGGTCAGGGAGCAAGACACACTTAAATAACTGATTAAAGAGGAATGGCTTCTCCACTGCTCCATGCAGGCCAGAGTGTTTTGTTAAAATTGCTCTCTGAAGACAGAGATGGCAGATGGATTAGAGGGAAGGCACTGCACAGGGAGAGTCTCAAGCAACAGAGCAACAAAATCTCTGTCACCTGATTGGGAGCACGCATTCCCTTTAGATCAAGAATCTCCATTTCCTGACTGAATGGGGACAATTTCCTAGATTAGAACTCTTCCCACAATCTCCTTCTCAATTCCATTAAGTTTATTGACTTTCCATTCCGATTACTACTAAAATTTAAAAGCAATCAATCAGAGATAGAGTCCAGAAGGTGGCAGAATTTCAGATATAAAAAGAAATAAACTGGCTTCAGGAATATCAGAGTGCAAGTGGGTATCTGGATTAAATATTTCATTGGCAACATAGGTTGATGATGTATCTTCCTCATACCCATTTGCTAAGCCCAAAGGTTTGTAAGTTTTGAAATTTCTTAGCACAGCATGGCCTGCTTTGATAATGAAGTCTGACCACAAAATTGATACTTTTACTTCTTCATAGTCCCATTTCAAATTGACTAATCTAGAAATGATGAGTAGATTTGTTTCTCTGATTTTTTCTGCAGAGGTACAGACCTGTTGACACTCTGAAAGATGTCTAGCTGGACATAGTTAGGGATACGTGGTTCAGAAAGGTGCTGTCAAATCTGCTTGGGGTTGAACCTTCATTAAAATACTTTAATCTGTATTACTGTATAGCTAAACACAGCATATGTACCATAAACATCCAGACCTTACTTATGGAAATTGTTACTTCTCAGTTTTTTTTTTTTTAAAGTTTTAATTTAAATTCCAGTTAGTTAACAAACAGTGTAATATTAGTTTCAGGTATACAATTCAGTGATTCAACACCTGCATACAACACTCTGTGCTCATAACAGCAAGCGCACTCCTTAATCCCCATCACCTATTTAACCCATCCCCCCACCACTTCCCCTCTGATAACCATCAGTCTGTTTCCTATAGTTAAGAGTCTTATTCTTGGTTTGTCTTTCTCTCTTTTTTTCCCCTTTGTTCATTTGTTTCTTAAATTCCACATATAAGTAAATTCATATGATATTTTTCTTTCTCTGACTTACTTCACTTAGCATAATACTCTAGCTTCATCCATGTCATTGGAAATGGCAAGATTTCATGCTTTTATGGTGAACAATATTCCATTGTGGATATATCTATACCTAGATATAGATATATCTTCTTATCCATTCATCAGTTGATGGACACTTGAGCTGTTTCTATAATTTGGCTGTTACAAATAATGCTGCTATAAACGTAAATATCAGGGTACATGTATGCCTTCAAATCAGTATTTTTGTATTCTTTGGGTAAATACCTAGTAGTGCAATTTCTGGATTATAGAGTAGTTCTATTTTTAACTTTTTGAGGAACCTCCATGCTGTCTTCCAGAGTGGCTCCACCAGTCTGCATTCCCACCAACAGTAAAAGAGGGTTCCCCTTTCTCCGAATCCTCACCAACACCTGTTGTTTCTTATATTGTTGATTTTAGCCATTCTAACAGGTGTGAAGTGATATCACATTGTAGTTTTGATCAGTATTTCCCTGATGATGAGTGATGTTGAGCATCTTTTCATGTGTCTGGTGGCCATCTATATGTATTTTTTGGAAAAAAAAAAAAAGTCTGTGTGTTCTGCCCATTTTAATTGGATTTTTCATTACTTGGGTGTTGAGTTTTAGAAGTTCTTTATAGGGTTGCCTGGGTGGCTTAGTGGGTTAAAGCCTCTGTCTTCGGCTTGGGTCCTGATCCCAGGGTCCTGGGATCAAGCCCCGCCTCGGGCTCTCTGCTCAGCAGGGAGCCTGCTTCCTCCTCTCTCTCTGCCTACTTGTGATCTCTGTCTGTCAAATAAATAAAATCTTTAAAAAAAAGTTCTTTATAGATTTTGGATATAACCCTTTATCAGATATGTCATTTGCAAATATCTCCTCCAATTCCATAGGTTGCCTTTTAGTTTTGTTATTTACTTCGCTATGCAGAAGCTTTTTCATTTGATGTAGAGTGAACAATTTATTCCTACATTTATTTCCCTTGCCTTAGGAGACATATCTAGAAAGAAGTTGCTATCGCTGATGTCAAAGAGGTTACTGCCTGTGTTCTCCTCTAGGATTTTTATGGGTTCAGGTTTCACATTTAGGTCTTTAATCCATTTTGAATTTATTTTTGTGTATGGTATAAGAAAGTGGTCTTTCTTTTGCATGTAACTGTCTAGTTTTTTCCAACACCATTTGTTATTTTTTGGTTTTAATAATTATCACAATTGACTGAACTCTTCTTTGTAGGAGGAAAGAATACATGAAATTAAGTTACATGTTTGCCTAATATTTTCAAACTAATTAGCAACTTTTATAAAATTCAAAACTATTTCCTCCTACTTCATCCCCTCCCCCAATAAAAAACCAACAAAAACTAACATTTATTGTAGGAAGCTCATTTGAGAAATCATACAAATTTATACTTTTGATTGGCTCAAAAATGTTCTAGGATCAGCAATTTAACAATGGTTCAATTCAAATAGAAATAACATGGACTAGGAATCCAGAGACCTGGATCTTCCTCTAATTAACTGTCTGTCCTTTGGTGAGTTGTTCAGACCCTCTGACCTCCACTTTCTTCAGCATTAAATTGGGATTAATAGGGTGTGCTCTTTGCAAAGCTCTTAAGGTTGCTGCCACTATCAAAGCAATATCTGTAAATTAAAATATGCTCTCCAAATGTAGGATATCATACACCTTAAATAGCTAAGCTCTGTGTCAAAATTTTGTCCTGAAAGCATCATATTTCTCTAAGTAGAACTATATGATCTATAACTATGGTGCTACTACTGTCAAATAGCCAAATCTGTTTTACAATTTTTTTACAATATCAGCCTGAGAATTAGGAAAATAAAAAATAATAGAAATTTTAGATTTTTATTTCCAGATTCAACCTGAGAATCACAGTTTCCAGGACTGATACTACTTATGACTATCTAGTAGTAGTATCAATCAAAACGGCAATATTCCCAGTTTGTTATAATGTCATCATCAACAGATTTTTTTCTTACACTGCCAATAATGCAATTTATTGGGGCTTTAAAAGGAGTTATATAATGACCATTTTCTTTTTCTGATAAGTTTCCTGTCCAGTCATTTCTGATTCTTTGAGGTAATATGAAATCCTGAGGAAAACCTGCTTTGGGGAGATGATGAGAAAGCAATCTTGGTAAATGAGTTGCTAGATATGTGACAGAACACTCTTCATTTAGTAAAATATTAGGAAAAACAAATATAAGAATTTCTTTTTAAACAATCTATTTAAAATGGACAGTGATTTTTGAAAAAGGCAAAATGCTAATAGCCACTGGACAAGAAAAAACAATGGACTGGGAAGCACTAAAAAATAAGCAAGGATGTGTGTGTGAGTAGACAAAGCAAATAAAAACTCACATAAAATAAAAACAAGAACAAAACTGCATTGACATAGTAGACAAAATAGCTCTAATAAACTTAAAAATATTACCAATTTACTAAAAGTGGAAAAGAAACTAAAGCACTAAGGCACAAAGCATCAGTGGATATTTTAATAATGTCTCTGGTTCAGAAAATGTAAAACCATATAACCATAGGCAACCAAGAAATTTTTGAAGATTAAATGAAAAGGTGAGCTTGTTCCAGAAAAGCTAATTAAAAAGTAAATTGGAAGGGGAGGTGAACCATGAGAGACTATGGACTCTGAAAAACAATCTGGGGGTTTTGAAGGGGCTGGGGGTGGGAGGTTGGGGGATCCAGGTGGTGGGTATTGTAGAGTGTACGGATTGCATGGAGCACTGGGTGTGGTGCAAAAATAATGAATACTGTTATGCTGAAAAAATAAAAAATTAAAAAAAAGTAAATACCAACATTTTGTTGCCTACATAACTCATCTTCCACAAAAAATGTAAAGGTTAAAATGCCTATCAATGCTCCAAGTTTCCATTTCAATCCACTTACAGAATCAGAGAAATTCCAAATGCCTATATACAAAAACTTTGCAATCATATGATCCATTGATATGTAATGTTTATGGCAAACTTACCCATGGAAACAATCTGAGAGATTAAAAAGTGTCCTTCAAAGAAGGCTCTGGTCTAATGCTTAACTCTTTGGAGTGGCTAGGGAATGTCTCTACCACCTAAACAGACAATTCTTCTGTTACAAAGACTGTTCCATAGGCGATCAACCCAGGATGGGCCCATTACTACTCCCTGTAATGGTTCAGTTGAAAGAGAACTTAACTTGGAATTAGAACTGGGTCTGACCTCCAGTGTTGACCTACATGCCTGGTCATCTTGGGCAATTCACTGAACTTCTCAAGACACAGCTCTGTTTGTCTATGAGATGTGACTAATAATAGCCTAACCTCATAGGGCTGATGAGAGAGCCAAATGAAACACTATCATTTACTCATATATATTCTATTCAATACCTAGCAAAAAATGCCATATTGTTACATATTCACTTTTTAATAAATAAACTGTGAAACAAGATAAACAACTTGCTCAAAGTCACACATCTAATAAGTTGCTGGCTGAACTCAAGGTCAAGTCTTCTGATTTTAAGTCCTGGGCTACTCCTAAAATATATTAAGGTGGGGCATGCAGTTAAGGGATTAAGTGAGTTCAGATGGAGGGAAATTTGTCTTCCTAAAATATTGTTCAAGAATAACAATTTTAATTTGCTGTCATCAAAATATATCACGTAGAATAAGACTAAACAAGTCTTATTGATCTGTGTATTGGTCACATCATATCTGAAGCATATATTCTATTGTGAGTTAATATATTGTAAGGTTTGGGATTTATGAAAAGTCATAAAGTAGACAGTTGCCAATAATTTGTTATAGTGGCTAAATTTTTGAAAACCATGCCTTTCAAGGAGCAACTGAAGGAATTTGGGGTGCTCAACCTGGAAAATTGGTGGTGGTGGTGGTCACAGAGGATGGAGTTATAGGGAAACTACATTCATTATATATTAAAAGCTCTGAGCAGCTGTTACATCAGAAAGATTAGATATGCAGCCTCAGAAGCCAGAACAGAACTGCTGAAGAGAAATTAATTACCAAAGTTTATTTGATAAAAATTATCAAAGTAACTTTTATTGAATATAAAGAAAATTTTCAAAAACAATAAAAGGTCCTCAAAAATTCAGCACATTTTGTGAGGTATAACTTGTAAATAATCAAGGAAAGATGAACAGACCTTCTGAGGTGGATGATGTAATCATGGTTTTGGCACTGGGTAATAGGTTGAAATAAATGTTCATTATAAGCTTTTCTCAAGGTCTCTAAGATTCTATAGTGTGCTTTTTACTTAAACATGAATAGGAATTGTCAATGTAGTTAGTTTAAATGTTCAGCCTGCATTGTTTTGTACTTCATCTTTAGAGCTTCAGTTGTCCAGATGCTTTGCACTTTGATATTAATTTATTAATACAAACTATTATTTTCATTTATAATTGGTTTACTTAATAATCATTAAATAACAATTATTTAACTTTAATTTGCATGTAATGTTAAATATCTTCAAAGTATCTGTATATAAATCCAGTATGTTCCCCTGGATTATAGGTGGAAAGCATCTTTTGAACGCCACATTAATAGATCATTTGATAATCAGTTAACTGAAGTGGATGGTTAGAGTGGAGAAAATACAAAACAGTAAGACTAATAATATACAAAAGCAAAGGCCAAAACAGATAAGCCTGTATTATTTGCAAAAATTATCACAGGATTCTGCACTGCATCTTAATTACAGCTGCCATTTTGCCCTCTTTATGGAGAAACCAAATACAACGAAAAACTTCCCACCTCCTGCAAAATGGTGGTCAGATTCACGTGTTTGAAAAGCACACAGATACCAGCTAGACTTTATTGCATACATTACGACATTCAGCTCTGCTCCTAATATTTGCTTTCTAAATAACAAAGGCTCTTGAAGTGAATCATGAAACTAAAAATAGGTTCTAGTACCTTTGAAAAGGATTTTCACTTAGAAGAAAAGTTTTTTAGTTTGGGGAACCTTCTGCTTCATTCTCTTTTCTTATGTAAATAAGGAACACCAACAGGAAGCATAGATTACTAATGTTCTCAATTTAGTCTTACAGAGAGATGAACTACTACTCAGTGAATTTAAGAGAGAGCTACATCAAATAACCTGAAACAAAACTAGACAGGAGTCTTTTAGGTCTTCATTTATTTAAATTAAATAATAAATCTGATCTATAAAATATGATTCTATTAAAGTACAGCTTATAGTGTGAACCTTGGATCATATACATACACATAGACCCATAGGCCATATAAGTTCCTCACCTATAAAACAAATATTAAAATATCCAATAAGATCTTGGGAAAGATTACACAGGAAAAAATAAATCAATGGCTTAACACAACACAGTGAGGCTTCACTATCATTATTATTAGAATACAGTAGAATATCTACAACCCTGGTATAGAGGGAATGTATATTAACATAATAAAGTCCATATATGACAGATGCACACATACCATCCTACTAAATGCTGAAAAGTTAAACTTTTACTCTAAGATAAGAACAATACAAGGATGCCCATTATCACCACTTTTATTCAACACAGCACTGGAAACTCTAGCCAGAGCAAATCATAATGAAAAATACATAAAAGACATCCAAATCAGAAAGGAAGAGGCAAAACTGTCCCTATTTGCAGATAATATATGCAGAAAACCTCAAAGACTGTACTAAAAACTATTAGAACTAGTAAATAAATTTAATGTTTCAGGATACAAGATCAACATACAAAAATCTGTTGCATTCCTATACACAAATAAGGAACCATCAAAAGAAAAATTGAGAAAACAATCCCATTTATAATTACATCAAAAAGAATAAAATAGGGTAAATTTAAGAAGGTGGAAAGTTTGTTCAGTGAAAACTATACAATATTGATGAAAGAAATTGAAGAAGATACAAATAAATGGAAAATATTCTGTGTTTATGGATTGGAAGAATAAATATTGCTAAAATGTCCATGGTACCTGAAGCAATTTACAGATTCAGTGCAATCCCTATCAAAATTCCAATGGCATTTTCCAGAAAGAAAAGGCAGTCCTCTAAAATTTGTGTAAAGTCACAAAAGACCCCAAATAGCCAAAGCAATCTTAAGAAAGAGAAACAAATCTTGAGGCATAACACCTCCTGATTTCAAACTATATTACAAAATTATAGTAATCAAAACAGTATGATGTTGGTATTAAAAATCAGACACAAAAATCAACGGAACAGAATAGAGATCCCAGAAACAAACCTATGAATATATGGTCAATTAACTTACAGCAAGGGAACCAAGAAAGGACAGTCAGTCTCTTTAATAGATGGTACCGGGAAAACTGGACAGACACATGCAAAAGGATGAAACTGGACCTCTGTCTTACACCATACACAAAAACAAACTCAAAACAGACAAAGACTTGAACTTAAGACCTGAAACTATACAACTCCTAGAAGAAAACATAGAGGGTAAGTTACTTGACATTGGCCTTGGCAACGATTTTTGGATTTGATACCAAAAGCAAAAATCAGTAAATGCAGCTACATCAAATTAAAAAGCTTCTTCACAGCAAATGAATCCATCAACAAAATGAAAAGGCAACTTAAAGAATGGGAGAAAATATTTGCAAATCATTATATAATAGGTTAATGTCCAAAATACATGAGAAACTCATATGACTCGACTGCAAACAACAACCACCCAACAATTTGACTAAAAAATGGGCAGAAAATCTGAATAGACATTTCTCTAAGAAGACATACAAATGCTCAAGAAGTACATGGAAAGGTGTTCAATATCACTAACCATCAGGGAAATGCAAATCAAAACCAGGATAAGACATCATACCTTACCTTTTAGAATGGCTATCATCAAAAAGACAGGAGATAACAAGCATTAGTGAAGATGTGGAGAAAAGGGAATCCTTGTGCACTCTTGATAGGAATACAATTGGTACACTCCTATGGAAAACAGTATGGAGGGTCTTCAAAAAATTAAAAATACAGCTACTGTATGGTCCCACAATCCCATTTCTGGGTATATATCCAAAGGAAATGAAATACTATCTTAAAAAGATACCTGTATTCCCATGTTTATTGCAGCATTATTCATAATAGCTAATATATACAAACAACCTAAGTGTCCAATAAATAAATTGATAAGATGTGGTACACACACACACACACACACACACACACAAACACAATGGAATATTATTCAGCCATGAGAAAGAAGGAAATTCTGCCATCTGCAACAACATGGACGGACCTTGAAGGCATTATGCTAAGAGAAGTAAGTCAGACTGAGAAAGACAATAGAAATATTGCATGGTATCACTTATAAATTGAATCTAAAAAAATAAATAAATAAATCAAACTCCTGTTAAGAGAGAATAGAAAATGGCTGCCAGTTGCTGGAGGGTAGGGTTGGAGAAATAGGGAAAGGTTGGTAAAAGGATAGAAAAATAAAACAAAATAATACAGTACAATAAGAAGAGTCCTGAACTGGAAAATAGGTTAGGAATCCCAAATTTTTGTATGGGATCTGCTACTAATTAACTCTGTAACTACAGTCAAGACTCTTAATTTCTCTACCAGTAAAATTAGGAAGTTGGCTAGATGGTTTATTTTTGAGCTCTAAAATTATGTGATTATGAATAAACAAGACAATCACAAATTCCCCTTTTTAGAATATGCAGTATAGACTTAAATCTAAGATCAGTTGGTCACCAAAGGATGACTTTCAAGTTCAATAAAATACTCCTGGTATAACTATTCCATCTGTTTGATTAGTCAGTATCTTGGAACTGAAGACCAAGCATGTATGTCCTGATAAGGGTGTATTGCTCTGGATCCAGAATTACTGGGCTTGAATCCAGACCTATTATTTATTAGCGTTATGACCTTGGGCTAGTCAGTTTCCTTGCCTGTATAATGGAAATAATAATATCTAACATCATCAAGTTGTGAGATGGAATGGATTCACACATGAAAAATATTTAGAACAATATTTGGCAAGGATAAGAGCTCAATAAATACTGGTAGTTTTTATTGCCTTAACTTTATATCCCTTCTGTTCCTTTCCTAGTGATTTATTTGCTATTTAATAACATAAATCTTTGAAAAAATAATATACTTTAAAATACTACATTAATATGTTATCTTTACAATCTCTTTAAAATGTAGATAGCAAAAGAAAGGAAAAAACCCTAGCTTGATTACTACTTTATTTTATCTATTTATTTATTTATTATTGTTATGTTAGATACCATATAGTACATTATTTTATCACTTTAGCACTTTTTATGTCTAATCAAAAGGCTTTTCCTTCAAAATTAAAGAGGTTTCCAGATTTAGTGGCTTAAGTTGTTGAGAGTAAGCATCAGGCTATTCTCAGCTTCCCAAATGCTCCATGTAATCCTCACAAGTAACCTGAAAAGTGAATATCATTCCTATTTTACATATGAGAAAGACCCTAGCAAATAGAAATGGCAAACCCAGGACTGACTTATGTCTGTCTGTCTGTCTTTCTCTCCTTTTCTTTCTTCCTTTCTCTCTCTTTCTTTTGCAAAGCCAGGATTTTTAACCCAAATTTCAAATGTTTTACTTTCTCCACAATAACAACTAGTTAGAGTGGAAGGAAGGAAGGAGTTAAAAATAGGAAAAAAGGAAGGAAAGAAACAAGGACTTCCAAGGAGCTCTGAAATCATGCCCCCTCTACTCTCCTTGAATTCTTGTAAGACTGATGCAGCATTCATCACCCCTGCAACAGTCTTCCTATCTGCCCTTAGTCCAGTCATTAGAGAAGTCAAGCTGTATCCTACAGGGGAGTGTAGGAGGTATGTCTTTGGGCAGCTGGTGGATTCTATTCTGTACATTGTAACATAAAGTACATTTTCATAGAATACCTGGGATTTCTGAAAAGTTCTTGCCATCTCTGATGTCTTGGAAAATCTCTTTCAAATAATCTTCTAAATTGCTTTATATATGGAGAATGGAGACTGGTATCTGCAAACAGAAAGACAAAGCATACAAACAGGCAAACCTCTCTGTGCACTTTACTATCCTGTTAGCTAGCTTATTCAAGTTAAACATCAAATATCAATTAAACATAAAAGGGTAAATAGTAAAGAATTATGTGTAACAGGTCAAAATCTGAAAAGCCATCCTTGAAGTTAAAACTCTCCTTCCTAAATAGGCAAGAATGATTGGCATCTGGCGATAATAACAAAATTCACCCTATCTCCATCCCTGTTACATTCCTGTGGGGTATAGATTTTTGTCATTTTTGTCAAGAAGATACTACTCCCTTTGTCACCCCTTTGGAGGGGTCACATTATCTCTATTCTTTCAGAATCTAAGCCAGTCAGTCTCAGAGCCCATGCATGGGAGGGAATAGAAAGGGGATGACAGAAAGCTTAGGAATGCCATGGACACTGTTCTTGCAACTCATTTATAGTCATTTATTAGGAGTTCACAATTAAAGGCTTCTTTTGACACATTCAACGCAGCTTCTGGAGGACAGGCACAGACATATGTACAAAAGTCAAAACGAAAAATTCGTTCTGGCAGTTTTATTCATGTATTAATTCTCAGTAGCCTAGTCTGACATGACATCCCACATTTGAAGGGCTTTTTAGCTCAGAAAACCCTGGATAACCGGCCAACTGGCTCTAACCTTTTTCTCTTTATGTGACAGGAATGGATTTCTCTGAAGGACTTGGCCTCTGACTAGAGCGGGAGAGTCACAAGTCCTAGCTGAACTTGGTAACTTTTCAACCTGGCCACAACCTAGTCTTGGATTATCCTCTTACTTTTGTGAAAAACCACCTGAGGTTAGAGCCCCAGTAGATCATGCACAGGAACAAAGTGAGCCAAGCCAAGGCACCAAAGTCTAAAAGGTTGTTCATTTCTAACTTTTCAAGAAATGGGCATCTTTTATGAATGGAACTCCATTATGAATGGACTTCCAGATTCAACACTGACCAGTGTTGATATCTTTTTATTAAAAGTGTCTTTCTCCCATAAGGAAGGCTACCCGTCCCCTCATGCTTAATTCAAAATTTCCCTCCTCAAAGTAGCTCCTGTTTGGAGTGAAGACAAATTTAGAAGACTCCCTCCGGCTGATCAACTCTTAAAATCTATGCATGATCTACTTGTTAGAGGCAATAGAGAGATCAGACGCTATAGGCCAGTCCAGCTGGCTTTGTATCCTGGCTCTTCCACTTCTCAGCAGACAGCTGTGGGCAAGTTATTTAAATTCTTTGTGCCGGTTTCCTCATCTTCAAAAGTTAGAATAATACTGCTCACCGTATGAGGTTACAGTCAGAGGGAAATGAGTTAATCAGGTTAAGTGTATAGAACAGAACAAGTAAGTGCCAGAACTGATCACTGTTAGCTATTATGCTCATTTAGAAGTCTGAGAAGTTAGTACCCTTTCTAAAGTGGTAGTTTGACATTCTTATACTCAATCTGATCCTGAAAGAATGAAATCGGAAAAAGGTAAAACAGAGCAATAAAAGGGGAGTCTTGGTTTTTGGGTGCTGTGGGGAATGTCCTGGAGATGTGAGCCATGGGAAAGGCTGTAATGGTGTCTTGAAGAATAGGTTCTGACTTCCAGAAGCTAAGGCAGGAATGGCAGGGCTGTAGTCTAAATCTTTGGTATCTAAGAAGCAATGATATTGGTGACTTTAAAAGGTGAAGGCAATGTAGGTAAACAGAGATACCTAACTATATTCACTTGAACTATAGTTTCTCCTACAGTTAACTGTGGCAGAACAGGATTAAATTAACTACAGTTTCCACTGAAACAGAAACTGTTGTCTTGGTGCTCACAATGAGCTCTCAGTAAAGGTGCTGTTCAGTGGATTAGTAAGTGATGAATAAACAGCCCGAAGTCCATGCTGAACTTATTTGCTCCATAAAGCTAACTTGACTAAATCCAAAGACAGCCTTTAGACAGAGCTTTGGGGATGCAGCCACTCCTATTGCTCCTTTCCCACTTGTCGATTCAAGGTCGACCAAAAAAAGGGGGGGAGGGGAAAGCTTAAAAAATGTTTAATATGGAAAAAATCACAACTATGTCTTTATAGTTCCATTAAGGATGCTGCATACTTTCCTTGGGATCAACTAAAGGGATTCCTTAGTGTATAAATAGATATTTTTACAAGTTTTCTTCAGCAAGTTCTCTTTGTTCAAAATATTCTTTTTCTCAGGTGCCTGGGTGGCTCAGTCAGTTAACCATCTGTCTTCTGCTCAGGTCATGATCCCAAGGTCCTGGGATCATGCCCCACATCAGGCTCTTTGCTCAGTGGGGGGAGCCTGTTTCTCCCTCGCCCCCTCTTCCTCCCCTCTGCTTATGCTCTATTTCAAGTAAATTAAATTAAAAAAATATGTATTTTTTCTGAACTAGATGGTAGTCAATTAAGAAAAAATCATTAACATTTTTATTAATGTAGGTAGGAAGAAATGATCCAAATTTATTGGGGTATATATTTATTTATTGGGGTATATATTTAGATTATTTATTGGGGTATATATTTAGATGATCCAAATTATTTTTTAATATTACCCTGCACATAATTTGGCACCCACCAAAAACAAGGCCAAAAGGAATGCTTTAGTAAAAATCAGTCAAGTGTGACAATACAAACTTAATAGAGTAGAATTGTGAACATGCTTTGAACATGATAAAGAGTAGCAATAATCCCCCCCCCCAAAAAAAACCCTGTGTGTGGGAAATAAATATGAATTTTAAAAATGATGTCATAAAATAGCATATTTAAATACAAATAAAGTAACAATTGATGAAACAGTATTATCCTTTTATAAAATAATAACCATACTCCTTTTATAAAATAATAACCAGTTGGCCTTCTTTTGATTATAGTGCCTAAGCATTAGATCAGGGATCAGCAAACTTTTTCTGTAGAAGAACAGACAGTGAATATTTGAGGCTTTGCAGGCTAAGAGGACAAATTGAGTATAATAACTAGGTACTTACATAGCAAATAGAAAACAAATTTCCAGTTTTTATTGATGAAATTTAAACTATAATATTAATTGAGTACAATTTTTTATTATACAAGGCTATTCGTGAATGGGGTTTTTTTTTCAGTACATTTTACTTAACTGAAGTTCAATTCTAGAGTTCCCTATCATCCAATTGATTACAAATGCTTTTTAGTAAAAATCATTCCTAGGTACTAGAACCATACATAAACAGGCTGTTGGCTAGATTTATTTCTGCTGGCTATAGATTGCCAATCTTTGGGTTAGATTCATTGAAGAAGACCAAGCAAAGCATAGCCATAAAAGAGCAAATAATAGTTAACCTGTTAACAGCCCTTGGTTACTGTTTTCCATGATTTGTTATTAGGTCTTGATACTGATATAGCATACTAGTGTTCAAACCAAATAATAGAAACTCCTTAACATAAACTTGGAAAATTTTAATAGTGATTGAGAATAATGTGAAAATGACAATAAGTACCCTAATATAAAAGGAACACAGCACAAAGCAGTGTCAGTTAAAAACTGCACAGAAGGAGGAGGAAAAGGGCTTTCTGAATGGGTAAGATAGAGGGGATTCCCTTTGTGTCACTGGTAACGAGTATAGCCTGTTCCTTAGCAAGGAGTGACTAGAAATTTAAATCAGATTGTACCCAGGATTGTATATATCTGTGTTCAAATTAATTGTCAGTAAAATGGAAATAGTTTTTACTCTAGAATATACAGTGGCTTCAGTTCTGACCTACAATTTCCTTCACCATCTTTATGTAGTTCTAAGAAACAGCCTAAATATATGTATGTGGTATCTTGGCCCATTACACGTTGGGGCCCAGTGGAGTCATGATTCTGAGTTTCAAAGTTAGGAAAAAAGGATGAGCAGCTATGACCACACTCCCACATCTTCTTCTCTAATCAAATGCTCTATTAACATGACTTAAGTCTCTCTCACATATAGGAATTCACTAAATAAAATTCTTTGGCCTGGGGTAGTAATTCATTCATTTAAAAGCCTTTATTAGTTATTGTGAGAATTCAACCCCTTTTTCTTATTTTTAATGTCCTTATGTAAAATCATTCTTTTCAAGGAAAGGACTCAGGTAAAGAACTCAGACTCTAGCTAGAGTCAAGCTACTGGGTTTGAATGTTAATGCTACCCTATGTGACCGGGGGCAAGTTACTTTTTTTTTCTTAAAACAGTTTGCTCAGCTGTAACAAAGGAATAATTGTTCCTTTGTTCCTTATCAGATTTTTGTGAACATAAAGTGAGTTACTTAGTATTCTGCCCGGTAGATGCTATATGCTCAGTAAATACCAGCTATTTGTATGATTAAATATTATTACTCAATTTACCTATGATGTTTATTATAATGGCAATATCATTTTTGACATCAAATGAATCGACAGTTTACGAGTTTATTGACAGATATTTTCTGTGCTAAGCATTACTGCAGGCACTGGATAGCATAAACAAAATAGATAAATATCTATAGTTTTGTAGGATTTTCATCCTGGTGGGAGGAGGGGAGAACAGAGAATAAAAAACAAAATGCAATCACTTTTCAGATGATGACAAATACTATGGAGAAAATTAACACATGAGTAAGTTAGGGACTACTGAGGGAGGAGAAACTGCAGTTTGACATAGGCTGGGTGATGGGAGAAGTCTTCCCTGATATGGTGCCTTTTTTCCTAAGGCACTGAGAGACCTTGGGTATACTGCCAAACACAGCAAATAAAAATGGAGGACAGCCACTTAAATTCCATCAAACATCCTGCATTTTATGTGGTAACCATGCCTGGAGACAAGGGATGAGTTTTCTTTTTGGATAAAGAGCAAATGAGTTTCAATGATAAGGAGGTATCACAGGGTGTGAAAGAGAGAAGGTCCCAGAACTCTGGGGCTCCATTTTCACTACTGTAGAGGCTGAGGGTAGGATGTCTTATTCTGAGTATTTGAGGTTTTGAAATTTCTCTAGATTCCTTCCTGTGAGTGGGTGGGAAGTGGAACACGAAGAGCTTTACGGAGTCCTCTTAATTCCTAATATTTGTTACTCAGGGTCACAAGAAGTAGACTGAAAGTGATCTTAAATGTCAGGTAATACAGTCCTCAGGAAACATGTCCAGAATAGTTTTGAATGAGTTGCTCAATATTATGAAGACAGTACTTATCTAAACCTTAGTACTTATCTAAACCAATAGGTTTAGATGCTTGAAAGGTCAGTGAGTTGCAAGAAAACATTCTCTGTGTGTGACCTACCTACCTACCTCCCTTTTTTCCTTCCTTCCTTCCTTCCTTCCAACCTGCCTTCCTCCCTCCCTTTCTTCTTTCCTTCCTTTTTTCCTTTCTGTTCCTTTCCTTTTTCTTTTTTTTTTCTGTTATTTTTTTACCCGTGGTTCAGTATAGTACAGTTTCTCCCAGAAGGATGATTTCAGCAGTGAGTAGTGGTAGTTTCTACCATACATTGCAATTCTTCTTCCAATGAGTCAATGCTGTTCTCTTACATGCAGTTAGGGGAAAGTTGGCTTCATCTCACTCAGTTCTGGGACTAGGGTGACAGCATTGATTATTGCATGAAATTGAAAGGTGGAGCCAGTTCACTTGAACATGGGAACAAGAGTTTTTTGTTTTTGTTTTTTTTTGTCCATCTTTGAAAATTCAGTTTCTATAACAGTACCTAGTACATAGTAGATATCAGTAAATGTGAAAATGAATAATAGATGCAGATTTTCAGTATTATGAGGCTTTCTTAAAGTCAAAAGTTTATTTTTGTGATATCACTTTGAAACAATGCTTATTTTTATGCTTCTGTCCCAAGTAAGTGTGTTAGAGATGTTTTCTTGCAGATGCTGGTAAAAAAAAAAATGTCATAGTGGTTCAGAAAATAAGCTTTGCCTCATATTTCAGACTTCCTAGCCATGGGACTCTCAGTTCCTTTTTCTGTAAAATAGGGCAATAATTCTAATATCATACTCATGTCTCCTTTGTCATCAGATTTTGAAATATGTTGACACATAAAGTATTAAATCAGTTCCTGTCACATACAAGGCACTGGAATGTTACCCATTAATATTATGCTAATCTTATATTATCCCTAATATGTCTTACATTATCCCCAATACATTTCTTTGTACATTGTGGTCTATAATGATTGCTGGATGATTAAATAATGTTTATATGTTTGAAAAAAATCAAACTAATATTTAGAGTTCCCTTAAGATATTGCAAAAGAGTACAATGATTTAAAAAAAATCACTGCTTGACTATTTTAGTCATTTACACTTCATAGAACAAGTAAACTGAACAATTATAAGGATGAATAAGCCTCTGTCATCAGCCTCTTGAGCTAGAAAGCGAACATATTTACATGGGAAGGAGGCAGTGCCTCCCCTTTCTAATCATGGGCCATGTCCACCTTGGCAAGTTCAGGGCCTTTGATGAGCTTTTGTTGTTAGGAATCCAAAGAAAATACCACTGAGAGAGAGGTGGAGGAGTAGCTTGTCAAGATGTAATGTTTGCACCATTTCCCCCTCTATCTATAACTACACACAAAGTATTGTCACAGAGATAAGTGATTCCATCCTTAATCTACCACGACTTCACTTTCTCTCCCCCATGCAAATAAATCCACTTCGGCCAAATTTACAGATTTTTTTTTCCTAATAGTCATACCCAATCATTCCTTCTCAGCCCTTTCCTTGATTCTCTGAATCCTTTCTGGCATGCTGTCCTTTCTGAAAAGTACTATGTCCTTGGAATCTGAAACAAACCCCCATCCCTACCCCAAAACTGTCTCCTTCTCTAACTGCTGTTACTCACTTTCTGGTAGTGACTCCTCTTTCTTTGCTTCCCTGTATATGTTTATGGTTCCTAGAGTCCTGTATTTAGATCTCCTTCTCATAATTTCATTTTCCCCATATGTCTTACAGCATCATATATTAACAAGAGTAATAAGCTGAATAATGACCTCCAACAGCATCAGGTCCTAATTTCTGGAACTTGTAGATGTCACCTTATTTGGAAAAAGGATCTTTGTGGGTGTGATTAAGATAACGGTGTTGAGATGAGGAAATTATCCTAGATTATGCTGGATTATCCAGGTGGGTCCTAAATGCCATCACTGTGTCTTTGTTAGAAAGAGGAAGATGGAGATTTCTCACAGATAGCAGAGAAAAAGATAAGTGAGCTAGAGACTGGAATGATGAGGTCACAATACCTCAAGCCATCAGAAGCTGGAGGAGGCAAGGGATAGATTCTCTCCTAGAGTCTCTGGAAGGAGCATGGCCTGCTGACACCATGACTTTGGCTCACTGGTACTGATTTAAGACTTGTAGCATCCAGAACTGTGAGAGAATTAATTTCCATTGCTTTAAAACCCAATTTAAGAAGAAAAGAGAAAGGACCCAAATAAATAAAATCATGAATGAAAGAGGAGGGATCACAACCAACACCAAAGAAATACAATTATAAGAACATATTATGAGCAACTATACGTCAGCAAATTTGACAATCTGGAAGAAATGGATGCATTCCTAGAGACATATAAACTACTAAAACTGAGCCAGGATGAAATAGAAAACCTGAACAGACACATAACCAGTAAGGAGATTAAAGCACTCATCAAAAATCTCCCACGAAACAAGAGCCCAGGGCCAGATGGCTTCCCCGGGGAATTCTACCAAGCATTTATAGAAGAATTAATTCCTATTCTCCTGAAACTGTTTCCAAAAATAGAAATGGAAGGAAAACTTTCAAACTCATTTTATGAGGCCAGCATTACCTTGATCCCAAAACCAGACAAAGACCCCATCAAAAAAGAGAATTACAGACCAATATCCTTGATGAACACAGATGTGAAAATTCTCACCAAAATACGAGTCCATAGAATCCAACACTATATTAAAAGGATTATTCACCACGACCAAGTGGATTTATTCCAGGGCTGCAAGGTTGGTTCAACATCTGCAAACCAATCAATGTGATACAATACATTAATAAAAGAAAGAACAAGAACCATATGATCCTCTCAATAGATACTGAAAAAGCATTTGACAAAGTACAGCATCCTTTCTTGATCAAAACTCTTCAACGTGTGGAGATAGAGGGTACATAGAGCGTCAATATCATCAAAGCCATCTATGAAAAACCCACCACGAATATCATTCTCAATGGAGAAAATCTGCGAGCTTTTCCGCTAAGATCAGGAACACAGCAGAGATGTCCACTGTCACAACTGCTGTTCAACATAGTACTAGAAGTCCTAGCCTCAGCAATCAGACAACAAAAAGAAATTAAAGGCATCCGAATCGGCAAAGAAGTCAAACTATCACTCTTGCAGATGATATGATACTTTATGTGGAAAACCCAAAAGACTCCACTCCAAATCAGCTAGAACTCATACAAGGAATTCAGTAAAGTGTCAGGATATAAAATCAATGCACAGAAATCAGCTGCATTTCTATACCTCAATAACAAAACAAAAGACAGAGAAAATAAGGAGTCAATCCCATTTACAATTGCACCCAAAACTATAAGATACGTAGGAATAAACCTAACCAAAGAGGCAAAGAATCTGTACTCAGAAAACTATAAAGTACTCATGAAAGAAATTGAGGAAGACACAAAGAAATGGAAAAATGTTCCATGCTCCTGGATTGGAAGAATAAATATTGTGAAATTGTTTGCTACCTAAAGCAATCTACACATTTAATGCAATCCCTATCAAAATTCCATCAATTTTTTTCAAAGAAATGGAACAAATAATCCTAAGATTTATATGGAACCAGAAAAGACCTCGAATAGCCAGAGGAATGTTGAAAAAGAAAGCCAAAGTTGGTGGCATCACAATTCCAGACTTCAAGCTCTACTACAAAGCTGTCATCATCAAGACAGTATGGTACTGGCACAAAAACAGATATACAGATCATTGGAACAGAATAGAGAGCCCAGTAATAGACCCTCAACTCTATGGTCAACAAGTCTTTGACAAAGCAGGAAAGAATGTCCAATGGAAAAAAGACAGTCTCTTCAACAAATGGTATTGGGAAAATTGGGACAGCCACATGCAGAAAAATGAAACTGGACCATTTGCTTACACCACACACAAAAATAGACTCCAAATGGATGAAAGACCTCAATGTGAGAAAAGAATCAATCAAAATCCTTGAGGAGAACACGGGCAGCAACCTCTTCAGCCTCAGCCAGAGCAACTTCTTCCTAGAAACATCGCCAAAGGCAAGGGAAGCAAGGGCAAAAATGAACTATTGGGACTTCATCAAGATCAAAAGCTTTTGCACAGCAAAGGAAACAGTCAACAAAACCAAAAGAGAACTGACAGAATGGGAGAAGATATTTGCAAACGACATAGCAGATAAAGGGTTAGTATCCAAAATCTATAAAGAACTTATCAAACTCTACACCCAAAGAACAAATAATCCAATCAAGAAATGGGCAGAAGACATGAACAGACATTTCTGCAAAGAAGTCATCTAGATGGCTAACAGACACATGAAAAAGTGCTCCATATCACTCGGCATCAAGGAAATACAAATCAAAAACACAATGAAATACCACCTCACACCAGTCAGAATGGCTAAAATTAACAAGTCAGGAAACGACAGATGCTGGCGAGGATGCGGAGAAAGGGGAACCCTCCTACACTGTTGGTGGGAATGCAAGCTGGTACAGCCATTCTGGAAAACAGCATGGAGGTTCCTCAAAAAGTTGAAAATAGAGCTACCCTATGACCCAGCAATCTCACTACTGGGTATTTACCCTAAAGATACAAATGTAGTGATCCAAAAAGGCATGTGCACCCCAATGCTTATAGCAGCAATGTCCATAATAGTCAAACTATCTAAAGAACCTAGATGTTCATGAACAGATGAATGGATAAAGAAGAGGTGGTAAACACACACACACACACACACACACACACACACACGATGGAATACTATGCAGCCATCAAAAGAAATGAAATCTTGCCATTTGCGACAGCATGGAAGGAACTAGAGGATACTATGCTGAGCAAAATAAGTGAATCAGAGAAAATTATCATATGATCTCCTTGATATGAGGAAGTTGAGAGGCAAAGTGGGGAGCCTGGGGGGTAGGGAAGGAAAAATGAAACAACTTGGGATTGGCAGGGAGACAAACACTAAGAGACTCTTAATCTTACAAAACAAACTGAGGGCTGCCGGGGGCAAGGGGGTAGGGAGAAGGTAGTTGGGTTATGGACATAGGGAAGGTATGTGCTATGTTGAGTGCTGTGAAGTGTGTAAACCTGGCAATTCACAGACCTGTACCCTTGGGGCTAATAATACATTATATGTTAATAAAAAATAAAAAAATAAAAAATAAACAATTTATACAGTAGTCACAAGGAACTAGCACAACTATAAAATCTAAAATTTATCTTTAATTATTATCTCTTTTTTCAGTGCCAGACACACAAAGCCAAATACCTACTGGACATTGCACCAGACTTCCCAATTAACATGAGAACTAGCTGTTATTGAGCACATCCTTTATAAATATTACCTCATTTAATATTCACTTTAGTACTCACTACAATCCTATGAAGTACTTAATATCTTCACTTCAGAATGAGTGAGCTGAGACATAGACTTCAAGTAGCTTGCTTTAGGTTATAAAGATGTGAAATGCTTAGTAGGCATTTACTCAAAAGATACAAATGTAATGATCCAAAGGGACACCTAAACCCCAATTTTTATAGTAGCAATGTCCACAATAGCCAAACTATGGAAAGAGCCCAGATGTCCACTGACAGATGAATGGATAAAGAAGATGTGGTATATATACAATGTAATATTACTCAGCCACCAAAAAAAAAAAAAAAAGGAAGTCTTACCATTTGCAATGACATAGGTGGAATTAGAGGGTATTACGCTAAGTGAAATAAGTCAATCAGAGAAAGACAATTGTCATATGTTTTTACTCATATTTAAGTGGAATTTAAGAAACAAAACAGAGGATCATAGGGGAATGTTGGGAAAATAATAAGACAAAATCAGAGGGGCAGACAAACCATAAACTCTTAACTATTGGAAACAAACTGACGGTTGCTGGAGGGGATAGGGGCTGCAGTAACTGGGTGATGGGCATTAAGGGGGGGCATGTGATCTAATAAGCACTGGGTATTATATACAACTGATGAATCACTGAACTCTACCTCTGAAACTTATAATATACCATGTGTTAATTAACTGAATTCAAATTAAATTAAAAGAATGTTAAATGCTAGAGCTGGGATTTGGGGCCTAGTGTGATCTACCTTCAGAGCCAATCATTAATAATAGTACTTTGCTTCTTCAAATTACCTAATGTCTCAGGCTATTCAAAGCCTAGTCATGTCTAACCCAAGCAGCAGTGCTCAGGCCCTCTGAGGATAAATTACTTTAGCTGAATTCAAAGAATCTTTACAGGGCCCCAACGACCTGCTAGGTACTAAGGTATGTTGACCCTTTGCAGACATCACTACAGGCAATTTGCTGTTCTTGCTCAATTATCAAACTCTCTGAGGCTGGAACACTTCCAAATATCATGCGATTTCAGAATTAAAGCATACATCAGAAGGAAAACCTGAGCCAGATATGAATTCCTATTGCTTCCTAACAGCCTCATGATTATTGACAAATTCTATTCACTGAGTACTATGGTCATCATGTTGCCATGGTCACTTTTACTGTGTTGCTACTGTGTTCCCCTGGGGAAAACTGGAAGAGCTGAAACTGAAAGCATCCCTTTCAGCTTTTATAGAGTTTGTCTTTTCATACTGTGTTTAGCACATCTGGAGTCCCTGGACTCCTGGCTATGTACCAATTCCCCTGATTCTTCCCTTATTATTATCATTGGAATTAATAGCTGCATCATCTTAGTAATCTACTAAGAGCCAAGTAGTATATGCTATCCATTTAAACTTTCTACAGTTGTTTAAGGAAATTATTATTGCCATTTTATAGATGTGAAAACTGAGGCTTAGAGACTTAGAGGCACACTAATTTGTCCAAGCTCACATAACTTGTTAGTGGCAAAGTCAAGTTAGGATTTAAATAGTCACGCAACTAAAATTGTTGAACAAGATAAAAAAAAAATTCTTAACAATTTAAGTTGCTTCTTCAGGTGGTTTCAGCTGAAGGAGCAGGAGGGAGAAAAAGTGGTTCTTCATGGTTCGGGAAGAAGCCAACTCAAATTCCTTCTCCATACCTCAAGCAGTGAGATATTGTGATTTCTGCCTCTGAGATTGCTTCATGCTTGGGCACAGTGGACTTCAGTAATAATACTGGTATTTTTATTACATCTGTATAAGTCTTCATAAGTTACCAAGTGCTTCAGCACAAAAGAGCCCTTTCCGTAGTGAAAAGGGGAGGACCTCTCCTTCATCCTCAGAATTCTATGTTGGGCTAATGCCTCTTTGCAGAAATGGATTTTCTGTGAAGCTAAAAAAACTAAATTTTCAAGGGACTCTTATTTGCACAGGGATAGGCTTTTGTAAAACTTGAAAAAGTAAAACATTTCAACCACAATCAGTTAGACTGCTATTTCTTTCCATATCAGATTTCTCTCCCTGTCCTTTCATCCTGAGTGCTGTCCACAGGCTGGCTATGGACATTTTGGGTATCTGGCTAATGGGAAATTGAATTGAAGATCATTTGAGTTTGAGTTTAGTAAAATGTACTTATGTGGTTTGCATTCACTTCAGGTGTAGGTAAATTATTGCTACCTGTCCTTAAGCAGCAATACTTTCATAAATACTCCCACTACCCACTCATTTGAAGTCATGGAATGAAGACACAGGGTTAGAAGTTGCAAAGCAAGATGAGCCTTTGCTACAATACTAGAAATCTGTGGATGATGGAGAAGAAAAAAGGTTTGAGATGTTCTAAGCCAGAAGCTCATTTGTGGAAAGTTTTCAAACCATCCTACATATAAAATTTTAAACAAATGTTTTGGTTTTCTTAGATGCCATGTTAACTCACAAGTTCTCTCCTATCAGGAAATACGTAACGAGACAATCAGAGTAAGCAACCTAAAAAAAGGGTGGGGGGGACACTACAGGGTGTCAGGAAGGTAATTAACAAACATTATTTTTATGGATTTTGTGAGGTTTTGTGGTATTTATCATCTTTTTAGATATACTTTTAAGTCTACTTTGTGGTGATTTCTTTTATTCTAACTAAATATTCACCTTGTATCTATTATTTCTTTGCATCCTTTTATTAAAGAGGGCCCCAATAATCTATAAGCTTTATACCTTTCAAATCTGGTATCTGCTTCCACCACTATAGCATTTAAAAATGCACTAAGTTGGGGCACCTGAGTGGGTTAGGCCTCTGCTTTTGGCTCAGGTCATGCTCTCAGGGACCTGAGATTGAGCTCTGCACTGGGCTCTCTGCTCAGCAGGGAGCCTGCTTGCCCCTCTCTCTCTCTGCCTGCCTCTCTGCCTACTTGTGATCTCTGTATGTCAAATAAATAAATAAAATCTTAAAAAAAAAAAATGCACTGAGGTGCCCGGGTGGCTCAGTGGGTTAAAGCCTCTGCCTTCAGCTCAGGTCATGATTCCAGGGTCCTGGGATCAAGCCCCACATTGGGCTCTCTGCTCATCAGTAAGCCTGCTTCTCTCCCCCCTCTCTCTCTGCCTGCCTCTCTGTCTACATGTGATCTCTGTATGTCAAATAAATAAATAAAATCTTAAAAAAAAAATGCACTAAGTAGACCTTCAGTTAATGGATGATGGTGAGAAGAGGTGGAAGAATCCAGACCTGTGGGCTGCTAGGGGAATGGTTTTGGAACTGAATTGGCACATGGGCTCTCTGGCTCTGGTATGAGCATTCAGGTCCCACATGCTGGCCTCCATGCCCAACTTACACAACTTTTTTTTTTTTTCTTCCCCCAGCAAGGCCAGTCTAATGCAGTCTAATGAAAAACCAGCTATTATCCCTGTAGAGAAGTGAAGCTTCTCCCAAGTTCATACATATCCCCTCCTCCTCCTATGGGCCCTATAACATCAGAGTTAGAGATACATTCTTCCAGGTTTGGAGAGCTTTCCAGTCCTTAAGAATGCAATTATTAAAAGCAAACAGTCTTATAAATAATTTCATCATAAATCAGTATTAAATATCCCTTACTCCTGAGCCTTAAGAGATACTAGTGACGATGAGGATGATGACCTAATAGTTTTTGAACATCTACTATGTATCAGGCCATATGTCATGTACTATACCAAACATGGTCCCAGTCCATCCTCCAAAAGAGGAAGAAACTGATGCTCAGAGGGATCATATAGCTCGTGGCTGAACAAGATTTCAGAGAGATTAGGGGACAAAAAGTTAAATGACAATTAGGAGTTTAGGGCTTTAACAATTTCAGGTGTTTCACAATCCTGCCTTGGGCTAGCCCTGCTCTCTACTATTTTCCTAAACTCTAGTAAAATGCTGATTACTTCTCCTAATCACACAGAGAAGGGCAGAATTCACTCTATACTGCATAGGGTATAAAAAAGTATCCCATGGACAATGAAAGTATTTGGCCCAGCAAAAGTAACATAATTGGGATTAAAAACTAGATGACACCTGGATTTCAACAAAAACCAATTACTAAGGCGGGAAAAGGTTTTCAAGACGAGAACCAGACAGTTAAACATTAGCTTTCAATGGTTTGAAGTGTTTAGTTTTGAAATGGTGTGGTTTGGAAGCTCTCCAGCAGAAAAACTATTTTCTTTTAAAAGGAGAGCTCTCTGCAATATTTTCTTTGCTGAAATAATGTGATCCTTAATGACGTCTTATATGACCCAAACTTTAAATGGACCTATTATTTTAGTTGACCTCATTCTTACTGGATTTTTACAGGTCAACAATGAACTATCAACAGCTTCCTGATAATTAATCTTACCCAAAGAACTGTTAGCCTGTTAATCTTATCTGTGCTACGAGGAAGCTTTTATATGTACCAGACTTCCTTAGTGAATAATAAAAACCGAACTGAAATTCTGCAGAAAGGTTCAATCTTGTGAAGTTTGAGTATGAAGAAACAGATTGAAAATCATGATGCTACCCTGTCTTCAGCTCCTTACTTGCTGAAATTCTGTGGTACATCTGGCACAGGGATGACTTTACAGTAGAGTCAGCAGCACAACTAGTGGGGAGTGGCTCTCTGGATGGCTTTATCAAAATGTATGGACATTCAGCATATACGGATAAGGTACCTGGATGGTCTGGTTTGAGAAGCAATGGGGAAGGCATCTCAAGTACTTCAACTAGAAAAGCTCCCATTAAAGTTAATTTTTTACAATCAGAGACTCATTCCTATGACTCTTTAGAT
This sequence comes from Lontra canadensis, assembly GCF_010015895.1. Lineage (NCBI taxonomy): Eukaryota > Metazoa > Chordata > Mammalia > Carnivora > Mustelidae > Lontra > Lontra canadensis. Next base: position 1,067,703 of record NW_022631008.1, on the reverse strand, counting down.
CTTTAAAAATTTACTATCTAAAATACAATTACGGTCTTTGGTTGTCACCTACCACAAAGCAAGATAGGCATCTGACAAAAGGAGGGGAGAAAGATGTACTTTTATAACTGAGGCAAAGGATCCCAGGAAGAAAGGTAATGAAATAGTAAGTTGGCTTTCTTCAAATGGCAGAGGGAGTAGAAAGTAAATGCTGGTCTCATCTAGCAATTTGTAAATGAGTTGTTTGTACACATGGGTTTTAAAATGCTCATAGATTTGTGTACATATGTGTTTGTAAAATAAAAAGCATTATTAGATTCAGCCTTTTGTCAGCACAGTATGAAGTTCCCCACATAATGGCATGATCTGCTAACTGCCCATGACATGCACCCTTTCTTTTCAAGGCAAGTTTCTGAGTTTCAATTATTTAATATAAATCTATTTCTCATCAAGTTAAAAACTTATCCCAAATAGCAGTTTAAATCTAAGATGCTCAAGTAGATATGGACAGTGATATTCATTAAGATGACCTTCTGGAAGAGAGGTCATTATATCCTATTTTAGACAAAATAAAATATAAGCATGACATTTTACCCAAGACACCACACATTTTTATTACTCACTGGTGATAATGTAAGTTTTGAGTGGTTAGGTGTATGGTGCTGACTTGAGTACATTAAACCAAGCAGAGATCAAACTGTATTGTGAAAAAGTTCAGCAAAGCTAGAATTGTTACTTCAGAAGACCAAGGAACATTCCCTCTTAGAAGGAATGAAGACTGAAGAGAGTTTACTATTCCCTCCCCTGCATACAGTTTTTTTAAATAAATATTGTTAATTTGCTTATAATCTCTGCTATAGATATATCAATGACCCCAAAGGTAACAGTCAGGCAAAAGGTGAGAGAAAGAACTACTGGCGACTGTCAGGTTACCTTCTGATTCTTCTTATATGTATACTTCAAAAAATTGCTGCTTATCTGCAATTTTCCTATATTAATGGTACAATCTTTTTATATGTTTACTCTGCCTAAGTTGTAAATAATTTTTTAAAGAATAGGGTACAAAGATAGGAATGTAATATTTAAAATGAAATGAAATATATCACAGAACTTTGTCTCTTCTATCTTTATGTGCTTTTTAAGGCGACCTCTTCATCTCCACGTATCTGAAGACATCTTTATGTTAATGAATCCCCTGTTCTTTCTGTCTCTACTGTTATCACCACGGCTTCTCTGACCAGTACCCAGAGTGGTAAGTCTACTTTACATTATAATTCTATACAAGCCTATCTGGTGGATATGCATAACAAGCTTGAAGAAAATGTCATGAAATGATATGATGGCCTCTAATATTCTCTATTGTGTATCATTCTATTTCACTGGTATTGCTGGTCAACACCACTAAAATCATTGTGTGACCCTAACAGGTTGTGACAAACAAGACTGAAAACAGTAGTCTAAACCAGCTTCATCAATTGCCCAGATATATGCAGTTGCCTATTAAGTGGTTTCTCTTTTTTCCATTTTTTTCTCTTTGATTCCCTATTCCAAACAGAGCAAGAAGGACCTCAAAAAATAAAATAAATCAAATCCTGGTACTACCCTGCTCAAAACCTTCAGTGACTTCTTGCACTTAATAATAAAAGCCAAACACCTCACTATGACCTTCATGATCTAGCCCTTTACTTCCTCTACAACTAATCTTATGTCCTGTCTCTGTTCTTCGATATGCCCTGGCTCCATAGAACTTGTTACAATCCCACTAGGACACCAGATTCTTGCCTGCTGGATACAACCTCTTCCCTCTGGCAGGAACCTTCTTTTGCCAACTTCTCATGCCTAGTTATTGCTTATGCTTCAGTTTTTTGCCTTATTTTCTCTACAGAGAAGCCTTTCTTGACAGCCCTAGTTGAAGTAAGTCTTTCCCTATTGTTATCTATTTCAGCCTATTGTTTGAATATTTACCACCTTTGGAGAAATACGGAAAAAATACGGCAGCTAGAAAACTTTGACCGAGTAACAAGCAGGACGGGGAGGTGGAAGACCCAGAGCAGGAAATTGCATGGTTTTAGGGACTAGGTTGTATCTATCTTAAAATCAAGATCTTGGACTTTGGAAGCATGGCTTTGCGAAGCACCTTGCCTGTAATTGCAGCCTTTCAATGTTGTATTATTGAATCACGTTGATTTTTAAAATGCTACATGTCATTATTTCACCAAGAAGAATGAAGAAAAAGAAGGCCATGATTACATGTAGGCCAACAAATTTTAAGAGGGGCTATCTGGTGACAGAGGCAAAGCAATAGACCCTACCAAAAGGCAATGCTGAGGTGCAAGGGTCAGAGAATGCCCATAGGGTCAACTCCTGTCAGGTGAGGGTTCTCTTTAAGATCTCTTCTTGGGAAGCAGGGGTGGCTCAGTTGGTTAAGCATCTGCCTTTGGCTCAGGTCATGATCCCAGAGTCCTGGCAGGGTCCTGGGATGGAGTCCTACATTGAGCTCCTTGCTCCGCAGGAGCCTGTTTCTCCCTCTGCTTACTGTTTTCCCTGCCATTACTCTCTCTCTCTCTGATATAATAAATAAACAAAATCTTAAAAAAAAAAAAAGACTCTCTCTCTCTTCTTCTGCCCCTCACCACCCTGCACTCTCTAAATAAATCTTAAAAATACAAAATCTCTTCTTTACTTAGAGTTTAGATTAGTGTTTTAATAAGGAAGATATATCCATCCGTGAACCTTAAATTTTCTAACTTTGAAGATTCTTCCTGTTATGGAGATCATGAATACCTTGCCAATTTTGTACTCTATTAACTTGCTGGCTTGCCAGGGTAGTCCGTTTGAGGGATTATTGTAACCCTCTCTGTCCTAGGGACTAAAAGCCCCTTATGTCTATTCCAACAGTTCCAGATCTATAAGCAGATATTTGTAAATGGTGTTATCCTTCAACAGCAGCTGGGAGGATGGGGATGCATATATATATACCTGCTTTTGAGTTCAGGTGGTACTTGGAATCAGCTAAATTTGACTGAGCCTCAAAGTAGATGCCCTGAAAGAGGATTCCCTGAAGCCTAATACTAGGAGTATCATATGAACCCCCATGGGCCTGATGCCTAGGAGAAGCGCCACCTAGTTCCTGGACCCTCCCTCTGCTACCACTGGCTTCCATTTCTAAGCATTAGGCTCCACTCCAGATCTCGAAGAACAGTTACAAAGCATCAAGCATGCTCTAGGATATATTTATATATATCTTCTCATTTAATATTGCCCAGCCTACTGCTCTCCCAGCCTGGCCATGTGTAACAATCTTGTGTCTATTCCTTTTCACCTCAGCACCAGGGGACTATCTCTCCGAAGCTATGACATGAATGTACATGTTCTGTGTTATGAAACATGTCTTTCTAATCCCCTATAATTCCTCAACAAAGATTTGTGATAATATTTTACTCATCCCCACAAACCCTCCTAGGCTCAACATTGAAGAGAATTTATTTACTATGGCTGCTTTTAAAGAGACTAATTATAAATTCTCATAGAAAGATTCCATGTCAAGAACTAGGGAAAAAATATCCATCCCCAGGGTTCCTGCGTCCAACCCTCAACCACATGATTTAGTAACTTCATCTTAGAATAATGTACTCAGTTGTTTGCATGTTAGCCTTTGATTTTCCCAAGAAATGAATAAGGGAGATGTGGCATTAACTAAGGTGACCTTGCCATAAGGTTAAAGGAACATGGACAACTGATCCCCAGAGCTTCTGGACATTTGGAACAAACTCAGTTTCTTCCTGGGTAAGGTTTCTTTGAATTATAATTTATTGAACACAAAATGAACTGGCTATTTTGGGGCTAGGAGTTAACTACCTAAATCCTGATTGAAAACAGTCTGTAAGGAAAGAAAAAAGAAAATAGTTTGTGAAGTTCTGTTAAGAACGGCCTATTCTCATTTACTTTCTTCTTTTTTGTTGTTGTTGTTTAAAGTAATATCCTTGAACAATGTAATAGATAAGAACTATATGAAACCTCTGGGTGTTCAACAGCTTTTATGGGATTGTGAGGATGATCCACTGACAGTGACAGCAATAACAAGAAAACAGACTTCAACTGGCAAGAAACAGCAGATCCCTGCCTGCAGGGGATGACCAAGTCAGAAATCTGACTCCTTCATGTGTTTGGATAATGTAATCTAACACAGATGCTAGCCCAATTTATGCTATAATGATATTATATTTGAAATGCTCTACTTAATTGTAATCAAAGTCCAATTTCCTAGTGCAATTAAATATAGTAAAATATATTATAGGCATTTATTAACCAAAATTAATTAAAAAAGAAAGACACAAAAAATAAAGTAGAATCAGCCCCAAATGAAAGCAAGCTGGACTAAAGCCAAAAATGAAAGACACTCTACAGATAGAAAAGAAGTAAAGGCAAGAGACTTAAAACTATTTAAGACTACAATGTTCTTCAGTGAGATATCACATTTGTCCATAGACCTTAGGAGATTAATTTACATTGCAATTTTATGAAACCGATTATTTATAGTCAATGCTTTCCACTAAGTGTGCAAAAGCCTTTAATTTTAAATGAGAGAGTATGGTGATATCTCTGTGGGTTTGTGAATATTGGATTAAATCCCCTGTATTTTGTTTCTATTATAACTTAACAATGACCAATATGAAACATCACTGTCAGAGAGAAGCAAACTAAAGGAGGAATCCAAATCTTCCACAGTAGATGTATGACCACCATACATCTTAGATTTCTGAAGAACTACGCAGATATAAAATATAGTCATTTTGTCCTCATATTAGTATTATTAGTATTAGTATTTATTAGCATACTAGTATTTTTGATTTAGGACATATAGTCATAACACTTAAACGTTCTAAGAATAAGAACATAAGTTTTAATCAAAACACTCATTAAATCAAAACTTACTCATTAGTGTAGAATTTAAGGAGGCATTTGGCTGGCTCAGTCAATATAGCATGTGACTCTTAACCTCAGGTTCATGAATTGAAGCCCCACATTGTGTGTGGAGTCTACTTAAAAAAAAAAAAAAGAGAGAGAGAGAGAGAGAGAAGAAGAATTTAAGTTGTAACATAACATCCTCATAAAAGTAAGTGGTATATTTATAATTTCATATCACATGTATGAAGGCACAATTTGAAACCTAAAATTGATTAGTCTTCATACCCCACCTGATTAAAAAAACAGAACAGTGGTGGAAGCTTCTGAAGTATTCACAGAAGTGCTGAAAAACAAAAGAGAGAAATAAGTAAATCCCAAATAAAATCCCATTAATCATATGTAAATGGGGCTTCAGGAGAATGAGTCATTAAATGAACATAAAATCAGAAACTTAGTTTCATAATAAAAGAGGGTTTATTAAAACTTTAAAGCTGACCATATTTCAACTGAAAACATCCTCCTAAATAGAGAATTTTTACTACAGACACACAGAACATATTAAGCTACTTAATTTAGATTATTTGCCAGTTGATTTTCAGGTGCCAGCGATCAAACTAAGGATTTACAAAAGGTAGCTTAATTGTGGCTGATAGCACTAGTCTGATTCAATAGCCATGCATCTGTGTTAATGAATGAGAAATGAAAAAGGATGAGTAAAAGAATAAATATCTGGGAAAAAATTTAGGTGAAAGATATATACATATGTGCACACATACCTTCACCTCCCAGCATAGCTAGGTTCAAACACCACCCCCTACCCCACTCCCCGACCCTTTTAACTCAGAGATATGGGGACAGTGCACTACATCAGGGCTGAGGGTTGCTAGAGGCTTGGACTACCCAAGTTTGAATGCAGTATAAAGTGCAGTGTGTAAAGCCTCTGGTTAATTTGATCAACACAGGCATTCAAAATCGATAATGCAAGTTTCAGAGTAAATGTTTTGATCAAATTGGTCTTTAATTAAGTTTAGAAGACAACTGAGATTTCCATTTTGCCCTATTTAAAAACAAAATCTTTAACCAGGCATCTGGCTGTTTAATATCATGTAGATAGAACAATTAAATAATTAGCTTGTTTTTCAATTTTTTAGTATAAATGTTTGCTATATTTAGACAGAAAGCAGATTAAGAATTAGTCATGATAACTCAATTTCTTTGATTTATGAAAAAAATGTGACTCAAAGTAATGACCTATCCAATATGCAAAGGGTAATTACTTTGGAGTTAGAAATATTTTCAAGTCATCTGTCTGTGTGGTCTAGAGTTGTAATGTACAAAACAGAATACAGTGCATGTACTACATAAACCTAATATTTTAACAAATTTTAAAGTAAAACAGAAGTTATTCTTAATGTTATCTTCTTACGATTATTGATTTTATTTTTCAAATAATAAATTTAAAATATGGATATACTACTCCAAGTATGAAATGGACTCACCTCGCAGGTATTTCCAGTGCTCAGCAGTGTATAAGGTGCCTGTGTCACTTCCGAGTATTGTGACTCACTCAATGAGTCCTGTAACAAACAGAAGGACATTGATGATGTTCAAAGGCATGTAAGGAGAAGAGTGGACAACCAGACAAGTCACAGGTACTTGCATAAAGCATTTATTTTTAACACACAGCAAAGCCTTACATTCTTGATCAGTATGAGGAAGCTGAACTACTATTTAGATAGAATTCATGTTAAGTAGATGGGAGTGGGAATGGTGGCTAAATTAATACCAGTGAAGAAAAAAATAAATGTTTTCAGAATTTTAATGGAAACCAGGGATGGTATGAGGGCAAATACTCTCAGCCACAATACAGTATTTTTTTCTCTCTTAATATTCTATCCTGGCTTTCTGCTAAGAAAAATTAAGAATGTCACTTGCTTTATGCTAAACATTCACTGCATTGAGTAATTGTACATTTCAAAACCTGGAGGGCAGTTTTTCTATTGCCCTTAAGAGATATCTTACTTATCTCAACTGTGGCTATTTAATCATGTGTTAGTCCAAATTCCGTTTTAATTTCCAGCACCCCTGCAGCAGTTGTGGCTTACTAGAAACCAATCTTCTTGAGTCAGAAGCTTCCATGTTTCAAATATCAATAAGTTTGATAGCTCTTTTTTCCCCCTACACTTTCTCAAACAAGGCTCAGTTCACAGCATCCTGAAGCTTTCCTTTTCATTAGGAAATTAAACTTGAATCTCTTTTATCCCACATGCTAGAATAAGGTATCTCCCCACCTCCTGCAGAAACTCTGTGCCTAGTTTCCTCACTCATATTTTACTTCAGGAACCCAGGACTTTCAAGTAAGTGTTCTATTTCAGAGTCCAGTTTGTACCGTTTTTTTTAAAAACTGTCTTTTAAAAAATGTTCTTCATTCTGGTAGCTTTAACAAAGTATTTTTGAGGGTACCTGGGTAGCTCATTTGGTTCATCTGCCTTCTGCTTAGGCTATGCTCCCAGGATCCTGAGATTTAGCCCTGCATCAGGCTCCCTCCTCAGCTGGGAGGCTGGTTCTCTCTCTCTCTCCTGCTACCCTTCTCCCTGCTCATGCTCTCTCTCTCTCTCTCTCTCTCAAATAAATAAGATCTTAAATAAAAGAAAACATTTTTGTTTACGTATTATTTATTGTGTTCAGTTTCTCATACTTTCAATGACAATGTGTTTTGGTTAGTAATTTCTCTTGAACATCAAGATAAGATTAATTATATTATTTAAGTTGTAATTTCCTTCTTTGGCAGCAGAAAATTTTGAGGTAAGGGATGTCATTAGTACAAAAAGACTTTAGAAAGATAGTGATGACAGAAATGTATAAAAAAGTTTTCTCAAAAAAGCAGATATTATTGAATCAATGTATGGTTTATGAATATGAGTAAAATATACCTTCTAAAGCTGCTATAAATTCAAATGGTAGTTATAAAATTTCTGATTTTGGCATATTAAAATTGTGCTAGCAAAATGGGTATACACTATTCTGAAATATCTCCAAAATTTCAAAGCTCCTTTAAAAGAAATCAGCTATCAGTGGAAGAAAAGAAACTATCAATCAACTGTCAGATGTATCAAAATAGGTACAAGTTAAGAACTGGCTAAAAAAATATCAGAATGAGCTGGCTAAACCAACAAAGATGGTCTTTTTTTTTTTTTTTTCTTTTTCCTTACAAGGTATGAGAATATTTTTGACCAAATTCCTTTTAGAAAAGAGAAATAATTTATTATATTCCCCCATTGAGCCCTTCTCAAAGCTTTAGAAGGTATTAATTGTGGTACATTTTCTTCAGAGAAATTAAACATTCTTCTAGTACAAACGTACAGAAGGAAAAACTCATAATATAAATATTACTTTAGGGAAAATGGGTTTATTTATTCATATTTGGTAGCTTTTGAAAATATATGTGTATTTCCAGTTTACATTTTGCCAAATGAATGCAACTTCCGAATGTCTCTTTTGTTTGGAGTAAGGAAAATATCTGGTCCATGGACTTACAACATTGAATGAAACGGCAAGCATTTCACCAAGATGTCAAAACAGGAAGAACTTATGGCATAATCAGCACTGATAGTCAAACAAGAAAATACTGGCTAATCTTTCTGATGAACTATTAAAGGACAATCTATATCAATTGTGATTTTAGGAGTGATGATGTACATCTGTTTACCGTATTTGTTGCTTGCATACTGAATTTCCTAAGTTCACTGATCTATGACAGTGAATAAAATTTTTATGAAGTCATAGACTTCAAATATTCTTAAAAATAACACCTTAGTAAATTATATTTACAAAATGCTTAACAGTAGAGTAATGATACTTTTATAAGACATTCAAAAGTGTGAATGTAGTCTATACAATTGATCCTCTGTGTAGCTAGAGAATGCCTTCAAACTTAACTATTTGTTACCAGTCATTTAAATCCATTCACACAAATGTAAGATTAAACAGTATGGCCAAGAGAAAGAGGTGCTGGCCTACGGTTAGCAGTAACTGAGTCTAACTTTAACTTTTCCATAACTAGCTACATAAACTTGGAGAAAATCATCTGGCCTTTCTCCAAAATTAGGACTGTACAATGATCAGAATAATTTTGAAGATAAAATTAAATGTTATAGAATAAAAAGGGTTGAAAAGTTTAAAACTACAAAAGTTAACCTGTTGCTTGCTAATAAGTATATAAGTAATAAAAAGTTGGACTATTATTCCCAAACTAATGTACAAGCTGTGTGGCTTAGGATATTTCTGGCCTTTGATAGGCCCTGAATTAAAAAAACCAAAAAACCAAAAAAACATATATTTCCCTGAGGAAGCATGGGGAAAGTCATTCACAGAACCATTTCCCTGTGAAAACAGGTAATTTAGGTTCCCAAGTGAGTTTTAATTTTTATATGAAGCACTTTGATTAGCTGCTGCTCTAACACTAACTGGACAGCAGGGATATCTCCAGTTTACCCTACAATGTAGAAAGCTACATGTGCATGTTTGGAAAAGGATGCCTGCCTATCCCTCAATGGCTTCAGGAATCACTAGGCTCTGCCCTAAGGCAGTATAACACAAGAGGGTGGGGTGGTGGTTCAAATTCTTCACATTGCCACTTTTCTCCTGGATTGCAAGGTTCTTCCACAGGGTTATGCCACTTTTGGTGTGAGCGATCAAAGAACAGAAGCAATGGAAAGTAGAAAAGCCAATAGAGAAAGCAGAGAGAGCTGGTATGAAAATACCAAGACCAAGACAAGAATATGGGGAAAGACGGCTAGACTGCTGCGGAACAGAGAAGTAGTGAGCATCCAAATAAAAGAAGGAAAAAAGAAAGAGAAGTCCAAAAAGTATGCTAGAGAAAGGGGGTATATAATTTTAAACAACATATGTTATGCGATGGGATTTGACGACCAGGAAAGGCACAAGAGTGGGAGCAGTAGTTTTAGTAGAAAACAGTAGTTTTCTGGACTCTTCTCTCATTCTGGGTATGAGCTTGGAAGAATCATTTCATATTTGTTTGCTTCCTATTTTCGAAAACCATTTTTGAGAAGAGAAGATAGGAAGCAGAGTAGGCAAAATGGGAAAGGTATTATCACTGCTACATGCACCTGGGGCAGACTTCCACACCTCACACTGTTTTTCAGCACGTACACTGTTACTTCTAAGTGCTGTAAGACTGCCAGCTTGCTGGCAGGTCACTTGTGTTTGGGGAAGACACTCTCATTAGTCTGGTTAGGCCCCTGTGCATTCTGGCCTTCAACAGTTGTTTCAGGATAAAACATCTTGGTCCTCAACATTGTGCCCAATCTGAATGTCCAGTACTTTGAAAGAAAGAAGGAGCAAAGTGCAATTCCAGTTCAGTTTTAAGTCTAAAAGGTAAATGAGTAGACAGGTAGAAGGCAGACTCACAGAATGAAAGGGACTAGGAGAGGAAGTACATATGTGGGTCTGAAGCAAGGCTCTGCAACTTCTCCCAGTTATTTAATCTTCTACTTTATTTTCCCTATCTGGAAAACAGGTATGCAATTTGTAACAGCTTTGAGATTTGCAGAAAGTTTAAAAGAAAATAATGTATATAAAGTACTGGGCACACTACTTGGCACATCTTAACAAACTAAATAATGATAACAATTATTAAGATCCAAATTGAATTTTTTCTTTTATTTCTTATTTTCAGTAGATTGATCATTATTGTAACCTTTAAATCAAGATCAACTAATTATAAGGGTTTTTTTTCTCAAAAATATATGTAAAACTTCCTTTTAAGAATTTCAGGTTAGGGGTACCTCAGTGGCTCAGTGGGTTAAAGCCTCTGCCATCAGCTCAGGTCATGATCCCAAGATCCTGGGATCAAGCCCCGCATAGGACTCTCTGTTCAGCAGGGAGCCTGCTTCCCTTCCTCTCTCTCTCTGTCTGCCTCTCTACCTACTTGTGATCTCTGTCTGTCAAAAAAATAATAAATAAAATCTTAAAAAAAATAATTTCAGCTTAGAGACTCAGAATCATATTGCCATAGATATGTTTTCCTTTCATTTTTTTTTTAAAGATGTATTTATTTGTTTTTGAGAGAGAGGAAAGGGGTAGAGGAAGAGAATCTCAAGCAGAGTTCCCACAGCACAGAGCCCAACACAGGGCTCCATTCAGGACCCTGAGATCATGACCTGAGCTGAAATCAAGAGTCAGCCACTTAACTGACTGAGCCACCCAGGTATCCTCTCTTTTTCCTTTTAAATGGAGAAAAGTAAATTATATACCAAATAGGTTCAGAAGCTGAAGACTGGAGAGAAAAAAACAGCTCCAAACCTAAATTTAAACTAAGGGTAACTGTGTTGAAAGATATCTAGGCTGTGAATACATTAGGAAAGTATAGATTTTTTCTCATTTGATAATTATTTTGGTTATCTAGAAAAAAAATGCTTGTAACTGCAAAATTTTCAATTTCATGGAAGGATGAACATACCCCCCCCCGAAATGTAAATATTATCTCAGTTTGAAGACAGGGAGAAGAGAAACAAAGGACAACAGACGTTTTCATTCAACAATACATATCAAGTGGCCACTATGAATCAGGCACATATTAATCCAGTCAAAGCATCACCAAGGTACTGCCAAAAGCAAGATATCCCAGATGTCCTAGTGCAGGAGGTAGCAGGGTCTGGATTATGAAAGTTGCTGTGATGGGGAACCCAGGTGGGGAGCAGGAAATGCTTTGATAAAGGTTTAAGGAAGTGTCAACCACAAAGCCCTGGCCATTTTAAGAGGAGGACTCTTGCCCACTAATCCTAGAATTCATCTCTTCTCTAGCACAGGGCCTCATGCATAGGCCTTCCACGTCTGGTCTCAAGCTCTACTGCCTTTCAGCCATGACCTCTACTTTTGTGAGAGGCCATAGGAGCAGCCAGGCAGAAGGGAACAGCTGGGCAGAGAAGAGCAGGCTCTGCTTGGGAGAGCACCTAGAGAACTGGGTTGCAGTGAATGTTGTCAATGCAGTGCAAAGTGTGGTTGGGCCTTGTAACAGAATCGGGGAACTTGGTTAAATGCAGATTCCCTTAGACCCACAAAACAAAATCCTGGACATGCATGAAGTCTAGGTGCTCACAGCTCTGAAACTTTTGTTCCCTTCACTTTTTAGAGGAAGGGTTAAAAAATAAAGTACACAAAAATAGCAGCAGATCTAAACACTTGCTTTTTTACATGCAGTGTACCTAATTCGCGATCTACCCCTATGGCCTCATTTTTAGAAAGGGCAGAATTCACATTGGTCTTTGAAAGAAACATTTTCAACAGGTCTTTTTATCTTCTAATTATTTTTGCCATTTGTACTTTTCTTGCCTTCCAATGAGAAGATACTTGTAAACTACAGATAATCCCGTTCCTGAAAATGATGGCTAAATGCAGTCAAATGGGTTGCGTTCAAGGTCTTGCTCCATCTCTTATTAGCCATGAAACTTGGGCAGGTTCCTTTACCCCGCAGTTTCTCTGTTTCCAAATTTCTCTGACACAGAATACCTTCTAAATTGAATATTAAATGAAGTTTTAGGTGTAAAGCCCTGATGATAGCCCACAGGTGCTCAACAAGTTCCTGGAACGCCCATAAACTTATGCAAATGCACTACCAATCTCGTTCCTTACCATGATAGTCTATATATCCTTTCTCAAACATTCTAATTCTCTCTTCCCTTTGTTGATAATGCCTGTCTCCTCCTTACTCAACCATGGAGGTAAAGTCCACTTTTTAAAGATCCAATCGAAATGACACCTCTCTTCTGGGCTTCTCTCCCAGTTCCCCTGATCGGGTGGTCCACCATTCATGTCAGGACATACCTCTCTCATAATAGAAGTAGGGCTGAACCATAATTATGTACTTGCCAGTCATGCCCACTTAGATTGTGGGAAATATAGTCATTCTTATACCCTGAGCACTTAGCTTGGTGCCTGGCACATAATAGGTGATCAAACCATAAATATACACATATGTAATTTTTCTGAATGCCTGGACAGAACGGCGGATTCGGATCGGACAGGAATGCACGTGCTTTTGGGGGTTATGGGCCTGTGAGTATTGTGTGGTCGTCCTAGCGTCACCCCCAACTCACCACTGCCAGGCCAGGCACTGAGGGATAATGGCTTCCGTCTAAGGTCCAGTCTGTTTTCTCCGCTTTGGGACACGGCTCCGCTGGGCACCGGCAGGGGGCGGCGTTGCCATGCAGCTGGAGACTCGGCGGGTAACCGTCCTTCCCCGCCCCCTACTTGCGCGCCCCCGCCCCACCCGCTCTCCCAAGGGCGCGCAGCTTTGATAACTAGGATGGGGCTCCCTCAATTCCCGCGGGACGGACTGTTCTTCCTCCCAGGCTGGGCGGCTGGGGTTTTGCAGGGCCCTGGGAGAGCGTCTTCAACTTCTCTGGCGGGTGTGCTCCCCTTTGCCCCACGTCAGGGAGTTACTCAGTTTGGAAAAAGCAGCCTGCGGCCGGAATAGATGGCCGGAAGAAAGGCGGCGGGGGTGGGGGAGCTTTCTAGCAAACAGGGTGGTGCGAGCGGGAGCGTGTGTGGGGGTAACCATCCTTTCTCACTGCCTAAGTGACTGAACTTGGGTAGAGAAACTCTTATCTTTTAGACTCGTCCTTTCACGTTTCGTGGAAAACTAGATATTTCACACTGACATCTATATTTACTTGAGAAAGGCAAACCTTGGCGTGGGACGAACGCGCTTCGCTTCCTCTGTCCCAGACAGAACGCGCCGCGCTATGTCCGGGCCCGCGCAGCAGTGCTTAGCGCGACAGAGGCCGCGCGCTCCCCGCGCCCTACCTCGGGCCTGCGTCGCTCTTGGCCTTTGGCCGCTCGCCTGCCCAGCCGCCCGAAACGCGGGTCGTCCGCTCGGTGACGCGCGCTGGCCGACGTCGCGCTCCCGGACGCCTGGAGCTGCTCGTGCGCACGAGTTGGACGCACGCTCGCGGCCCCGCCCCCGCGTCTCCGCGGGTTCGTGGAGCTCCCCAGCACTTCCCACTTCCAGAGGTTTCGAGAATCGAAACACAGCAAGCTCTTCCCCTCACTTGCGGAGATTAATATGCATGGACAAGTGGACTCTTTAGTTCACACCAGAACCGGTTTTGTTGCTTAAGAAAACGGTCTAGCTTTATACCGATATGCTGTTTAAACGGGAGGTCCTGAGTAATCTCTTGAGCCCCATCACTAAGCTAAAACGACACCTTTAATCTGGAGAGAATTTTATGTTTGGCGACTTTCTGCAGTTGTGCTATTTCAGCCGTGGCTCAGTTTTTAGGGCCACTTATAACTCTTGAGGTATTTTAAGTGTCTTTTTGTCGGATTAAAAGGAAAAAAAAGAGGTTTGGAGGCGGAAGGCCGTCCCTAAATTAAATATATGTGCAAACACACACACATACATGCACATACAAACATCTACTGGGCTCGCACTCTACGGACTGCTCGGCCAGCCGCGCAGCACAGCCCGTAGGCCCGCGGGGCGGGGCGGGGGGGGGCGGTGCCCTATGCAGATGAAGAGGGTGTGGCGAGTGAGCTGCGCCCGGGCCCCGGAAGAGCGGAAAGGCCCGGTATAAAAAAAGTACTGAAGACATTTCCCCCGCACAACTGCTAAAGCTCCAGAGACGGTAACGTGTGCTGCGGCGGCAGCTGGAGGCACCACCTCCGGGACCACCGCAGCTGAGGCGACAGCGGCGCGGGCGGGGGCGAGGGGCGGGAGTGGCCAGCGCAGGCGGCGGGGTCTAGGAAGGACTAAGTCGCTCGCCGCTGCCGAGAGCGCACTCGCACTCCTAGAAGTGTTGCCGCCTCGCGGTTCCTCGCTCGCTGCGCTCCTCGAAGGGGCGGCCGCCTCCAGGTGACACAGACGGGACTCCCGCTTACGCTTTCCAGATGCATCAGAGATACTTTTGGTGCGGGGCTTCTCTGCGGGACGTGGGGCGCGGCTGGGAACTGTGGGGGTCTGGGGAGGGAGAGTCTCCGAGGAGCCCTCAAGCTTACGGACGAACCGGGGAGGGGGCGCGCTCTTTACAGGTCCCTGTCCTCCGCGGCGCGTCCTCACCGCGCTCCTCCCCCCCCCCCTTTTGGCTTTTAGGACTGACCAGGGCCAGGTGGCGTTCGGAGGGCACTTCATGGCGGAAGGCGAAGGGTACTTTGCCATGGCCGAGGACGAGCTAGCCGGCGGCGCTTACATCCCCTTGGGCGGCGACTTCGGCGGCGGCGGCGGCGGCGACTTCGGCGGGCACTGCTTGGACTATTGCGAAAGCCCCACGGCGCACTGCAATGTGCTGAACTGGGAGCAAGTGCAGCGGCTGGACGGCATCCTGAGCGAGACCATCCCGATCCACGGGCGCGGCAACTTCCCCACGCTCGAGCTGCAGCCGAGCCTGATCGTGAAGGTGGTGCGGCGGCGCCTGGCCGAGAAGCGTATCGGCGTCCGCGACGTGCGTCTCAACGGTTCCGCGGCCAGCCACGTTCTGCACCAGGACAGCGGCCTGGGTTACAAGGACCTGGACCTCATCTTCTGCGCCGACCTGCGCGGAGAAGAGGAGTTTCAGACTGTAAAGGACGTCGTGCTGGACTGCCTGTTGGACTTCTTACCCGAAGGGGTGAACAAAGAGAAGATTACGCCACTCACGCTCAAGGTAAAGCCCCCCGCAATGGGCTTAGGTCCGCGCCCGGGGCCAGGCTGGGGTGCGGCGGGCCGAGGGGCGTCCGTTTGATGCCATAGACCTGCGGCCGTGACGGGTTTGGGCATGCTTCTATATTTGTTTTGTTTTGTTTTTTTAAATTTTTTTTTTTAATGAGTCAACGAAGGTGCGTGGACGGTGTTGAGTGTTTTAAGTTCACTTGGTTCTTCAGCGCCACTACTCTTCTGCTTTCTCCTCTGTTCTTCCGTCTCTTTCGTATTTTTTTTTTTTTAACTCTTTGGCTTTTCTTGCTTGCGTCTTGTCCAGAGTGGATTCTGATTAAGTGGAAGAATGAAATGATGTGTATCGTTTTTTGAGTCATTTTATGGTCTAGCTTTTTGGAGAAAGAGCAGCCTGAATCAGGATCCAGTCAATGGGCTTATTACTGTATTGGATAGTGTGATTAGGTTTCTCAGCTGCATGTTATTGACTCCGTGTGTGAAGGATATATGTGGTGCTTCTCCTGGTCGGCTCACGTGTGAAGGATATTGTGGTTCCCCCCCCCCCAACACACACACTTGGCTCAAAGCGTGTTTTATACAATTAAAATTGTCTGAGGAATCAAGTCTCCCAGAATATCCTAATTTATTTAGTTCATACTTGATTGTAATTGCAGAGTACCCCTGGAGGGACAAGATTCTAATCTCATCAGTTGCCTCAGGGGAGGTAGAACTGGGTGAGGAGGGACAAGGGTGAGAAGCGGACCAACTTTCCACTGTATACCTTTGTCTTCTGAGTATTGTGTGGATATCGTGTGGATATTCTACCTATAAGACCATTTAAAAAAAATAACATTTCAAAAGTCAGACATGACAACAGAACGTCTTAGTAGTGTACTATGTCTGCCAAAAGCCTCAAACTATTACTTCTAGTCTCTTTCCCAGACGCTAAAACCACTCGTTAAATGCATTTTTTTTTCTGTTTTCAGAGGACTGTTTGAGACTGTAGGTAGTGTTTTGCTGAAACTTGACAAAACAAAAGGGAAGGAACAAAATAATTCTCAACTGTGAAGAAGATGTATTTATTTATTTATTTATTATTTTTTTCTAGGTTTGCTCATCTTCTTGTTTTATCTTTTAAATTGTAGGAAGCTTATGTGCAGAAAATGGTTAAAGTGTGCAATGACTCTGACCGATGGAGTCTTATATCCTTGTCAAACAACAGTGGCAAAAATGTGGAACTGAAATTTGTGGATTCCCTCCGGAGGCAGTTTGAATTTAGTGTAGATTCTTTTCAAATCAAATTAGACTCTCTTCTCCTCTTTTATGAATGTTCAGAGAACCCAATGACTGAAACATTTCACCCCACAATAATTGGTGAGAGCGTCTATGGTGATTTCCACGAAGCCTTTGATCACCTTTGTAACAAGATCATTGCCACCAGGAACCCGGAGGAAATCAGAGGGGGCGGCCTACTTAAGTACTGCAACCTATTAGTGAGGGGCTTTAGGCCCGCCTCTGATGAGATCAAGACCCTTCAGAGGTATATGTGTTCCAGGTTTTTTATCGACTTCTCAGACATTGGAGAGCAGCAGAGAAAACTGGAGTCCTATTTGCAGAACCACTTCGTGGGATTGGAAGACCGCAAGTATGACTATCTCATGACCCTTCATGGAGTGGTGAATGAGAGTACAGTGTGCCTGATGGGACATGAAAGAAGACAGACTTTAAACCTTATCACAATGTTGGCTATCCGGGTGCTAGCTGACCAAAATGTCATCCCTAACGTGGCTAATGTCACTTGCTATTACCAGCCAGCCCCCTATGTAGCAGATGCCAACTTCAGCAATTACTACATTGCACAGGTCCAGCCAGTATTCACATGCCAGCAACAGACATACTCCACTTGGCTACCCTGCAATTAAGAATCATTTAAAAATGTCCTGAGGGGAAGCCATTTCAAACAGGATAGGGTAAATAAGTAAATAACAAAGGCTGAGTGACCCAGCCCCAATTAAAGATATGCTTTGTGCAATGAAGATCTGCTCCTGGTTTTAAGCTTGGCAAAGCTTGTTGATCTTTTCATAGGTACGGGATCATGATCTCAAAACATCCTTCCTTACCCACCAACCCTCTCATCTGTTCCTCCAACCTAGTTGGATTCTATCCTGAAACAAAAGAGACCTGTCATTCAAAACAACCAGGTTCTCTTAAAATAACAAGGGAAAAAAAATGCTTGATGACAATATGGGTTTGCAGTAACTGCTCCCATAGCTTTGCCATAGGGAAAAAAAAAAAGTTTCTTATAAGGTGGAATTTACAAAAGGGAAAATACAGAAAAAAGATATTACCCTAACCTAATTATCAATTCAGAAGTTCAGATAGTAATAATAATGGAAAGAAAGGGACTCCAAAGTTGGGATTACTATCTGAGACTTGCAGCAAGTGCTGTCTGTCAAACTATCCTATTACGCTAACAGAAACAGCTTGCTTCAAATGAACAGTAGTAGGTTGGTGCAGTTCTCATAGCAAACAGCAGAACTTAATGACACAATCCATTATTTCCAGCTGTGTACATAGCTTGCATTTTTAAAATATGAAAATGCAAGCAAAAACAGCTATAGCAAAGAAAGTATGCTCAAGGACCAAAGATTTAACAGATAAAAATACCCAAGTAGAAGAGATATAGTAGAATATATAAAGAGTTAACTATATTTGTTACACACCAATAAACATCAAAGTGCCTGTTGCCTTCTGAAAATTTGAAGTGGAAAAATTTTATGGTTTAATGATGATTTTATTTTATCAGGGACTCAAGAGGAAAATAAAACAACATATAAGCTTGTGAATGGTGGAGGAAATGCCCTATTTTTTTCTTGGCAAATACTTGTATAAAGTTAACATTGTTGGTGTAATATTATTATAGGTACATGTGTATGTGTGTGTACATGATGTGCATATAGATATACATATTTGGGATATGTATATCTATATACACATAATACATTGACTATGGTCTAGAATAATGTAGCAAATAGAAAATGTTTAAATACTGTGTGCTTTTATGTTTTCAACAGGATGACATGAGACGTGGGCATATCGCAGTGATGAGTTAAAACCCACATCTAAAAAATTAAAGCAATGAAGGAGGAAAACAATTAATATATATGATAGGAAGAGCAGAGATTATACATTTTTAGTGAGTTTTTTTTTTTCCTTTTTTTTTTTTTGTGAGCCATAGAATTCTACAAATGGGAGAATATTTGTTTGGCAGAGCACTCTTTTTGTACTGAACTGCCATTTTGACAGTAGGAACCCTTTTATTTTGTGTAGTACTTGCATGCCTCTATGGTGTATAATCCAGTGGATCATGGAACAGTCCATTTAAATCCCTGACTGCTAATAAAATTTCTGGTGATTTGAACACTACTTATTAATATTTAAATGAATTTTTTAATGAATGCATTCTGCATTCCAGGACCACTAGAATTTAGTAAATGTGAAATGACCCTTTTTAAAGAGTATTTGCACAATTGCTTAAAATTTATATATGAGATATATATTATATATACAATTTTATAAATTCATACCAATATGAAACACATTAGATCTGGTTGTCACACTGCATTTAAATACTTAGTACTGTACTTTAAATTCAGTCACTTTACATTGAATCAGATCCAACTCTATTATCTCTTTTCGAAGAGACCAGTTAAATTATTGTGAAATGAACTGGCATTACCATTTCAGTTCAGTGACGGCTAATTCTAAAACTGTTCCTTTTCCCAGCTCTGAATTCCTTTGGACACTGGTCTCTGAAAATGCGTTTATTAAAAACAAAACTAACACATGCAAAACTTTCTTTGTATTGTGAAATAGCCACATAATTCCTACCAACTCTAGTGGATGACTGCTTACTATGATAATTCCTCTGAAGAACCTACCAGATTTTTGTCATCAAATTCAAGAGGGACTGAGGAAGAAAATGGCATCATCCTATTGGCAGTGTCATTTGTTTGCTATCTAGGCATCATCCAGATGCTCAATTGTAGGGTTAATCTATCGGAAACTACCTTTTGCACATCTTTCTTTGAAGCCTTAACATGAACTTGATGGGTTTGCTGTGACAGCTTCCCTGTGAATTCTGTCTGAGCTGTAACAGCTACTGCACTGCCAGTCACTGTTTCCTAGGGAACTCTTTTCTCCCATGTTGGCTCATCCTCCCTCACTCCAGCCCTGGGTTTGAAAATTAATTGTGAATTCCCCAGAAATGATTCCATTTGCAGATTAAGCCTCATACTTAACTATCAGAAGCCACAACTCCACCTGTTTACCTGTTTGGAGTTTCCTAAAAGAAAACTAAGGGAACACTTGGGAACATAGGAGCAGATGGTGATCTGCTTTCTTCCTTCTCAATTCTAACTCTTTGACAAGTGAGTCGTCCACTATGTTAACAAGAATCTGGAGATCTCTGGCTCTGCCATAGCAACAATCTGCTGTTAATTTATGACACGGATTTTTGTTTAGGGCCTTATTTGAAAATATACTTTCCATTTTCTGAAATATTTATGTTCTTTTCCTGCTTATTCCAGGGTTGGTAGCATAATTGGAAGTGCCAACACCTGGCATTCAGATAGAACAGGCTGTGCTCAAGACAACCTTCAGCAGTACTTTAAAACTTACATAATTTATTTCTCTTTTGTACGTACTATAGTCTTGTGCATATGTAGTTGAACAAACAGTGGAATATATGTCTCTCTTTGTGGATGTGTAACCTAAAAGTTTGAATGTCTGGTGAGAGAGAGCCGTGTGTATAAGTCAGAGAAAGAACAGCTCTCAACTCCCGATTAGTGCCTGTGATTTGCTTGCTTTTGTGTTTATCTGGCCTAGTGTTCTGTTAACTTTAAAGCAGGAGGAAGAAGTTTTATCTTCTGGAGGCGATTCTCACCTGTCTAGTTTGGCATGTCAGAGAACATTTGACTTGTGACAGTGCCCTTTAAAAAAGTTGATATGCAGTAAATCTGGTTGCCTCAAGGAGTCCTACATTGAGATGGACTTTTTCCTTCTTGAAGTGTGATCAAGTAGCTGCTCCCTTTGGTAGTGGGTGGACTATTTTAATGTGGCTCCAAACGATCCTAGGATGGAAGAATATCAGTAAGCCAAGCCATGGAAGAAACTTTAAAAAAAAAAAAAAAAAAGTGAACATCCTATTTTTGCCACCCCTTTCTGTTAGCTTATCGTTGGTTGCTTTACTGTGCATAAAGTTGTTTTCAATGCAATGCTTGTCAAATATTGTGAACTATTTTGTAAATGAAATGTAATATGTTGAAAGTTGTCAGCAGTACAAAAATAAGCTTTTTCTGTTGTTTAAACACAGTGTATTAGATGAAACCAAAAACTAAAAAAAAAAAAAAAATCATATATAGCACCTATTTAAATATAATCTTTCTTTAAGATTTCTCATAGCATAGCCTTTTCAGTGCCAAGAAAGCATCTCTATGTAATATTTTGTTGTGATAATGGCTTGCTAACAAAATACATGGAAAAAGTACAAAGTTGGAAGAGGTCAAGGTAACTTGGCAAAATTTGCTGCAAAGACTTGCAGAATGGAGGAGGCTCTGCCCACTGGCTCTCTCTCTCTCTTCAACCTCTCTACAACCGTTGCCTGCTCTGAGATGTCCTAGTGCAGCAAG
This sequence comes from Lontra canadensis, assembly GCF_010015895.1. Lineage (NCBI taxonomy): Eukaryota > Metazoa > Chordata > Mammalia > Carnivora > Mustelidae > Lontra > Lontra canadensis. Next base: position 1,046,478 of record NW_022631008.1, on the reverse strand, counting down.
CTGCACCTTGGGTCACTCTTTTGGAATTTTTTGACTTTAGACTGTGTCACAGGCAGAAAAGGAGTTGATGGAGAATGAACTTTTAAAAAACTGACATGTTTGAATCAGTGCTGGAGGGAACAGATTGTGAATTTTGTTTACAGCATCCAATATTTGGATTTTTTTTTCTTGTAAATAAAAAGAAGTTATTTTTTTCTATTGAGTTGTGTCTTTTATCTTCGGCGTCTGTTCTGGCTAAAGACTGTGTCCTCTGAATCCCAGCTTGAGTCCATGAGAAAAGAGAAGGCAGTATTTGGGAAAAAAATAGACTTTGCAAATTTTTAATTACAGTAACATTAAAATGTTCAGCTTTCAGCCAGCCTATCTCTCACTAGCTCAATTAGCTCCAAAACAGTCTAGCTAACGGGTGCCAAATTTTTTATCTGGGTATGAACTTAGTGTTAACTAACCCGGAAGTCAGACGAGTTTTCCACCATCAGTAGAGACTCACAGCTCTGGATTACAGGGCTCCAGTAACCTTAAATGGGCCTTGGTTTTCATGAGTAGCCCAAGTGCTGTGATAAAGTCATCAGTGGTTGTTTATGGTTTGAGGCTCTATAATATTGTCCAGAAGTGTTTACATTCTGAATTGAGAGAAGGGGAATAAGAATTGGAAGCTGGTAATTGGAAGGGGAAGTGTAAGGAAGAGCAATCATAGGATCTAGTAAGTTAGAGTTTGTGTGCATGTGAGTGTTGGGTGCAAAGAAACTGCCCCTTTGACTGATACTCAATATAATCTCACCAGTTTGGATCACCAGGGACATATGTTTATTTATTAAATTTTTTTTCTTCATGTAATTTTGGAGATTTTCTCCATTAGTAGCATGAGAATTTGGTAAGTCTGAGCTATTATAGGACATACTTGTGATTTTTAAAGCCATTTAAAGTCCTGATATTGGATAAATGCATGCTTGCACTGCATCTGTGAAAGAGCCACTCCTGGTATTAAAATGCAATTTCCCTCACATATATATCATAAAAAATACAAGGCGGTTATTTGATTTGATAATGTGTCATTCTCTTTATTTCAACCTCTTCATCCTTCTGTAACTAGTCTCTCACATGTCTGTGGTCATCATATAATTCTTTCTAATCAAGGGTTGAATAAGGACAGTATATATTAAACTCTTCCTAGACTTAGATACACCCTTCTATTTCTAGTTGAATTACCAGGCTGCACCTAGCTAAGCCTGGGTAGAAGTAACCCGCCCCTTTTTTCCTTAGGAAGCTCATTCTCTAACCATTTTGTTCCTTTCAGAAGAAAAACAAAAATTAATACCCAAAAAAAGCAAAAAAAAAAAAAAAGGAAATTAAAATCAGCCATTTATACATATGAAGTAAAGTAAGAACTGTTAAAATCATCAAATACTTCAGAAATTTAACTAATTTCCTTTTTGAACCAAGTTTGGAATAAACGATATGAATGTTCTTCAGTCTAATGCCAATTACATTCAGTTAGGAGGTGAAAAGAAAATGATTTTAAAATGACAGAGGCTAAAAAGTTCTTTGTGAAAAAAAAAAAAAAAATGACAGTGGCTTTCACCTATCAAGGCCCAGTTTTTGCCTTCTAATGCCGTGCTCCAAAAAAAGAACTGAGTCTCCTTGGACAAATCTAGGGCTGGGGCAAGGAAGATACCAAAGAAAGCTGGAGAATCCATCTTGCAGTTCCAGAAAGCAATGATGTGCTTAAAAAAAAAAAAAAAAAAAAAAAAAAAATTTAAAAGCCACAATGATGCAGGGCATGTCAAAACAGCACAAGAGCCAACTGAAGAGTTTTAGTGGCCAAAACTGGAACAATTTGACAAACAATAAATAAGTAGTATTGGATTATAACCCAAAGTATAAAGTATCCATGAGTTCACACAGACAAGTAGATGACTGAATGAATAAATGGGGCAAAAAGACAAATATCCTGTGTAGAATTCCAAATAATCTGTGTAGATACTGCCCCCTCAAGGAGATGGAGCTTAAATCCCTCCTCTTAAGTGAGGCTGTACATAGTGATATTCCTGAAAAGTGTACAGTATGGAAAAAGATGAAGATACTGTGCTTTGCTTTGTGATAAAAATGGCACTTCATCTCTGTGGTCTTCCTCCCCAAAAAACCATAACCTCTGTCTAATTATGAGAAAAGCATAAGAGAAATATAAGTTGAGGGGTATTCCATAATATATCAGACTAGTACTCTTTAAATCATCGAAACAAGGAAAATCTGAAAACTCCCAAAGCCAGGAGAAGACTGAGACATGGCAACTAAATGTAATGTGGTATTCTGGAGGGGCTCCTGGGACAGAAAAGGACATTAGGTAAAACCTAAGAAAATTTGAATAAAGCATTATTGAAATAATAATGTTTCAGTAACAGTTTATTAGGTCTGACAAATGTATCACAAGACATTAACAATGGGGAAAGTGGGTGTTGGATGTGGGGAATTCTGTACTATCTTCACAAATCTGTAAATGTAAAACTATTTTCAAAAGTTTATTGAAAAATGAAGATGGAGTGGGCCCTTCCTTGCTATTTCTTGAGAAGTGACTCCATTTGGAAAAATAATTGTGAATAGTGAATTTTATTATTTTAATGTCTTCTGCACTTAAGAGTGTTAGGAGAGCATGTGAAGGAGTGAAAGTAAAGTGACATGTTTTGCTTCAAAGTTTTAGAGCTTTACCTACAAGTTTTAGATAGAGAAAAGGAAGAAGTTCAAGAGAGATTTGTTATCAGCTGTGTTTTCTTGTAGAATAGTAGGAGGAATTCCCATTTCCCTCTAGTTTTAAGGAAGACCAATACTAAATACAGCTACAAATGATTGTGTAGATATTTATAAACATAGAGTTCTAAAATGAGCAAGGGGCTAAACTTTCACAGCTCAAATATATGGAAGACCCTGGAAAGTTGGTTAGCAACTCTTTGCAAGGGAGTAAATTGATAATTATTACTAAATGCCAGGGGAGGTGAATATTTAGGGGAGTGTTGATATGAATTATTATTTAATATAACCACTTTCAAAATGTATCTGCTTACCTAAGCTTTTCTTTCAGCCTCTCAGATTTTCTTAAAAGTACTGGGACACCTGTTTTTTAATTTACTTTCTCAACTCAATCACTGTTATTAGAAATGGTTGAAAATACAGTTTTAAAAAATAGACACTTTTAGTAATTAAAAACGTTAATTCCAACTTAGCTAGGACAAGGCCTGTGCTTTCTTGCTTAGGGATATGGATCACCCTGAATAGGAATTTATGAGTATGGAGCGAAGTTATTTCTAACCTCCATAATGGAAAGTTCCCTTCAGGATCCCCTTCTGAAACTATTGATTTTCCAGCACAGTGTGTACTTATCAGTAATGCCAAGATTTTGTGGCATCATCTGGGCATGTCATTAGAAAACGGCTGAAACCTTACTCTTTTATTTATTTTTTCTTCTTCTTTCAGCAAAATTCAACATAACAAACTATACTAGGCACTGTGGGTAGTACCATTCTATGCCTTAATCCCAAATTGCATATGCTCTGGAGTTTCTTCTTCCATATCTTTTTAAGTAAAGTGAAGATGAACATAGTTCATATCCTTTTCATTTTAAAAGGGAATAATTAAGAACTATTAAAATGCCTGTATTTTAGAGTTCAGTTATCAGAGAAAAAAGAGAAATTCAATCAGGTTCAAGGCCTAATGGCTGAAAATACAGTTGCCACATTTTGTAAGTAAAAATACAGGACACATAAATTCAGATAAGCAATGAAAAATATTTTAAGTGTGTTCCATGCAATATTTTGGACATATACTAAACTTACCTGCATTTATCTGAAATTCAAATTTAAGTAGGAGTCCCATATTTTATTAGGCAACTCTTATAGTCTATATAGGATTACAAAAATCTGAAAAATTTTCTACTACAGTTTGAGTCAAGGGCATTTTACATCTTAATATCTAACTTTACAAACCATTAAATACTGCATCCTTAGAGCAGCCATAGCAAACCCTTTGAGACATGGTTCATTCATTAAGTATTTGCTGAAAACCTTTTGTGTGTTTAGCCTTAAGCTGGTTACTGAGACCCAAAAAGAAGTGAAAGACCTGGTCTATTGCCCTTTAGAAGGCTAGATTACACCTGCAAGTAGAACTTACTTGCTGAAAATTAATTTTTCAGCTACCCTGGGGTTAATTACTCACAAGGCTTAGCTCTGCATGGGGCACCGTAAAGAGCACTGTGGACTAATGGAGAGTCAAAATGAAGGTAATAGTCCTTGAAATGTGCCTTTTCGGGAGGTCACAGGGCTGAATTTCCCACAGGTAGCCCCAGTATAGACAGGCACTGGCTATTTGTTTTGTAGCAAAGGATAAGCGTAGATGTTTTGCAATTTCTGCTGAGGGAAGCACAAATTCTCTCTGAAGTTCTGGGCACTTGCATTCTCTTTTCAAAACTATTGCAAAAATCTTTAGGACCTAACTAGAATGCACCTTGAAATTTTATTGCCCTATCATCCTGTTTGCTGCAGCACATTAAAATTCCCTTGAATGTTTCTTACGTAACCACTTTTGGTTAACTGTCATCTTGAAGTATTACAATTTATTTTTTCCTGCTTTTTCCAGAGCGGTGACAGTCCCTTTCTCTGATGCTTGAAATGCACCAAAAACACCTCGCATCCTAGATCTCAGCCCCTCCACTTTTGTGTAAAACTAGTTGCATTTTCATTCAGGGTACTTATTTAGTCAGGATAGAGCTCTTATTTAAAGAACATTTATAACTGTCACTGATTGTTTATGCACTGTCCTGGACTTCATGTGGTGGGAAAATCTGTAGCTTTCGCCATCATCAAAACATTTAATAAATAGTTTCTTATGCCTTTGGCTTGATACTCACTGAAGATTTACAAGGAGTTATATAAAACTGGCTTCTTTTCACTGGCACATTTAATTGAAAAGTGACACAGGGATATGAACAAACAAACAAAACACAGAGCAGCAGTGAAATTAAGAAATTTGCGAAAGTATGAGTGGCCAAGCTCATTTCCACTTTGGAGTATCTGCTGATTATTCCATCTCCTTGGGAATCTCATCCTCCAGACTTTTGCATCTCTTACTCCCTCACTTTGTTATTATTATTAATATTATTGTTGTTGTTCTTGTTATTTCTGTTGTTGAAATGTTACTACCTCAGATTTCCTCTGATCTTCTACTTAAAAATAGAATTCCCTCCAATGTTTTTACCAAGTTATTCCCTAGAGTCTTTATACTAATTTTAGATGTATATTACCATTACACTTGTCACTACCTGAAACTGTATTATAAACTAACTAATTTATTTATAGTTTATTTGTCACTATAGAAAGAAATTCCATAAAGGCTAAGGGTTTGTCTAATTACTACTGTGTTCTTTGTGTCTAAAATAGTGCCAGCTACATGGAATGTACTTGTTAAATTTTGGTGAGTGAATGAATGAATGAGTCCCATTTGGTTCCAGGTGAACAGTTACATGAAATATCTAATTGGGAAGATGTTAAGAACTTGTAGAAAGAGTGAAGAGTATCCAGGAGTGCTATGAAAATAAGAATAGGATCTCGGAGACCGCTTGCTCTTTGAAAGGGCACAGATGAGAACCCAGGTGGAGAAATTCCCATCTTGAAGCAAGTTAGAAGCATGAAACAATAGGAGAGATGGTTTCATGGGGATTCTCAGGGCAGGAGTATTCACCTCTCCTTGGTTGCTGAGTTTGAGGCTGTTGAGAACAGTGGGCCACTGGTGCCCACAGCATTTCTGTGGCACCAGACCTTAAGGACAATAAAAAGATGGTAATCTTCTAGTGCCAAGGGTCTATTCTCTTTGTTCCAAACCAAACCTAGCAGTGTTGTAAATTGAGAACTACAGTTGTCCTGGGTAATGACTGCACCCTTTTTCACCATGTGCTACATTTCAGAACTAGGGAATCCCTGAGAGAAATTTTCAGGACCATGGGCACAAAGACTGAGGTCTTTCTCATATTTTAAGTGAGGGTCAGGGGCCGTTAGGAGGGAAATTTGCTCTCTGAAGAAGACAAAATTGTAAAAGCCAGTCTGTTCATCAGTCTTTTCTAAAAACAGACAATCAGCATTTCCACTGGCGTCCTTAGCTGGTCAAGCGTCACAGAACAAACAGTCTTGTCCTGGGGCATTATACCTGCTGTGATCATTTGTTGTTGATTTTTCAGGAATGTCCCAATTTCAGAGTGCTGCCCTGTTGTTGCATATGGTCACAATAAGCCTTCTGATCATAGGTATCATTTTATAAATACTGAACAAGTTAGATGTCTGGCGTAATAAGGATCTCAGACTTTAAAAAATCATTTACAAGTTAATTTCAAACTTTAATTATTGCCACTTGTGTACATTAAAACTGACTTGAATTCTCTGGATCCTGTCCTAAGTCCTAATCCACTTAATCCATGGTGATTCACATGAGGAAGGAGGTTAGTTAGGGAGGTTAATCAAGAAAAATGAAACAGTATGATGTATTTCATAAAAAGTACCGAACAGTTCATAAAAAAAACTCTATTAAAAAGGTAATTTGGGACGTTCTGATGTAACTTAAAGTTTTAAGGCCTCTTGAATAAATCTATAAAAGAGGAGCATAGAAACAAATATGTTTTCTTTACTTCTGGAAAATGGACCAGAGTGTGTGCATATAAGGAGAAATCCTCATCCCTCTCCCAACCCACAGTGCAGTCTATTCGGGCAACCTAGAAGAAGGGACATGATATTTGCTGAGTTCTTACTCTGGGACGGGATGCTTAGCACTTTACATACATAATCCTCCTTAATCACCAAACACCATAATGGGTCACTGTTATTTTCCCCACTTTACCAAGTAGGAAATGGACTCTAGGAGGGATGAAGTACTAGCTAACCAACTGGAAAGGAGAAGAGGGAGAGAGGCTTCCAAAGCAAATCTTGAATGTTGAATGTTTTGTTTTCTAATTATAATCTTCCTAAACTCTCCATTTGTCACCCTTAGCTGTGGATTGTCAGTGCTGCTGTTTCTCTCAATCCTCTATACTTAAGAGCAGGAGGAAGGATGAACAGTGGCAGTCCAGCTAAGACCCTGTGACCTTTAAGAGAAAGAGTGATTACAGGATGTGAATTGTTCCCTATAGCAGGCCTTCCTTATGATGTGTAATGTCAGTAATACACATTCAATTTGATAAACTAATTATATTTTCCATTTAATCATCACAATTAGTTAAAAAGTGTATCATGATTATCTCCTATTTCAGCTAAGAAAATGAGAGCTAGAGAGATGGAGCTTGCGTGTAAGCCATAAAGGCCTTTCGAACTCATTCAGAGATTACACAGTCTATTTCTGCTGGAAACATACAAGGCAAATTGGTCTTCAGTTCCTTCTACAACTCTTTCCTTTCAACCATCTACCCAAAATGCAGGTGCATCATAGCAACACAGCAGGTAGAAGGTTCAAGAAGAGCATCAGAGCTTTTCTTCTAGGATAAGATCATGCAAATTGCCTATTGTGAGTGGATTACCTTATGAAAAATAAGCGTGATTTAAATTTTCAGTTGGCAGTCAGAACTCAATAAACTATTTCAATGCTGTCAAAGCTGTTTTCTGTATATCCTATTACAGAGAATAGGCCACTTAATCTTTAAAAAGTGATCAGTTAGCCTGGCCTACGTCACTTCTTACTGACAACGCATGCTACCAGCTGGTTGCTTTTGAATCTTTTTTTTTTTTTTTTAAGAATGTCTGAAAGGAAAGGCAAAGTGTAATGAGACATGCTAACCTCTTACAAAACTCTGAATATCAAATTTCTGTTAACTCCTGAAATGTTCATTAGTCTTCTTGTGGTGTGGGCTAATCACACCTGTTCAGTTATCCACCCCAAGCATATTCCTTAACATTTTTCTCCTAGTTTGGGACTTCTACTCTGTGATGTCATAAGCCTTTCTCAATATATAACGTCAACAAGACTCTTTGTCACTTGGTAAAAATACTTCAGAGTCATTGTGGGGGAGTACAAGATTAGATCTGTGGAGCTGATCCTAGTTCTGTACTAGTACTAATTGATGGACTTCTAAAATGGTATTTAAGGAAACACATGCATACCTAAGTCCCATTCTTAGCAATTTTTATTTAGTCGGCCTCAAGGGAGGCAAGGACATTATATAATTCTTATAAAGTGTTTCTGGAGCACAACTCTGCTCAGAACCGCTGCTTTGCAAATGTTAATAGTGCCTAATCTATGTCATTTATCCTAGGCCCAGCAGAATCTGATGTGGTGATTATGATCCTAATGGTTTATTTTCCAGATAATGATCACAGGATGTTGAGGTAATAAACAAGTGTAATTCATTGAATGCAATGTGTCACCATATTGATTATGGCATCACAGAGTGCCACAAAGCAACACGAAAGGTGAATCTGTAGGCATATTCAACAAACAGGAGAGATTTCTCCAGAAGGTTTGCAAGAAAGCTCTCTACTTTGAAGTAGTTCACAGGATAGAGAACGGAAGAGAAATTTATCTATCTGGTTTCTTTCTGTCTCCATTTTTCTATTAGTCAAGGTTCGTTCTTTGGGGAACTACCTCTTTGACATTTCCAGCTGCCTTATTTGGCTCCTAAGTGGATGTGCAGGAGGGCAGGTCTCTCTCATGTCCTCCAGGGTGTTGCTTCATTCAATTCCAGAGCTGGCATGGATCTGGCAATAAGTGGGGTGATGACTCAGAAAGACAGGAAGAAGGTGGTCAAGGTTTGTGTCCTACAATGCAGTGTTGTCCCTGGAGTACAGAAGAGACTGTTGAGGGGTTATTTCAGCATGCCAAAAAGACAGAGTCAGATTTAAAGAGGGAGTGGAAGATTGGGAGGATGGCAGCCACACAGAAGATATCAAGAAAAGGGAAATTAGTGTCAACTATTGTTGACTGGCACTTGACATCTCTTCCCCTCTTTCTAGCATTTCCCTCTGTATCCTAGGAATTGGAATGCAAAACAAAACAACATAAAACAAACCCTCCATTTACTAGGCTCTCTTGCAGGTAGGGGTCTGAGTGCATTACAGGTTTTGCCAGTAGGAGATACTTGCGTGAGACATGGTAGAGAGGCCTTTCTTATGTCACTGTGGTGCCCCCAAGAAAGTTCCTCTAGATGTGTATACTGGTTGCAGCAGTAGTTTTTTTTTTGAGTTCTAGATTGCAGGTATGGTTCCGTGATTTCAAGAGCCAGCGTCCAGTAGGGTCCTCTGACTTCTTCAACCCTTCCAAAGATTTTGTAAGCACCCTCTTTCAGCATTTAAACCCTTTATGATGGAAATATCTGAAGCACTTTCCATTCCCTGTAATGCAGTTAGAAGCACCAAGAGCAAAGCAGGCTCTGTGGAAGCCTGCTGCACTGAGCCTCATGTTCTGCTCCTTATCTCTGTCTGTCCTCAACCCAGGAATGGGAAAGGTCAGCAGCAGCAAGACTGGTTGAAATAGCACAGACCACGTGGTCAAGCTTTTGGGTTTGAATTCTGGTCCCACCGCCTACAACTTATTTAACCTTACACATGGTATTTAAACCCTCTGGATTTTTGTTTTCTCAATGTAAAAATGGACTAATGCTCAATAACGTAATAATTTAGATCTTTGTTACACAGACTTAATGAGACAATGGGTATAAAAGTTCTTTTTAACAGCTACACTATGTTTTAAACTGGAAAACTATAAAGTATCAATACTTCAAGTAATGCATGTTGTGTGTTGTCACTGGGACTGTAATAAGCCTACTCAGTCACAGATGTAAGAGCAGTTTGCTCACCATTATATCCCCAGTTCCTAATACAGAGCTTGACATACAGCAGATGCTTGATAAGTGTTTATGGAATGAGTGAATGACAGATATCCGGCAGCTTATATCCAGACTATAATTTACAGGTGGGAAAGTAATAAGAGAACAGTATTTGGTCTGACTCATGACTTACCAACACTGCACACTGTAAGGTTGGTACAAAGCATTTAAGGAACTCATTGATCAACTCCTGCCCTCTTTTGGGTGGTGATCTAATAAGGTATTTGGGATTATTTTTATTAAAAAATTTTAATTTTTTTAATATTTTATTTATTTATTTCACAGACAGAGATAGGCAGAGAGGCAGGCAGAGAGAGAGGGGAAGCAGGCTCTCCACTGAGCAGAGAGCCAGATGGAGGGCTCGACCCCCAAGACCCTGGGATCATGACCTGAGCCGAAGGCAGAGGCTTTAACCCACTGAGCCACCCAGACATCCCAGGTATTTGGGAATTTTAAGTGCATTTCCTTCAAATGATGTTTGAAGCACTCCTCAAAATATAGAAGGGTTTTTGTTTGCTTGTTTGTTTTTTACCAAATCTTATTGATGCAATGAAAATCCAGTTGTTAGGAACAAGTGAAGAATGTATAAATATAAGCTCTTTCTCACTTGTCTGTCTCATAAAGTGGTAGTGTGCAGAGAGTCTCAATTTTCCATATATCAAAATCACCCATGGACCTTCTTAGAGAACCTGCTTTCCTTGAAAGTCTCTATTTCTAACAAGTTCTGTGGATGATTTTGAGACCTGAAGAAGTTTGGGAACCACTAATATGGTGGTTTTAAATGTTTTGTCTAGTGAGAAAACATTTTTACATTATCACAAATGTGTTGTTCTGTGACACTTTCACAAAACTGTTTTGAAACTTACTACTGGAAATCCTATTTCCTGTTCTATTTGATTCTGTTGTATTTAATTTTTGTAAATTTCTGGTTGTGATCCACCAAATGGATCCCATAAATCATGTGTGTAACCACCTATAGTTTGAAAAATATTGGCATAAAACATATTACAACTAGAATTAAGAACTATGGGTTCTTTTTAATTGAAATATGTTTGATATACAACATTTTATTAATTCCAGGTATACAGCATAATGATTCAACAATTCTATACATTAAGTATATGCTCACCATAAATGTAGTTAACATTTGTCACCATACAATGTTATTACATATTATTGACTATATCCTCCATGTTATACTTTTCATCCTCATGACTTATTTGTTTTATAAATGGAAGTTTGTACCTCTTAAACCCTTTCACTTATTTTGCCCTTCTTCCCAACCCCCTACCGTCTGGCCACAACCAGTTTATTCTCTATATTCATGATTCTGTTTGTGTTGTTTGTTTGTTCATTTGTTTTGTTTTTTAGATTTCATGTATAAGTGAAATCATATGGTATTTTTCTGTCTGACTCATTTCATTTAGCCTAATACTGTCTAGGTCCATCCATGTTGTTGCAAATGGCAAGACCTCATTTTTCACGGCCAAGTAATATCCATTGTGTGTATAAATGTGTGTGTACGTGTGTGTGTGTGTGTGTGTGTGTGTAAATAACAGCTTTGTTATCCATCTATTGATGGACACTTAGGTTGTTTCCATATCTTGGCTACTGTAAATAATACTGCAATAAACACAGGGACACATATATCTTCCTGAATTAGTGTTTTCATTTTCTTTGTGTTAATACCCAATAGTAGAATTACTGGATCATATGATATTTCTATTTTTAATTTTTTGAGGAACTTTCATACTATCTATTTTCCACAGTGGTTGCCTCAATTTACATTCCCATCAATAGTGTATAAAAGTTTCCTTTTCTCCACATTCTCACCAATACTTTTGAACTCTTGTCTTTTTCATATTAGGCATTCTGACAGGTATCAGGTAATATCTCATTATGGTTTTGATTTGCATTTCCCTGATAAACAATGATGTTGAGCATCTTTTTATGTGTCTGTTGGACATTTGTTGCCTTTTTTGGAAAAATATCTATGTGGATCCCCTGACCATTTTTAATTGGATTATTTTTTGGTGTTAAGTTGTATGAGTTCTTCGTATATTTCAGATACTAACCCCTTATCAGACATACCATTTGCAAATGTCTTCTCCCATTCAGCAGGTTGGATTTTGTTTTGTTGATGGTTTTCTTCACTGTGCAAAAGCTTTTTATCATGGCATAGTTTTAGTAGTTTATTTTGGTTTGAAAAATTTGCTAAGGCCAATGTCCAAGAGGTCACTGCCTATGTTTTCTTTTAGGAATTTCATGGTTTCAGGTCTCATGTTTAGATCTTTAATCTGTTTTGAGTTTATTTCTGTGCATGGTGTTAAAAAATGGTCCAGTTTCATTCTTTTGCATGCAGCTGTCCGGTTTTCTGAGCACCGTTTATTGAAGAGACTATCTTTTCCTCGTTATATATTTTTGCCTCCTTTGTCATAGATTAATTGACCATATAAGATTGGGTTTATTTTTGGCCTCTCTATTTTGACATACAAATTTTTAGGATTACTTATTTCAGTATACTACTGGCCTTTTGATAGGGATTGCATTGAATTTGTAGATTACTTTGGGTAGTGTGGATATTTTGGCAATATTAATTCTTCCATGGACATGACATAGCTTTCTATTTGTTTGTGCCATCTTCAGTTTCTTTCAAAAGTGTCTTATGGTTTCCAAAGTACAAGTTTTTTCACCTCTTGGATTATAACTATTCTTAGGTATTTTAATCTTTTGGTACAATTGTAATTGGGATTGTTCTCTTACTTTTCTTTCTGTTACTTCCTTATTAGTATAGAAATGCAATGGATTTTTGTATATTAGTTTTGTATCCTCCAATATTACTGAACTCATTTTTACTTCTAACAAATTGTTGGTGGAATCTGTAGGGTTTTCTATATAGTATTATGTCATCTGCAAATAGTGACAGTTTTGCTTCTTTTTTACCAGTTTGGATGTTTTTATTTCTTTTTCTTGTCTTATTGCTGTAGCTAGGACTTTTAGTACTATGTAGCATAAAAGTGGCAAGTGACAAGAGTGGACATCTTTGTCTTGTTCCATAACTCAGAAGAAAGACTTTCAGCTTTTCCTCATTTCATATAATGTTAGCTGTGGGTTTTTCATATATGGCCTTTATTATGTTGAGGTTGTCTCCTCTAAATCCACTTTGTTGAGAGTTTTTATCATGTACAGATATTGAATTTTGCCAAATGCATTTTTGCAACCATTGAGATGATCATATAGTTTTAATCCTTTATTTTGTTAATATGATGTTTCATGTTGATTAACTTACAGATATTGAACCATCCTTGTATCCTGGGAATAAATTCCACTTCTTTGTGGTGAATGATTCTTGTAATGTATTGTTGAATTTGGTTTGCTAATATTTTATCGAGGATTTTTACATTAATGTTTGTTAGTCATATTGGCATGTAGCTTTCTTTTTCTATAGTGTCTTTGTGTGGTTTTGGTGTCAGGGTAATGCTAGTCTCATAGAATAAACTTGGAATATTCCTTCTTTTTCTATTTTTTATGTAGTTTGAGGACAATATGTCATAATTTTTTAAGAACTATAGATTCTAATAGTGTTTCTACCTTACCTTTGTTTAAGAAACAATAGATTACATATATTTTTACTTCACTCTACACAAGAGTATCACATGTAATATCACTCCTGGTGAATTACATCTTCACACTCCAAAATATACTGATATTTCTGCTATACATTTAGTTCTGTAGCTTTAGCACACCCTTTGCCAATAATTAGCTTTAGTATTTGAGACAAGACATTTTTCTGCTCTCTACTTCAGCTGCCTCATTTATAAATAATTTGAGGGTAGGCTGAGGTGGAAGAGTGTGAGGAAATGTGTGAGCATAAGATTGGGCTATTTTGGGGGCAACTGGGTAGCTTAGTTAGTTGAACATCTGATACTCAGTTTTGGCTCAGATCATGGTCTCAAGGTTGTGAGATCAAGCCCCATGTCAGGAGCTGCACTTAGCGCTTAGTGGAGTATGCTGGAGATTCTCTCCCTCTCCCTCCACCTGTCCTCACCTTGTGCTTGTGCTCTCTCTCTCTCTCTAAATAAATAAATGAATCCATAAAACAAACAAACAAACAAACAAACAAACAAAAACTGGGCTAGTTTTCTGTCTTGATCTTGACTTAAATAATAATATTTATAGACAGGACATATATTTTCAACCAATTCCTCAAATTTAAAATTTAATTCTTTCTCTTTCTGTAATGACATAATAACAAAAATCTGTGGTTAACATTTATTGAGCATTCATTCTAGTTTAGCCTTGGTGCTTAGAGCTTTACATCCTTCACTGAATCCTCATGACAACTTTGCAGGTTAGATGTCATTATTATCCCCATTTTCAGAAGCAGAAACTGCACAAAGAAATTATGTAGTTGCCCAAGAATACACAATCTTTAAGTGGGAAGCAGTGGGCCTACTCCAGAGCATTGAACCACCAAGCTACACTGTCTTTGCAAGGTAGTGATTGTGACCATTGCACAGTGCTGTTTGCTTCCAGGAATTGCCACTGAAAATGAGCAACTAGGTAGATCTTACTATGAATACTTTCTGGGACCCAGCTGACTTTATTAAAATAAGACTGCCTCTTGAATTGATATATTTTAATTGATATTTATAACAAATAAATTTCATAACTGATACTAGAGTGGAGAAATTTTACCTAAAATTTCCAAGGCCTCCTATTCTAAAAGTCTCCACTGTTTGCTAAAGTGATTAAAAAGAAAAAAAAAAAAAGATTATATAAGTAACATGCTTCCTTAAACCTTAACACTTTTAATCCGTTCCTGACTAGTGGGTTGTCTAATCACCCAGAGCTTCAAAGCTATTATCTAAAAAATTCACATACTGACTCCAGAAGTTTTCCAAGTTGAGTGAGCATGATAATCCTTTTGGAGCAGGGAAAAAAATATTAGAATTTCTGATTTTAGCTGATCCCCCATTTCATTGATTTATATTTGTATGTAATACATTAGTGTATTCATACATGTGTTAAATTAATAAATAAGTAAGCCAACATTTATTGTGCATGATCAAAAAAGTTTGGAGACTACAAATTTAGCCATTTTTGTACCTGAAGTTGATTTTCTCTATGGGTGGAAGTAAGGTCTGTGTTCCACTTATGTATTACAAATGTAACAAGCCACCTCTAAAACTGATGGTTTAAAAGAGTATCAATATTTAATTTTTTAACAAAGCTTTTGGGCAGGATTCAGCAGGAACTGTTTGTCTCTGCTCTATCAGAGTGGTTGAAAGCTGGGCTGGAGCCATCTGACTGCTGTTCACTTATAGGTCTGGCAGTTGATGCTGGCTGTTATCTGGGAAGACTCAAATACTTGGAGGCAAAAATAGCTGGGACTCTTTGGCACCTCTTTCTTTCTCTCTGTGGTCTTTCCATGTGTGATCTCTCCCGCATGGCAACTTCAGCTTAGCCAAACTTATTACAGAGTAGGTCAGGGCTCTCAAGGTGCATGTTTCAAGGGAGAGATTCAGGTGGAAGGCCAATAACCTTTTCTAATATAGCTTCCAAAGTTGAATAGGGTTATTTTTGTCACATCTTAATTTTTAGAAGTAAATCTCTTTGGGAATAAGACTCCACTTTTTGATGGGAGGAGTGTAAAAGAATTTGCAAAAATATATTAATAGCTCCACAAGTGTCCTGATTGGGGACAGTGTAAGGCCAATAATGTGGTTGGGAACACCATCTAACTAAATCTGAGAATTAAGCTGTAGGCTGGATGTGAACTGGAGAAATTGAGCTGGTCTGCATAGATCTCCAATGGATTAAACCCATCTGTCTTCTATTCCTGATTCCACTTCTTGCCCCCAGCACCTTCATAGGCAATGGGAAACTCCTTCAGTCTTCTAGCCTGGCTCATGAGTATTTGAAAGGGCATTTGGAGGTGAAAATGGGGGAAAAAAAAAAAAAAAAAAACTATTGTAAAAAAATGGACTAGGTGACATCCCACTAAGTGTGTGGGTGGAGGCAGTTGGATTCCTTTTTCTATTCTGATAGGCCTGAGAGAAAGGGGTTAAGGATCCTCTTACCAAAATATATATGTCAAATCACCATAGGTACATGTGTTAATAAAAAACAAAAAAGTGTGCACCTCCAATCAAAAGGTCATGTCAGTAAAGGTATACATGCTAGTAAAAACATATGTATACCTCCCACCAAAATGCCATATCCCTGTTGATGTGTGCCTCATAAAAATATGCACTTTTGCTATAAATATTTTGCTACTCATAAGTTCATTGATTTTCCTAAAATAAGACTGTAGCCAGTGGATATTTAAAATCACTTTATCCTCTGTTCCTCCCCAACATTTCAGATAAACAAAGTAAATTTATGATATACATTTGAGTAAAAACTCTTTCCTATAACTGATAAAATCCTAATAAAATAATTCCCTCTGGTAACATATTCCATTGAGGTGGTACAGCTAAATGCTTTCATTTATGTAGCTTTCAGATAAATCATGATTTCTAAGAATATATCTACTCCTGAAATTATGCTAAATTCTAGTCTAAAGACTAATAACAGGCTCCTTTGACATTTGATCAAGTAACTTAGAGCTAAAAAGCCAGAGAACAGTGATGAACATTTGAAAGTTGCTCAGAGGAGAGCCTTAAAGTTGATTAAAAGGTGGAGAAATAAGACCCAAGAAAGTGTAACTTGCTGAGATTGTTTAATTTCAAGAGGAGAGAGTTCGAAGAGATGATTCATTTCCATTTCTGTCAAACAGAACTGTCCCCTATGCTCCACCATACACTATGAGACTGCAAGCACTATGCCAAGAGATGTCCGTGACTGGGATTCTGGGAGTAATGAAAATTTCTATAATGCTTTTGATTCCATCTCTGTCTCTTGCCACCAAGTTTAAATTTCACTAAATGTAATTTTAGTGCCTTCTAATACTTTGAAAATGGGAAATCCATGGGAAATTTATTCTCAGACCAAGCCAGAAAAAGTGATTTTTTCATTCATAACTCTTACATATGAAGGCACCTTGCTATTATTCATCTTCATCCAGCTGAGTCAAGAGCTTAAATTTTGGCTAGTTTTAGTAAAGGAAATAACAAGGTATAAAAATCAAATGTATAGTTAATAATTACAGTAGAATTTCAAGACTGGTTGTTAAATAACTTTTTGTTGTGATAGGCCAAACGATTTTTTTCCTTCCCTAGAATGACTTAAGTATCATGATATCTTAACACACTAAAGATAGAAGTGATGTACATATTTCTTTGGAGGCTAAGATCCTATGAATTTAGTGTTTTTTGTTTTTTGTTTTTTGTTTTTCTTTTCCATTTATGTTAAAGACTTTTCAATATTTAAAGTTAAAAAATGCTTATTTGAAAATTTATAGATTGCCTATAAATATACTACAATGTACATATACATAGTTTAAGTCCATAAAAGACACATTTAGTACTGTTATGTTTGCAGAGAATTTGTTGCATACCCAATTTCCTAATTGCTACATTAGGGAACATTCTTTTTGGGACTTTCTCCTATGATTGATTAGCTTACTATTTTGATAAAGATAGTTGTCATATAGCTACTTAACCTGTGTTGTGTAATATACATTAGTATCCCAGTAAAATTTTCTTAAAACCAAATATCTTGTGATAAATGCTTTATACATAGAAAAGACCTTAGATCCTATACTTTCTTCTTATAAATCAGTTTACATTTGTGAGTTTCTAGTTGTGATCTTATTGTAGACTTGACCCTTGAACTGCATGGTGCACTGACTCTCCACACAGTTGAAAAATCAATGTACAACTTTTGACTCCCCTAAAACTTAACTACTAATAGCCTACTGTTAACCAGAAGCCTTACCAATAGCATAAACATATTTTGTATGCTATATGTATTACATATTGTATTCTTACAGTAAAGTAAGCTAGAGAAGAGTGTTACTAAGAAAATCGTATGGAAGAGAAAATCATTTACAGTAATGTAAAAATCGTATATAGAAGTGGACCCATGCAGTTCAAACTTGTGTTGTTCAAAGGTCAGTTATAATTTGGTAATTGGAGAAATTTTTATTTGGTTGGATTTCAGAGTATTCCATCTAGCTGTGGTGTAAAGGCATTTACTTATGGTATCTTGAGTGTATCTTGTAGGCCCAGATTTTCTAATTATTAGAATTGTCAAGTCTGATAAATTTCATATCTTCACAGGCCCAAGAATGTCCCACAAGTAGACATAGAATTATACTCAGCAAAAATTTTGGATGTTTGTATCTGCTTCATTGGGGTGCATTTAAAAGGGAAAATGCCAGTATCTAAAACCCAGGCACATTAATGGCTTATTAGCCATTGGAAAAAATGTGGAGATGTCATAAACCATGAAAACAAATCTCATTCCTGGGATGTTTAATAAAGAGATATTTATCTTTGATAATACTCTAGGAATTGTTGTTTGTTTAGTTCACCATCATAACTTGTTTCCTTTTTCAATTCCTTACTCTTAAAATTATTTGGATTGAATTTATTAAAGATAATTTTCCTCTTTTCCTATAGTATTTAGTGTTCACATTGTAGTCGACCTCCAGGCCATCATCTTGTGCACTAGCTTGATAAAAATCTAAAGGTGTCAATTAAAAGAACTGGGACAATCAGTTAAAACAATGGGAAAGTCCTTTGGCAGTGCTCCATCCAAGCCTTTGTAGGATCCTTCTTTCGGCCACTCCTTAGATTTGTGAAGAGAAAGCTGTAAGGAAGATACTCAACTACCAGGAAGGGTAAAGTCATAACACCTGCAACTGGCATGGGTCATTTCTATGATTCAACAAAGCTTATCACTCCATTTCAGGTTCTGCTTCCACTGGGACCCGTGTAATGAACTCAATGAAATTCTCCACCTGACACTTTTGACTGCAGACTTGTAAGATGAGAGGTTACCTAAGGTTTTCTCTCCTAGGACAGAAGATTGACAGCACTGGTTGCTTATAAGACCAGTCTGCCTGCAGCCTGAAGGTAGATAATTCATTAAAAATTATTAGAATGTAATGGGATAACTTTTGCATTTTCCTAAACTAATTATGTTTTAAATTATCTGCCCTTTTTCCTTCCTGTTTCTTTTTATTTTCCCCGAGTGGTTTTTGTTTTGTTTTGTTTTTAAAATATTATACTGACCTTTTTGGGTGATTGAAAGTGTTCAAAAATAGGTCCAGACCCTTTTCAAGATTGGTAGATCCTCTCAAACTGAAAACAAACAAACAAACCAAATTTCTCTCTCTCACACACACACACACACACACACACACAAACACACACACTCACATCCACATAAAATCAAAATATGTAGAAAGAAAAGCAAGCTATTCTGTTATACAATATTTTGGGACTTCAGAATTATGTTTATAAAACCTTATGGGAAAATGAGGGATGAAATCCAGATGAACTGATACTAATGGAACACTTGCTTTATGCCTTAAGAATATATCTGAAATGTTATGGGCACATTGGACTGCATTTAAATTTTGGTACTCTGGGGAGAGGAGCAAGATGGTAGAGGAGTAGGAGGCCTAAATTTCATCTGGTTCCAGGAATTCAGCTAGATAGTTATCAAACCATTCTGCACATCTACAAACTCAACAGGAGATTGAGAAAAAGAATAGCATCAGTTCTGTGAACAGAAAAGATACCACTTTCTGGAAGGTAGAATGTGAAGAGAAGTGAATTTGAGGTGATACCCAGGAAGATAGACCTTGGGGGAAGGGGCTTGCTCCCAGCAAGCAATAGAACAGCAGAGCACAAAATCAAAAATTTTAGAAGTTTGCTCCACTGAGGGATGTTGCTTCAGTGGCTAAGTCGGGGGCAAGGGGGTTGGGGGGAAGCCCTGGCTGGGACAGTGCTCTCAGGACCCTCAGGGTCACAGAAAGACCAAGGGCACCTGACTGTGGCAGAGCTCCCAGGTATCAGAGCAGGGAAGCCAGCTGCAGAGACAGAGCCAAGGAGGGGGCTCTCAGCTCGGGGTTGCCATAAACTGTGATCTGAGGCACAGTCAGGCCACTGCTCTTTGAGCAGGGACTCTATAAGGGGTTCCTCCTTCCTCCAGGAGGAGTGGCATGGGAGCACACTGTAGGAATCTGCAAGACTCCAAACAGGGCCTTGCACCAGAGATAGAAATGCTTGGTCACAGGCTGGGTGAGCACAGAGTGCAGCTGGAGACCAGGGAGATGGGAGGGATCTACTGTTTTTCTCTGAGGGCACACTGAGGAGTGGGGCTCTGAGCTCTTGGGTCCTATGGGACAGAGATTGGGAGGCTGCCATTTCATTCTTGTCCTCTTGTCCTCCATTCTTGTCCTCCAGAAAGCTTTCAGGGCACAAAATCTACTGAGAGCAAACAGAACATAATGCTTAGCCTGGCCTCTGGCAAAAGCAGTGCAATTCCACCTGGGGCAAAGACACTTGAGAATCACTGCAACAGGCCCCTCCCCCAGAAGATCAGCAAGAACATCCAACCAACACCAAGTTTACTGATTAATGAGAACTGCAAAACTCCAGTGTTAAGGGAATACAGCATATAGAATTTATGGCTTTTTTCTCCCCAGGATTCTTTAGTCTTTCAAAGATAAAATTTTAAATTTTCCTTATTTTTTTCTTTTTTTACATTTTTTCTCTTTCCTATTTTAACCAACATCTTATCAATACCTTTTAAAAAAAAATCCTTTTAAATTTTAATTATTATGGTCATATTCTATCCTTTCATTGTATTTAACCTTATTTTTTGTATATACATAAGTTTTTCTTTCTTTAAAATTTTGGGATACAGTTTCTTCTAACAGACTAAAATAAACCCAAAATCTAGTGTGTGATTCTGTTCTATTCACCAGCCTGATCATATGCTTTTTTTTTTTTTTTCTTTCCTCCTTTCTTTTCCCCCAGTTGTGGGTCTCTTATGATTCATTTAGTGTATATTTTTCTGGGGTCATTGTTACCCTTTTAGCATTTTGTTCTCTCATACATCGATTCTTCTATGGAAAAAATGACAAAACAGAAAAACTCACCTAAAAAAAAAAAAAAAAAAGAAGAAGAAGAGGCAGTACTGACTGCCAGGGACCTAATCAATATGGACATTGGAACTATAGTTCAGAATGACTATTATAAAGATAACAGCTGGGCTTGAAAAAAAGCATAGAAGGTACTAGAGAATCCCTTTCTGGAGAAATAAAAGGACTAAAATCTAACCAAGCTGAAATAAAAAAAGCTATTAATGAGGTGCAATAAAAAAGGAGGCTCTTACTACTAGGATAAATGAGGCAGAAGAGAGAATTAGTGATATAGAAGACCAAATGATGGAGAATGAAGGAGCTGAGAAAAAAGAGAGATAAAAAACTAATTCACCACAAGGGGAGAATTTGAGGAATAAGTGATAACATAAGATGAAATAATATTAGAGTAATTGGGATCCCAGAAGAAGAAGAAAGAGAGAGGGGGGCAGAAGGTATATTGGAGTGAATTATTGTAGAATTTCCCTAATATGGCAAAGGGAACAAGCATCAAAATCCAGGAGGCACAGAGAACCCCACTCAAAATCAATAAGTATAGGTCTATACCGCATCATCTAATAGTAAACTTACAAGTCTCAGAGACAAAGAGAAAATCCTGAAAGCAGCTTGAGACAAAAGGTCTGTAACCTCCAAGGGTAGAAATACTAGATTGGCAGCAGACTATCTACAGAGACCTGGCAGGCCAGAAAAAAACTGGCATGATATATTCAGAGCACTAAATGAGAAAAATATGCAGCCAAGAATACTATATCCAGCTAGGTTGTCATTGAAAATAGAAAGAGAGATAAAAAGCTCCCAGGACAAACAAAAACTAAAAGAATTTACAAACACCAAGCCAGCCCTACAGGAAATATTCAAAGGGGTCCTCTAAGCAAGGAGAGAGCCTAAAAGTAACATAGACCAGAAAGGAACACAGACAATATACAGAAATAATGACTTTATAGGCAATACAATGGCACTAAATTCATATCTTTCAATAGTTACCCTGGATGTAAATGGGCTAAAAGCCCCAATCAAAAGATACAAAGTATCAGAATGGATTAAAAAAATAAGACCCGTTGATATGCTGTCTGCAAGAGACTTATTTTAGACCCAAAGTCACCTCCAGATTTAAAATGAGGGAGTAGAAAAACATTTACTTGCTAATGGACATCAAAACAGAGCTGGGATGACAATCCTTATATCAGTTAAATTGGATTTTAAGCCAAAGACTATAATAAGAGATGAGATAGGACACTATCTCATACTTAAAGGGTCTGTTCAACAAGAAGATCTAACAATTTTATATATATCTATGTCCTAACATGGGAGCAGTCAACTATGTAAACCAATTAATAACAAAAGTCAAAGAAACTCATCAACAAAATACAATAATACTAGGGGATGTTAACACCCCTCACTGAAATGAACAGATTATCTATGCAAAAGATCAACAAGGAAATAAAGGCTTTAAATGACACAATAGACCAGATGGACATCACTGATATATTCAGAACTTTCCATCCCAAAGAAACAGAACACACATTCTTCTCTAGTGCACATGGAACATTCTCCAGAACAGATCATATCCTGAGTCACACATTAGGTTCTCAACTGGTACCAAAAGATTGAGATCATTCCCTGCATATTTTCAGACCACAATGCTTTGAAACTAGAAATCAGCACAAGAGGAAAGTTGGAAAGAATTCAAGTACATGGAGGGGCACCTGGGTGGCTCAGTGGGTTAAGCCTCTGCCTTTGGCTCAGGTCATGATCTCAGGGTCCTGGGATCAAGCCCCACATTGGGCTCTCTGCTCAGTGGAGAGCCTGCTTCCCCTCTCTCTCTGCCTGCCTCTCTGCCTACCTGTGATCTCTGTCTGTCAAATAAATAAATAAAATCTTAAAAAAAAAAAAAAAGAATTCAAGTACATGGAAACTAAATATCATCCTACTAAAGAATGAATGGGTCAACCAGGAAATTAAAGAAAATTTTAAAAATTCATGGAAACAAATGAAAATGAAAACACAACTATTAAAAATCTTTGGGATGCAGCACAGACAGTCCTGAGAGGAAAGTATATAGCAATACAAGCCTTTCTCAAGAGACAAGAAAGGTCTTAAATACACAGCCTAACCCTACACCTAAAGGAGCTAGAGAAAGAATAGCAAATAAAGCCCAAACTCAGCAGGAGGGGAGAAATAATCAAGATCAGAGCAGAAATTACCGAAATAGAAACCAAAGAACAGTATAACAAATCAATGAAACTAGGATCTGGTTCTTCAATAGAATTCATAAGATTGATAAACCCTGGCCAGACTTATCAAAAAGAAAAGAAAAAGGACCCAAATTAATAAAATCGTGAATGCAACCAACACCAAAGAAATACAAACAATTATAAGAACATATTATGAGCAACTATATGCCAGCAAATTAGACAATCTGAAAGAAAGGGATGCATTCCTAGAAACCTATAAACTGCCAAAACTGAATCAGGAAGAAATAGTAAACCCAAACAGACTCATAACCAGTAAGGAAATTGAAGTCGTAATCAAAAATCTCCCAACAAACAGAGCCCAGGGCTGGGTGGCTTCCCAGGGTAATTCTACCAAACATTTAGAGAAGAATTAATACCTATTCTTCTGAACTGTTCCAAAAAATAGAAATGAAAGGAAAAATTCCAAACTCTTTGTGTGAGGCCAGAATTACCTTGATCCCAAAACCAGACAAAGACCCCACCAAAAAGGAAGATTACAGACCAATATCCTTGATGGATATGGGTGCAAAAATTCTCACCAAAATACTAGCCAATAGGATCCAACAGTACATTAAAAGGATTACTCACCATGACTAAGCAGGATTTATTCCTGGGCTGCAAGGTTGGTTCAATATCCCCATATCAACCAATGTGATGTAATACCTTAATAAAAGAAAGAACAAGAATGATATGATACTCTCAATAGATGCTGAAAAAGCGTTTGACAAGGTACAGCATCCTTTCTTGATCAAAACTCTTCACAGTGTAGGAATAGAGGGTACATACCTCAATATCATCAAAACCATCTATGAAAAACCCACAGCAAATATCATTCTCAATGGGGAAAAACTGAGAGCTTTTCCCCTAACATGACAGGGATGTTCACTATCACCACTGCTATTCAACATAGGACTAGAAGTCCTAGCTTCAGCAATCAGGCAACAAAAAGAAAAGGCATCTGAATCTTCAAAGAAAAAGTCAAACTCTCACTTTTCACAGATGGTATGATACTTTATGTGGGAAACCCAAAAGACTCCACCCCAAAATTGCTAAAACTCATACAGAAATTCAATAAAGTGTCAGGATATAAAATCAATGCACAGAAATCAGTTGCATTTCTATACACCAACAATGAGACAGAAGAAAGACAAATTAAGGAATCAATCCCATTTACTATTACAACCCAAACCATAAGATAACCTAGGAATAAACCTAACCAAAGAGACAAAGAATCTGTACTCAGAAAACTATAGAGTACTCATGAAAGAAATTGAGGAAGACACAAAGAAATGGAAAAATGTTCCATATTCATGGATTGGAAGAACAAATAATGTGAAAATGTCTATGCTACCTAGAGCAATCTACACATTTAATGCAATACCTATCAAAATACTATCCATATTTTTTAAAGAAATGGAACAAATAATCCTAAAATTTATATGGAACTGGAAAAGACCCCGAATATCCAGAGGAATGTTGAAAAAGAAAACCAAAGTTGGCGGCCTCACAATTCCAGCTTCAAGCTCTACTACAAAGCTGTAATCATCAAAACAGTATGGTACTGGCACAAAAACAGACACGTAGATCAAAGGAACAGAATAGAGAGCCTAGAAATGGATCCTCTACTCCATGGCCAACTTATCTTCAACAAAACAAGAAAGAATATCCAATGGTAAAAAGACCGTCTCTTCAACAAATGGTGTTGGGCAAATTGGACAGTCACATGCAGAAAAATGAAACTGGACCATTTCCTTACACCATGCACAAAAATAGGCTCAAAATAGTTGAAAGACCTAAATGTGAAACAGGAATCCATCAAGATTCTTGAAAAGAACACAGGCAGCAACCTCTTCAGCCTCAGCCTCAGGAACTTCCTCCTAGAAACATTGTCAAAGGCAAGAGAAGCAAGGGCAAAAATGAACTTTTGGGAATTTAACAAGATAAATAGACTTTTGCACAGCAAAGGAAACAGTCAACAAGATCAAAAGACAGCGACAGAATGGGAGAAGATATTTGCAAATGACATATCAGATAAAGGGCTAGTACCCAAAATCTAGAAAGAATTTATCAAACTCAACACCCAAAGAACAAATAATCCAAGCATGAAATGTACAGAAGACATGAACTGACATTTCTGCAAAGTAGATATCCAAATGGCCAATAGACAAATGAAAGAGTTCTCATCCTCATTTGCATCAGGGAAATACAATTCAAAACCACAGTGAGATACCACCTCACACCAGTCAGAATGGCTAAAATTAACAAGTCAGGAAATGACAGGTGTTGGTGAGGTTGTGCAGAAAGGGGAACCTTCCTACACTGTTGGTAGGAATGCAAGCTTGTGCAGCCACTCTGGAAAGCAGTATGGAAGTTCCTCAAAAAGTTGAAAATAGAGCTATCCTATGACACAGCAATTGCATTACTGGGTATTTACCCCAATGATACAAATGTACTGATTTGAAGGGCACATGCACCCCAATGTTCATAGCAGCAATGTGTACAATAACAAACCTATGAAAAGAGCCTGGACTTCCATCAACAGATGAATTGATAAAGAAGATGTGATATCTATATCTATCTATATCTATACCTATCTATCTCTATCTCTATATCTGTATCTGCACACACACACACACACACAATGGAATATTATGCAGCCAAAAAACCCACAAAATATTGCCATTTGCACCAACATGGATGGAACTAGAGGGTATTATGCTAAGCAAAATAAATCAATCAGAGAGGGACAATTATCATATGATCTCATTGATTTGAGGATTTTGAGAAACAAGACAGAGGATCATAGGGAAAGGGAGGGAAAAATGAAGCAAGATGAAACCAGAGAGGGAGACAAAACTCAAGAGACTCTTAGTGTCAGGTAACAAACTAAGGGTTTTGGAGGGGAGGTGGGGTGGGATGGGGTGGTGGGGTGATGGACATTGAGGAGGGTATGTGCTATCATCAGTGCTGTGAATTATATAAGACTGGTGAATCACAGACCTGTACCCCTGAAACAAATAATACATTATATGTTAATTTAAAAAGAACTGGGAAAAAAAAAATGGTACTAGGAGAACTGTCACTGCATGGAAATCTGCAGTGCATCTTTTTGCAAAATAAAGTAGTGTTTTTGAGGGAAGGAGACCATGTTTAATAATCTCTTTCCATTTTAACCTTTCTTTTAATCACTTCGAGCATCAAGTTTATAATCTGTAAAATAATGATATTAATTTACACCTGATAGGGTGGTCAGGAAAATTAAAAGAGAACTATTGTAAGTTTGATTTTTGATTAAAAAAGGTCTATGTAAATATTATGGGGCTTATGTTTCAGAGTGGCACCTGTATTATCTCAGTAAGTCTTTTAACATACTATTGTCACATCAAATAAAATAAATATACAAATAAATATATAATAGAGTATGTTAGAAGGTGGTTAGTGGTTTGCAAAAAATAAAACACAAAGGGGATAGGAAATGAAAAAGGTGGATTTTTTTTTTTTTTTTTTTTTTTTTTTTGGTTCTAACTAGGATTGTTGGGGAAATCCTCACTGGTAACTTTTGAAGAAAGATCTGTAAAGATAAGAGCGTGTACCATGTGGAAGTGGGTGGGGGCAGGGAATTCCAGGTAGAGAGAACTGCAAATGCGAACACCTCACAGTAGAAATCTGTCTTGGCAAGGAGGCCCATGTTCTGGAGGCAAGTCAATGTGAGAAAGTAACAGAGGATGAGGCCAAAGGTTGAGGTGGGAGGACAGCTAGTGCAGGGCCTTATAGGCCATGTTCTGAGTGAGAAAAGGAATCTTGGAGGATTTTGTATAACTTAGGTTTTAACCTTTTTTTTGGCTGGAGAATGTAAATCCAGGGTCAGTCTTTGTCTTCTAAAATCTCTTACAGTCTAGGTCCAAGATCCTGTGATGTTTGATGGTTTCTCTCCTAATTTGCTTACTATTATTCCAGGAAGAATAAAATCTTATTTAGTCTCTTCTTGGCCCACTACTGGGCCCAGCTGTTTGCAGGCCATAGGAATTAGTTATCTATAAACATGGGGTCATTGCGGCCAGTTGAACCTTTGCTTTCCCATGGCTTACTTAAGATAATTTAAGGGAAGTCATAATGTTTCAGAAGTACTAAAGAAATGATGATGGTATGTAGAAAAGACCCTGGTGTGTGGGTCTATCATTTTTTTTTTTTTTTTTTTTACTTCAGCACAAGTGAGAAGCCAAGTGCAAAGAAACTTATGCAGCTATAGGAAGATTCTCTCGCATGTTCTTCCAGTTCTTCACCAAGCAGCTTAAGGCTTCCCTCTGAATGTTTACATGAACTGACTTCTCTACTAAAAGGTGAAAAATTTGTCTTAATATGGTATAATCACATGGAATTCCAAAATGAAGAACATGCTAGTTAACAAATCACATAAGACTTATAAATTCTTCAAAATTGTTTAAAATAGAAATTATATTCTAGAGCTAAAATTATTTGCAATGCTAGTTTTATAAATTTATTTTTATAAGCTAACTCTATAAATTCCACAATATGTTGTTGTTTGGGCAGAAAATATTTTATGTGTGTGATGGACCTTCAGTACACCAAACTTTTGGAAGGACAGAATCTAGTATGAAATGAAACACCTGTCATTCTGTACAATCAGATAACTGCTGATGATACCATTTTTTAAAAAAGAATATGATAATTTTGCCTTTAAAAATTATAATTAGATGAAATCTTCCTCATTTGAATTTGAAATTTCTATTTTTAACAAGTACATTAAGTTGGGTAGAGAAATAGAAACAACATCTCAAACTGACTTACATTTTCTGAGAGAGAGAGAAAAATGAAGAGGGAACTAATGTTCTCTGAAATCAATTTTTATACTTACAAAAGAAAACATTAACCAAAAGTACCGACATCATAAAAGACAATATGTGTGGCAACCACCAAAGAGCATTCGGATCATCTGTAAAAGGCCTTGAAATTCCCAAGAACTAATTTTAATAAAGGAAAGATAAGAATGTCATATTGAAATTCATAAAATTGATCTGGCAAGATATTCACAGTTCATCTCATGCACATGTATAAGACAGTTTCCCTGTATCATAATGGGTTGAAAAGGACATGTAAGTTAGTATTAAGGTTTAAGATAACACAAACTAATTGTGAAATAGCTAAAGGAGTTGTTAAAAATAATATTTTTTATGAAACACTACAGAGTACCAGGGACTCCTGGCCAAAAGCAGTTACTGTCTTTATGCTGCTGGTCTGAGAATACCAGGAATCTGGGACTACCTAATATTATAAACATATCCATAAAATTATTTATCCCAGGTTTACTTCTGAATTTTTCATTCTGAGAAGTTGCTTATGTCCAATTAATAAGAATAAAGATTATAACCAAACTATTGGGAAGACTAAAAGTGATGATAAAATAGTTAGCTTTCCTGATCCTTTCCTTTATACAATTTTAATTTCCTTCCTCCTAGCCATTAGTGAGTGAATTTGAAGCTGTTTAAATAAGCATCATTCTCTGATTAAATCACTTGTACAGAAAGTTAGGAGATCCAGAGATCTTAGCATGACTGCTAGATGTCATGTTTACAGCCATTGTGCCACATCCATCACCAGCATGCAAAGCCAAGAAGAAGTCCAGCTGACTTTAATTTAGAGGTCCTTTGGCAAATTTTCTCAATTTTGAAGTTCATCTCTTTTAATAACATCAACAAATACATACATAGTGCTATTATATACCAGGCACTATTTGAATTTATTTAATACTTACATCCTCACATTGAACCCACCTGAGATGTTTCTTTTTTATTTTTTAAGATTTTATTTATTTATTTGATACAGAGAATGAGAGAGAAAGAGAAAGAGAGAGAGAGTGAGAGAGGAGCAGAGGCTGAGTCACCCAGGTGCCCTGAGGTGTTTCAGTTAACTTTTGAAGTGTTTGAAACTACTCTAAAACCTAGTAGTTTCCAGCCATAATCATTTAATAGTATTCACTATTTGTAGGTTAGTTGGGCAATTCTGCTGATCTAGGCTGGATTAGTGTGTCTTCTGTCAGCTGTGGGTCAGGTAGCAAGCTTTGATAATTTTTGTTGAGCTCTGCTCTATCTCTGCAGTCTCAGCTGGGACTACTGGGCTGACTCACTCTTTCTGGCCCATGTGATTTCTTGCTGTCCAGAGTATGTTTACATGATGGTCACGTTATATTCACAAGGGCAATGCAGGGGCTTGGAAGAGAGTACTGCATGAGGTCTGAGGCTTGGAACTTATGAATTCTGTTGGTCAAAGTAACTAGAAGACCAGTCTAGTCAAGGGGGAAAGGAACTAGATTTTTCTTCTTAATAGGAGCTGTAACAGGTGTAGATATAGGGAGGCATAAAGGACTGTGTCCTTTTTTCCAGATAGACACAGGATGGCACAGCTCTTTCCATTTGACAGGTGAGAGAACTGAGATATAGAGTTTATATGACACAAGGTTGTATAGATTCTAAGTGTCTGAGTCAGCATTTAAGAGTCTGACTCTAGAATCCATGTTTTTAACCCATGTGCTACATATCTATTTTATGTGTGTGTTTCCTAGATGTCACTGCTGCACATGTTATGGATCATGGGAAATCATGCTTACTGCCTTCTTTCACATGAAAGATCTCTGACTTCCATGGCTCCATCCATTCCACCCCATCCTTCCCCAAACTCCCCAACCAGAAGTCTGGAATAAATAACACTTCTTTCCTCTTTAGTATTTTCTCCTGGTCTTTTATGCCAGAGAGAAAAATCATGAGGTCTTTTAAAAGTATGTTTTAGCAAAGTATTGCATGTTAATGTATTATTTAGAATACCTATAACTAAGGGTAGGAACTATTTATTTATAGTTTTATTTAATACATTTTTTAGCAAATTGTAAAACATCTTTTGAAATTCTGAAATGAGCTCTTTCTTTTACTAGCAAGTACATTCCACTAAGGTAGGGACATCAACTCTGCATTACAGTTGTTTCCCTACAGTTAGCATATGGGAGGTATTCAGTAAGTATGAGTTAAGTGGAGGAATGAAGGAAGCCAAAATATTAAGGATTATTAGTAAATATTTTTAATCATTGATTTCATCAACTAGATTATAATATTATACTCCATTTATCAAAGTAATTTTCTGCATTTTTGTTTATTCAGTGTCATTTCCTGTTCTCATTATGCCTGTTAAACTTTACATACATACCATGTTTGTGTGTGATACCATAATACTATATCCAGATTTTAAAGAAAATTCTTCATTAATTTTGAATTCTTATTATTTTAATTTCTTTTCTTTCTAATTTTCTTTGTAATTTGATATTATGGCTCTCTTGATCTAGACACATAGTGTTTCTAGTGCTTGTATTAAGGCTTTTGAAACCAAGGAAAGTTGCAACTCACATGGAACTTTACAAAGATGAAGCTTATTGCCCACCTCTACTATTGCTCTGTTGCGCTTTTGAAATTGAATCCTTGGGCTCAACCTAGTGCTATGCTTTAATAAAAAGCCATGCAAATATGAGCATTGCAAACTCCTTGAAGTTCTTTATTGGAAACTCTTCTCAGTTACCTGGTGAGTTGTTTGTGATGGTTTTCTCATTTTACTAATGGGAATTGAGATATAGACTGAGTAGGCAGCTTGTCAAATACAAAATCAAGGCCAAGGGATTGGGTAGCCAAGATAAGAACTGAAGGAACCTCATTTTATAGTCCATTGTTCAAGAGACTAAGTAATGTAGTTTGTAAGGAAAGAATAATGTGGAAAACAAATACTACCTCTCTTAATCATGAACTGTGAGTGTGTGACGATTTTTGATTAGAACATACTCAAAGGTTGGTATGTGGTTAGTTTGTAGAATTGACAGTGGATAAGCATGATTATTAATAGGACAAACATTTCACGATTCATCTCATTAACATGTATAATTGCTATCTGGAGACATCTTAACTCTTAGAAGACAAAGAGCAAAATGAGACTAAATTGATTTATTTTTTTAGAGATTAGAAAAGAAGTCATCAGAACATATGAGAAAAGCCCCAAGTGAGAAGCTGCTTAGCTGAATTCTTCCTTTGTCATAAACCCCATTTTAACCTTAGACTCTGTCTAATCCAACAATTAGTATCAGAATGTTTTCCATGAATTATTTTATTACAATGATGTTTCTTGTGACTGAAGATTCTGAGTTTTTATTAAACAAGTAATGGGATTTATTCTTGAATTTCACCAGCTTAAAATTCTGTGTTTTTTTTTTTTTTTTAACACAGCAACTTGCTTTCTTCTTCTTCTTTTTTTTTTTTTAAAGATTTTATTTATTTATTTGACAGAGATCACAAGTAGGCAGAGAGGCAGGCAGAGAGAGAGGAGGAAGCAGGCTCCCTGCTGAGCAGAGAGCCCGATGTGGGGCAACTTGCTTTCTTCTTTGACCATTATTTTGATTGTATTTGTGTACAATTAGTACCGTGTGTTCATACAGTTAGTTGTGTATTTTGCCAATTTCTTTATTTGTCTCCACAGTAAGAAAAGGAACTGAGTCAGTGTAAAGGCCCCTGACCTTTCATCAGCCTTTCTCTCGATGCTTCATCATCTGTAGCTTGCAGCTGGGAACTATAGCCCTACATGCATCTCACTGCCTGACCCTGCAAAGATGAGGACAAGGTGCATACACAAAGAAGGTAAGAAAAGTCACGCATTGTGTAAACAATTTCTTTTAAAAACTTAACTAATTTAGAATTCCTTTCTTTCTTTTCAGTTATAGTTTTGAGTATCACGTTAGTAAAGGCCTAATAGGAGGGAGTGAAATGTGCTAGAAAAACTTGTTAACTGTTGCTCATATAGAAAATAAATGAAATTTAAATACAACAACAAACATGCATCTGTGACAACCAGTTGTATCAGTTGACAAGAGCTTCGGTCTTGATTAGCAGGGAAGAATGCAATAGGGAACACTCTATAAATCAGCATTACTGTTTGTCATTTTCAATTCATAATTATTAAACTTCCTGACTGAGAGGCAGAATAATTAATGTAGTCTTACCCAGACTTATAAAAAGAATTGCCCAGAGTGCAGATTCCCAGCTCTTCCCAGATCCTGATCAATGGCAGCCTCCAGGTACGTTCCCTGGAAATTGATATTTTTAATAAGTCTGAAGGTAATTTGTATTCATTGGTTTACAAGAACTTACAGATTTCCAAGTCTGTCATTTACTGTGTTGAGATAAAGAGTTATTTCACCTAATCTAAGCATCAGTTTCCTCCTCTGCAAAATGAGAGTGATGATATTCCTTCCCTTTCAGTGCTATTGTGAACACCAAATGACATAATGTGTGCAAAATATATATCTTGGTGCTTGACACAAATGCTGAATTTGCATCAAGTTGCCTCTACTACTACCATCATTACTGTTATTTTACCCAGTGAGCTCTGATGCTGTGCATCCACCCAATTGGAAGATATAATGCATATAAATGATACAAGTAGTTTTTAAGGAAAAAGCTGGTGAAGGGAAAGAAGCTCTGACAGGTTTGATGAGGGCTGAGGCATTCTAGCTTAGAGGCAATGGAGAGAGTAGACTGGGAATGAGTTCCCAGGGCAATCTAGGGGATCCAATTCTGTTTATATCCATGCCCCTAGTATTTGCTTTGTCTTTTCCGCTCTGGGAAAGGATTAGGTGCTTGGCTAATTTGCTTCGATAAGAAACATTTTTGGAAGCACTAAGACATGATACAATTTAATTGGTCAATAATATTTTCATTTTGTAAAGTTTCATCTGGAATGTGCTGATAAGAGGGTATTATTGCTTTGTATGGCCAGGTCTATCAGATATACAAATATGTAGAATCCTCATAACATCAAATTGATTTATTTATCCATTAATTTAATACATATTGTTGAGCACCTGCTTTGTGCCTGGCACCATTTTAAGCAGAAAAACAGAAAGTGTATGTCGGTGAATAGAACAGATAAGCATTCCAGCCCCTATAGATTTTATATTCTTTTGTATTTTCGGAGGGGGGAGATAGACATTAAACAGAATAAATATGAAAATTATATAATGATAAGGAGATATAAAAGCAAGGAAGGAGTATAGGGAATATGGAGTGTGTGTGTGTGTGTGTGTACACAAAGTGAGGCCATATGATGTAGGGCCTTGGAAAAGACTTTGACTTTAAGTGCTATAGGAAGTTTCTAATGGGTTTTAAGCAAACCACATTTAAGAAGGATCCCTCTGGCTTCTGGACAATACCTTCCAGGGAATCAGGGAACTAGAAAGGAGGTTATCAAAGAGAGAGATGATAACATGGGCCAAGGTGGTGGCAATGAAGGCAGTGAGGAGTGGTCAGATTTTGGATATATTTGGAAGGTGGAACCCACAAGACTTGCTTATGGATTAGATGAAAGGAATGAAAGCAAGAGGGGAGTCAAGGAGGATTCAACTTAACCAACTGACATGTTGGAATTGCCATTCCCTGAGATGACATAAACTACAAGGAGCAAGATTTTAGGAATACAGCAGGGGTTAGGTTTTAGTCTTTTTAAATCAGAGATACCTATTAGCCATCCAAGTGGGGCTTGCATTTAAAATATCTGGATCTTATGAGAAGGATTTGGGTCAAAGACATAAATTTGGAGTTATAAGCCTATATATGACATTTGATGCCAAAAATAAATGATGTCACTGATGGAAGGTATGGGATTCAAAGAAAGAATCCTGGGACTTGTAAACTGTAAGAGGTTGTAGAGATGAGGAGAAACCAAATCCGAAGACTGAGAGAGTGGCTGGTGACATGGGAAAAAACCAAGAGTGTTTCCTGGAAGTCAAATGAAGGGCGAGATCAACTGTGTCAAATGTTACCAAGACCAAGATGAGTTTGTGAATTTACCACTGTATTTTGCAAAGTAACAGTCTTTGGTGACTCCTGTGAGAACAGTTTAGTGGAGTAGTAGCACAATAGCTGGATTAGCATAAATTCAAAAGAGAATGAGAGTAAAGGTATTAAAAACAGAGTGTATGACAAATCTCTGGGGAAAGAGTTTCGCCATAAAGGGGAACTAGGCAATAGCTAGAGTGGGAAGGAAGAGTTGTTGTTTTTTTTTTTTTAAGATGGGAAAAACAACAGAGTGTTTGTAAACTGAGGGGAGTTATCCAGGGGCAAGAAAATTAATGACACAGGAGAGAGGTTCTCAAAAGTACTGTCCTTGTCCTCCTTCCACTCAGTGTACACCCAAATATTCATATTTTTCTCCAGTTTCTGTTTCTGTATCTCAGTCAAGAAAGCAAAGGCCCAAGTACTTAGACAAATCAGACCACTTGTGATTCCCTAAAGCCATCATAATCCTCATTATATCTAGCCTCATAAATTTTTGTTTTGATTTTTGCTGCTTTAGACAAAGGGGAAAGGAAGGAAGGGAGAGAGGAAGAAAAGAAGGGGGGAATCATACTATATATATTTATATACATAAATATACTATATATATTTTTGGCAAATGGCTTTTTTTTTAACCCTCTTCCTCCTTTATTTTTTATAACAACCCTCTCAGATAGGTATTGTTTTCTTTTTCCAGATGAATAAAGTGAGTTCATACTGATTAACTTCTTCAAGATCTTAGAGGTAATTAAGAAGCTGAATCAATTCAAATTCAGATCTATCAGACCCCAAAGTATCAATTTCACAAATTTCTCCAAAATAGGAAATTCATGATTGGTCCATGTTATGATTCAACCTTGGAAACATAGATTCTGGCCCATACTTATTTACTTACGTGATCTCATCACCTATAGAGCAGATCCATCTTTAATTATATATGCTTATTAAGCACTCCATGTTCCTTTTACTGAAGACATTCATTTTAAAGTTAAATATATTTTGCTATAAAAATGACCATCCCAATTATTCAGTAGAAAAGGTGCAATCCTATTTAGAATGCCATGTAAAGTTACACCACATTTACTGGATACATCTAGAAATAGGCCATTTTCTGGGAGACAAAGGAGTCCTGTAAGTTTATCCTTAAGATGGGGTTAGCAAAAGGGTCTCATTCAGCACAGGCATTTGAATACCCATGGGACAGAATCGTAACAGACAGCTGCTGATAAGGGGCTTCTGGGACCAACAAAACCTGAATTTACTTTTGTTTGTGCTCAGATCTCCTCTTAGACATTTCAGGCCCGGGTCTCTGGGCTTCTTCCTATTGGGATAACAGGTGTGTTTTTTCAGTATGGTTAATTGGTATGGTTTTTCCATACCAATCTGCAAACTGTTAAAACACAGGAATTTCTTGATTGTGTTTGGTGCCCTGAAACTCTAAGCTTCTTAGAGAAATGCTAATTATGCTTCCTCAGAAAGAATCCTACAAACAGTATTTCTACCAGCTTCTTTGTAGATAGAGAAGTCTTTACCCCTTGGAACAAAAATGATACATGCCGAAATTTTTGGTTGAACAGTTTGGTGGAGTATAGGTGGGTCTTGACAATCAAACAGATGTGTCAGCTACCAAGTCTTCACAAATGGTCTGTGATAGAAAAGAATGGCTGGGAAAAATGAGGCAACTAATAAGTGCTTTGGAACACGGATTTCTTTCTTTCTTCCTTTCTTCCTTTCTTTCTTTCTTTCTTTCTTTCTGTCTTTCTGTCTTTCTGTCTTTCTGTCTTTTTTCTTTCTTTCTTTTTTTAATAGTCAAGTAATCAGAGTCCTATTAGGTAGGAAAATAAAGATATAAGTACTCAACAGATATTTCTTGAATACCACCAGCTAAAGAATACAAAAAAGTTAAATGAATTTCCTTCTAGAATTCCCAGCCTAGTGGAGGAGACTGATATTTGGGTGATGACGTAAAGGCCATAATTTTCCCATGAGACACTACTAAATGAATACCTCTTCCAATCCCACCCCAAAATTCAGGGATACTTCTGTTGAGCAGTTCTGCTATCAACACAATGAGATATGGTTTCATGTTGTCAGCAAAAATTAACTGTATGTCAGCAAATTTAACTGTATGTGAGCAAAATTAACTGTAAAACTGAAAGTTATTATAGCCAATCCATAGCTTGGTGTCTGGGAGGTTAGCAGTAGAATATGAGAAGACGATGTAAAAAATTGAATTAGGTAATCTTATTTTTAAATCATTTGTGGAAAATACAAACAAATTGTTTTTACTAGAGGAAAGGGAAAAGATCCCTACAACTAAAAGTCAGCTTCATGACTCAGGTTTTGCAAGTTCTTCTTTTTTCCCCAAATCTTTTTTCCTTCCATTGTCTCTCGGAGGTTTGGTAAAGAGGTCATCCAAGATCTGTGGTTTTCTTTTCCTATTTTTTTTTCCTCATTTGGGATCTAGGTTTATTGGGTAGTATTCACATATTCATAAACTACTAATCTTTCCTTTGTGATGTTCTCTTATTTCAGAGAATTCAAAATATTTTTATAAGAGTTAAAAAATTACTGTTCTTGAGATTCCTGGGATATATATAATAAAAAATAGGAGTTAAGAAAAAAAAAGTAATAAATTTATCATCCAAGCTCCCAAGCTTCCATAATATATTAACCAAAAATGTATTCCACATATTTTATGTTTACACAGTCATTGGACTGATCACTCTATCTTATGTATCAACAGGTTCTTTTTGTTCAGAGACATTTACTTTTTTTTTTTAATTTTAAAA
This sequence comes from Lontra canadensis, assembly GCF_010015895.1. Classification (NCBI taxonomy): domain Eukaryota; kingdom Metazoa; phylum Chordata; class Mammalia; order Carnivora; family Mustelidae; genus Lontra; species Lontra canadensis. The sequence continues at coordinate 1,009,666 of NW_022631008.1, read as the reverse complement.
ATATTTTTAAATTTTTTTATTAACATATAATATATTATTAGCCCCAGGGGTGCAAGTCTGTGAATTGCCAGGTTTACACACTTCACAGCACTCACCATAGCACACACCCTCCCCAATGTCCATAACCCAACCACCCTCTCCCTACCACACCCCCGGTCCCCCACAACCCTCAGTTCATTTACTTTCTTTTGATGCTTGCTTTAAACTGTGATTTCCATGTTGAATCACTGTATTGTACACCTGAAACTAATATTACACCGTATGTTAACTAATTGGAATTTAAATAAAAACTTAAAAAAATAAACTGTTACTTCCACTTTCCTATTGGAATGAATATATAAACAGATAAATACACACACACACACACACACACACACACACACACACAAACAAATGTCGCCTATTTAGTAGTACTAATATTATTTTTACTTTTTAAAGCTTCTTTTGGATGCCTAGTTTCTAGTATTTTACAAGCTGGAGTCTGCTCTTGTGCAATAGTTTTTACCTGTTAAGTCATTATTTCCACATTAATAATACGGCAAAGATATCAGGCTTCAGTTTAGATTATGACACTACCTAATGTCTTTTCCACATTTACTTCAAGCAAGAAGACTTCCTTTCTTGTTTTCCTGGGAATTTTATGAATTCAATATGTATATTTTTCCAGCTGTAGTATTATAATTGCAATTGGAAATTACCAGTTGAGATATCACTTTTCTTATGAAAAGTTTCCTAATACTAAATCCTAGCAGTTAAAGCTGACTTCAGCTACTCAAGTGGCATGATTTCTTTATGCTTGACTTAGAATTTTTTTTAATCTTGTCTTTAGTTATTTGCTTTGATAATTCTGGGTCAGTGAAACATTAAATTATGTATTTTTATGTAAGGAACATTTTCATAAATGTAATTACCATTGTGTATGTAAGTGTGTACGTGAGTGATATGGCCCTAAATAGATGATTAGGATAAATGGAAAATCTCTTGGTTAATATTGTTAAAGTGTAACTATTTGATCTGATACCAGTTTTTGATTGAGACTCCTAGAATGCAAATGTCCATGTGTCCAGAAAATTCATGTTGGTAATCCATTATAGTAGGAAGTCTTTATCTTTGTTTCCACTTAGTTCCATTGTTTCCCTATTAAACATTTAATAGACTAGCTCAAACAGAAATGTGGGACTAAATGAAATGTTGTAATGCTCACATGGAATTGTGAAATTTTGGAGTCATTACAAAGGACTGTTTGTTTGTTTGTTTATGTAGCTGCAAGTTTAATGGTTTGTTCCAGGTGTCAAAATCATTGCATTAAGGCAGAAGACAAAAAAAATGGCTCCTTCAAAACAGCTGCATCTCAATACCATGTGCCTTGCCCATAACTTGCTCAAACTGCCAGCCTATGGCCTGGAATCTGATGAGGCATGTCCCTTTAAGTTGGTTCTGTATGATTTCTTTTTCTTTCTCTTTCTCTCTTTCTTTCTTTCCTTTCTTTCTTTCTTTCTTTCTCTTTCTTTCTTATCTTTCTTTTTCTTTCATGTTCAGTTAGCCATTGTATAGTCATAATTTTTGATATAGTGTTCAGTGATTCATTAGTTATGTATAACATCCAGTGCTCATTACAGCATGTGCCCTCCTCAATACCCATCACCCTGTAACTTGCTCCCCTCAACGTCCTCCCCTCTGAAACCCCCAGATTGCTTCTTGGGGTCCACAGTCTCTAAGGGTTCATCTCCCTTTCTAATTTCTTCCCCCTTTGGATTTCTCTCCTTTCCCCTATGGTCCTCTGTGCCATTGCTTATGTTCCACATATGAATGAAACCATATGATAATTGTCTTTCTTTGCTTGACTTACTTCCATAACATAATCCCCTCCAGTTCTATCCATGTCGATGCAAATTGTGGGTATTCAGTTTCTGATGGCTGAATAATATTCCATTGTGTATATGTATCACATCTTCTTTATCCATTCGTCTGTGAAGGGCATCTCAGCTCCTTCAACAGTTTGTCTATTGTGGATATTGCTGCTGTGAACATTGGGTGCATGTGCGCCATCTTGTCACTACATCCGTACCTTTGGGGTAAATACCTAGTAGTGCAATTGCTGGGTCATCAGGTAGCTCTATTCTTAACATCATGAGGAAACTCCATACTGTTTTCCAGAGTGGCTGCGCCAGCTTGCATTCCCACCAAGAGTGTAAGAGGGTTCCCCTTTCTCCACATCCTCACCAACATTTGTTGTTTCCTGTCTTGTTAACTTTTGACATTCTAACTGGTGTAAGGCGGTATCTCATTGTGGCTTTGATTTGTATTTCCCTGATGGCTTGTGATGTTGAGCATTTTTCATGTGTCTGTTAGCTATTTGTATGTCTTTTTTTGGAGAAGTGAAATACTGTTTTTTGAACAACACCTTCTTGCTGTTGTTGCGGACTCTTTCATCGCTTCCAAGAACATTAGCAGGGGTGGAGGAGCATGTGTAAGTGGGAGTAGGATTTTTGTATGGGTCAACCCAGCTGCTAAAGCTGGGGGACTCACTCAGACACCTCAGTTCAGGTTCTTCACCTGTAAAATGTGAGGCAGGATAAAAGGATCGTGAAGTCCTTTCTAGCTAGGGTTGAAAATGACCTTATTTTCTCTACCTTTCCCTATGAATTATCTATTTATTCTTCACTGACTTTGTAGTTAATAATATCCTTTAGAGGATCCTCTTAAAAATTAGGAGGGTCAGAGTATCCACAACTCCAGGGAGTCAGACTTTTAAATCAGCCCCATTCTGAATGTTATTTTCTATGATGGAAGTTACTGAGTAAATTTGAGGGCAGCTATTAGATTGTAAAGTAGGTTTCAGGAGTTAAGGATGGATGTTCTCACCTAAGATCCTAGAAAACAATGGCCTCCATGGGTATATGGCAGTAGCAATTTAATTGGTCACCAAACAGAGTTACATTGAGCATCTCTACAAAGTGATGATAAGCTAACTGAAAATGAAATTTTATTGTCTCTCCACTTTAGTATAAATATTGTTCATTTCCCCAACTATGTCTGCTTATTTTAAGTTTCAAAATAAGGTGGTTGGATTGTTTTATAAGCAGTTTTCAATCATGTTACATAGGCCATCCAATTTCTGTTTAACAAATAGAACAGTTAGTAGTAGCATGCCTAGAATAGGTCACTATCCACTGTGCTTTCATTTAAATCTGAGAAATGAAGAGCCATGATAACTCTCCTGAAGGGACACAGCGAACCAATGGTACAGATATGAAAGGCTCCCAGCAATCATTTCTGGGAGTTAAAGATGTCACTGTTTCTAAAGAAAAAGTTCTCCTGTATTCTGCAGGAGACATCAAATGCCCTTACTTCTTTCTTTGTGTGTCATGGCAACAGTGAACTTTTCTCTTATCCATATATTTTAGTACATGGGCCACTTTCATGATGATGAAATTTTGCTTACTGTCCTATGATTCCTGTAAAATTCTATTTTTCTTAATGGAGATACCTAAGGTTGTAAGAAAGAAACATGGAAAATATTTAAATACTGAGACATATCAGTCCTCAGTTCTAAAACTTGGTCCTAAGCAAGTAGCTCATTGCATGGAGGTATTCTTTGTGCTCTTCTATATGCAACAAAATATATTTTAAATATAAAATATAAACATAAAGTAATATGAACTCATTAAGAATAGTCATAAGAGAAAGTCACATGCTTTGTTTATATATGGTTGGATAAGACTGATCATTTGGTGCCTCTAGCTACATATCTGAGATACTATACAAATTAATGAACTAGATTCTCTATTATGATAATTAGAAGAAATGCACTACCTTGTATTTAGAAACAGTATTTAAATTATACTCTAGAATACTTTCAGGAATAGTTTATTATGAATATATTAGTATATCAAAAGTTATGAAGATGACTGTAAAGGAAAAGGTACTCACTTACTATTTTAATTTTGTCTTTGCTTTATTGTTACTTATAAAACCATCTATTCTTCCTCAGGTGATTCTGAAAGATTGGATAGAAAAATAATAAGTTATTAAATCATTCTACAGAGTTTTGGAAAAGACCAAAAAACTGCTCCACCTTCCAACTTCAATTAAGGGTGGCATATGATTTTAAGCTTATCATATGCTAATAATGAGGCTTTAAAAAAAAAAATCATCTTGTGGGATATCCAGTCCAAAACCAGAATAACAGTTTTAAAACTCAGTTCCATGGTAAGTATGCATTACATTACTGCTCATTAGTTGGAGAGTTCAAATCTTCCCTTTATGCTGTCATTGGCTGTACATCTCCATGCTAATGCACCCTCTGCAAATGTGCTTGTATCATTTCTGCTTCAAACATTATCATAAAGGACAAAAAGTTTAGAGTCTGCAATTTCAGGTGATTATGTTTATACAGTTGGGAGAATAGTAGAATAAATCTAAAAACCAGCACTCTTTGTATATATGTGTTGACTCTTACTTCCTTAGTGAATGGATTTTTATGCTCCTAGGATGTCATATTACTGTCGTCAGACTCTAGTCATCCATTGATAATGACAATTGCATTGATTGCTTTAGCATCAGCTGACCTCCTATGACTAACTATCTCCATATTGCAGACAGTTCACTCAAAAATATGACATAGAATTGCTGATATTCTATTTTCTTTCAAAGCCCAAAGTCCCCACAAATTTTAGATTGAAATATTGTCTTGGGATAGAGCTTATCTTGAGATAGAGAAAAAGAGCTTTGTTTCCAGATGTTTAAATAGTCTTTTTAGGCTGCGTGATTCTTTCCGTAGACACTTATTTTTATAAAAGCCACATAAACAGTTTATGATTGCAAGTATAGCTCTTCCCAGTCCAAATTTAAGACCCGTCTTCCCCCAGGACTTTGATCTAAGAGTGATTGATATTCCTTGTTCCTCTCCCTCCAACCCACTCCCCTGCTACTCTAAGCAGTTCTTATTTCAGGAAGTTAATCATGAAATCTATTAATTATAAATTGAACCAAACCATGTGATCTCCATGTTGATATGAAATAGTAAGAAAAGCCTATATAGATGACAGGCCAAGTCAGTTGAAGTACAGGATGGTGATGTCTGTAACAGTTGAGACTGGAATAAGGAAATGAGGATTCATTTGAGTTGTAAACTTATCACTTTGTTATGTGATGTTGGTTGAAGTATTCTTTTTAAAAAAGTATTTATTTTAGAGAATGAGAGAGAGCAGGGAGAGGGGAGAGCAGAGGCAGAGGAAGAGAGAGGAAGAGGAGACTCCCTACTGAATGGGGAGCCTGCCACAAGTCTCAGTCTTAGGACTCAGATTATGACCTGAGCTGAAATCAAGAGTCTAATGCTTAACTGACTTAAACACCCAGGTGCCCCAAGTCTAGGTATTTCTTTTCTTCAGGTCTTTTTTCCACATTCATAAAATGGTGTCGATGATGTTTTCTTTGTAGTATTTTTATGATGACCCAATGAGATATTTTTAAAAAGCCCTTATAATACCTGACATATTGTATGTTATATTATTACTAAATACTATTACTATTATACCATTATGCTAAGTCAGTGAAAAAAAATCAGTCAAAATTGTTTGTTAGATTCTGTTTCTGAGTAGGCTAAGAGAAAACAGACTAACAACTAAAACAGGGTAGAATGTATGAAACAACTGCCATTAAACATTGAACCACAGACAGTATAAAAATGTGACTCCTGAGAGAAAAGAAAAAATGAAATAAATCTCACCCTACATTTACACTGGCTTTCTGCCTGGAGGCACATTTTGGAATGTGGTATAGGGACAGGTATCTCAAGCAGAACAGATTAGTCTTACTGAGTTGAGGAGACCAATATCAGAATTCAGTGAGACTGCATTACCTTGAAGTTGTTAAGCAGAGTCTGAAAAGGAGTAAGCCAAGAAAAAAAAAAAAGTGTTAAATCTGCATACGAATTTGCTTGAACCTTTGCTGAATCCTAAAATGTGCACATAAAGTGAAATTCCACAAGTTGAAAAAAAAGAACAACCAGAAAGCTATGATCTGATCACCGACAAGGAATTTTTGAGTTCTGGTCACTCAGAACAGTGTTTATTGATCTCTGGGAAATCACAGGCAAGGTAGAAAGGTCATGCCTTTAGTAGTAAGGTTAAATTAAGGACTGCTCTTGATTCACCCTATCAAAGAATAAAACAAGTCTTAAAGGATCAAATAATCCACAAATAAGTAAATTGCCTGCTAGAGCAAATCTCAGTCTTCTTAAAAAAAAAAATGACAAAATCTAGATATGCATTGCCATTACTCACAATGTCCATCATCCAATAAAAAATTGGAACGGGAGGTGAACCATGAGAGACTATGGACTCTGAAAAACAATCTGAGGGTTTTGAAGGAGCAGGGGGTGGGAGGTTGGGGGAACCAGGTGGTGGGTACTAGAGAGGGCACAGATTGCATGGAGCACTGGGTGTGGTGCAAAAACAATGAATACTGTTATGCTGAAAATAAATAAAATAAAATAAATAAATAAATAAATAAAAACTACCATATGTAACAAGAACTAGAATAGGGTGATCTGTAACTATGAAAAAGAAAACAACAACAACAAAAACAGAGATAATAGAATTAACAACCAAAGATTTTTAAATAGATCTTGTAAATAGTTCAAGAGTGTAATGCAAATAATAATAATAAGAGAAATAGAAAATAGAAAAAAGACAAAAATTGCATGAAATACATGTGAAAAATATATAACATAGAAGTGAGACTCACTGACTAAGATTCATAGAACATTAGATACTACAGGATATAGTGCTGTTGAGCCCAAAGAAATAGAGACCATATAATCCAAAATGAAGGGCACAGAAGGAAAAATACTGAAAAAGTAATAAAGAATATTTAGATGCCAGTATGTGGGGTCTGAAAAAAAGTGGGAAGAATCTGAAGCCAGATAGACATAAGGAAAACCATGCCAAACATATAATAACCAAACTGCTAAAAACTAGTGATCAAGAGAAGACTTTAAAAGCCATCAAACAAAAAACACAGGAGAAAAATAATTAAAGATGATCTCAGACTTTGTTTTCAGAAGATAATAGAAAAAAAAAATCTCTACCATGTTGAAAGAAGAGCTTTTAAACATGGAGGCATATGTGGTCAGCTCAGTCAGTAGAATACGGGACTCTTGATCTCAGGGTTGTAAATTTGAGCCCACAATGGGTGTAGTGATTACTTAAAATTAGATTGTTAAGGGACACCTGGGTGGCTCAGTCATTAAGCATCTGCCTTCGGCTCAGGTCATGATCCCAGTGTCTTGGGATTGAGCCCCACATCAGGCTCCCTGCTAAGTGGGAAGTCTGCTTCTCCCTCTCCCACTTCCCCTGCTTGTGTTCTCTCTCTCTGTCCAAATAAATGAATAAAATCTTTAAAAAAATTTTTTAAAATAAAATTGTTAAAAAAATAAATAAACATGGAGATGAGGAAAGACCTTAGCCTTAATCAGTGACTCAGTGCATGTCTGCAAGATTTTACCTAAGGGTATAATGATAACAGTCTCTGGAAAATAAAGAAACTAGCGGAGCAGTTCCTGTGATGGAATGCTGGCAATAATCATTCCCTGGGGGAGGGCACATCGTCAAAGAGGATATGCAGGGAAGGATTATTAGCAGCAATCCCAGGGTGCACCTTGTCTGGATTGTGTTTGATATATTCAGCTATATATCCCCTCAACTACCTCTCACCAAAATAAGTAGGAGGAGAGATACACAACAGATGAAAAATTCAGACACTATGGCCTTCTGCCACAGAACTATTGGATAAGGACATAAACAGTATGTCAGAAAGGGAATTCAGGGTAATGATTATCTAGGCAATGACTATGTTGGAGAAGACCATTAGTGACAACATAGAATCTCTAAGGATGGAAGTGAGAGCTAATCTGGAAGAAGTTAAACATGCTATCAATGAGATCCATTCTAATCTAGATACTCTAACAGCTAGGGTAACTGAGGCAGAAGATAGAATTAGGGATCTAGAAGGCAAACTGATAGAAAAGAAAAATCAGGAGGAGGACTGGAACAAACAGCTTAGAAGCCATGAAAACAGAATTAGGAAAATAAATGACACCATAAAATGTTCCAACATCAGAATTATTGGGATCCCTGAGGGGGTGGAAAAGGGGAGACTAGACGATAGAGTTGAAAAAATTCTGGATGAAAATTTCTCTAATCTGGGGAGTGGAACAAGTGTTCATATCCTAGAGGCAGAAAGGATACCACCCCCCGACAAGATCAACAAGTATATAGAGACATCCAGACACTAAATGGTGAAATTCATGAATCATAATTTCAGACAAGAGGTCTTAAGGGCAGCTAGGGGGAAGAGATCCCTTACATACAGAGGAAGGACCATCAGGATAACGTCCACAGAAACCTGGCAAGCCAGAAAGGTCTGGCAAGACATATTCAGGGCGCTAAATGAGAAGAACATGCAACCAAGAATACTTTATCCAAGGCTGATATTCAAAATGGATGGAGAGATAAAGCGCTTCCAAGACTGGCAATGTTTAAAAGTATGTGACAACCAAGCCAACATTACAAGAAATATTAAGGGAGGGTCTATAAAAGAAGAAAGAACCCAAGAGTGACGTAGAGCAGAAATTTACAGAGAAAATCTATAGAAACAAGGACTTCACAGGCAACATGATGTCAATAAAAACTTATATTTTAATTATCACTTTCAACATGAATGGCCTAAATGCTCCCATAAAATGGCACAGAGCTGTAGATTGGATAAAATGAAAGAACCAGTCCATATGCTGCTACAAGAGACCCATTGGAACCTAAAGATACATCCAGACTGAAAGTGAAGGGATGGAGAACAATCTTTCATGCCAACGGACCTCCAAAGAAAGCTGGGGTAGCAATTATCATATAAGATAAATTAGATTTTAAGTTAAAGACTGTAGTCAGAGATACAGAAGGACACTACATCATTCTTAAAGGGTCCATCCACCAAGAAGATCTAACGATTGTAAACATTTATGCCCCCATTATGGGAGTAGCCAACTACATAAGCCAATTGTTAATCAAAATAATGAGTCATATTGATATGAATACATTAATTGTAGGTGATCTTGGGTCGCCTGGGTGGCTCAGTGGGTTAAGTCTCTGCCTACAGCTCAGGTCATGATCTCAGGGTCCTGGAATCAAGCCCTAAATCAACTCTCTGCTCAGCAGGGAGCCTGCTTCCCCCTTTCTCTCTGCCTGCCTCTCTGCCTACTTATGATCTCCATCTCTCTGTCAAGTATATAAATAAAATATTTTTTTAAAAATTGTAGGGTATCTTAACATTCCACTCTCAGTAATAGATCATCCAAGCAGAAGATCAATAAAAAAACAAGAGCTTTGAATGACACATTGGACCAGATGAATCTCACAGATACATACAGAAAATTCCACCCTAAAACAGCAGAATACTCATTCTTCTCAAATGCATATGGAACTTTCTCCAGAATAGACCACATACTGGGTCACAAATCAGGGCTCAACCAATACCAAAAGACTGAGATTACTCCCTGCATATTCACAGATCACAATGCTTTGAAACTGGAACACAACCACAAGAAAAAGTTTGGAAGGAATTCAAACACTTGGAAGCTAAAGACCATCCTACTCAAGAATGTTTGGATCAACCAGGAAATCAAAGAACTTAAACAATTCATGAAAACCAATGAGAATGAAGACACATCAGTCCAAAACCTAAGGGATACAGCAAAGGTGGTCCTAAGGGGGACATACATAGCCATCCAAGTCTCACTCAAAAACAAAACAAAACAAAACAAAACAAAAAAACCCTGAAAAATCCAGAATATACCAACTCTCTTTATACCTTAAAGAACTGGAAAATCAACAACAAATTAAACCAGCCCCATGCACAAGAAGGGAAATAATCAAGACTAGAGCAGAGATTAATGGGTTAGAAACTAGAGATACAGTAGAACACATCAATGAAACTAGAAGCTGGTTCTTTGAAAGAATCAATAAGATAGATAAACCACTGGCCAAACTAATCCAAAAGAAAAGAGAGGACCCATTATGAATGAAAGGGAAGAGATCACGACTAACACCAAGGAAATAGAAACAATCACCAGAAATTATTGTCAACAGTTATATGCCAATTAAGTTAAGCAACATAGAAGAAATGGATGCATCCCTGGAAACCTATAAACTTCCAAGACTGAAACAGGAAGAAATTGACAACGTGAATATACCAATATCTAGTAACGAGATTGAAGCAGTGATCAAAAACCGCCCCAAAAAACAAGAACCCAGGAACTGACAGAGTCCCTGGGGAATTCTATCAAACACGGAAAGAAGAAATAACACCTATTTTATTCTCCCAAAGCTGTTTCAAAACATAGAAACAGAAGGAAAGCTTCCAGACTCTATGAGGCCTGCATGACCTTGATCCCCAAACCAGGCAAAGACCCCATCAAAAAAGATGATTTCAGATCAATATCCCTGATGGATATGGATGCCAAGATTCTCAACATGATCCTAGCTTATAGGATCCAAGAGTACATTAAAAAGATTATCCAGCATGACCAGGTGGGATTTATCCCTGGTATGCAAAGGTGGTTCAACATTCACAAGTCAATCAACGTGATAGAACAAATCAATAAGAGAAGACAGAAGAACCACATGGTCCTCCTAACTGATGCAGAAAAAGCATTTGACAAAATCCAGCATCCATTCCTGATGAAAACTCTTCAAAGTATAGGGATAGAGGGAACATTCCTCAACTTCATAAAATCTATCTATGAAAAGCCCACAGCAAATATCATTCTCAATGTGGAAAAGTCGACAGCCTTCCCTCTGACATCAGGAACATGATAGGGATGCCCACTCTCGCCACTGTTGTTCAGCATAGTACTAGAAGTCCTACAAACAGCAAGCAGACAACATAAAGAAATAAAAGGTATTCAAATTGGCAAAGAAAAAGTCAAACTCTCTTTCTTTGCAGATGACATGATACTTTATGTGGAAAACCCAAAAGACTCCACCCTCAAACTACCAGAACTCATACAGCAATTCAGTAATGTGGCAGGATACAAAATCAGTGCACAGAAATCAATTGCTTTCTTATACACTAACAATGAAAATACAGAAAAGGAAATTAGAGAATCCATCCCATTTACTATAGCACAAAGAACCATAGATACCTTGGAATAAACTTAACAAAAGAGGTAAAGGCTCTGTACTTGAGGAACTGCAGAACACTCATGAAAGAAATTGAAGAAGACACATAAAGTTGGAAAAGCAATCCCTGCTCATGGATCGGAAGAATAAACATTGTTAAAATGTCTATACTGACCAAAGCAATCTATACTTTCATTGCTATCCCGATCAAAATTCCACTGGCATTTTTCAATGTGCTGAAACAAAAATTCATAAAATTTTTATGGAAACAGAAAAGACCCCAAATTGCTAAGGTAACATTGAAAAAGAAAAACAAAACTGGGAGCATCATGTTGCCTGATTTCAAGCTTCACTACAAAGCTGTGATCACCAAGACAGCATGGTATTGGCACAAAAACAGACACCTAGACTGGTGAACAGAGTAGAGAGCCCAGATATGCACCTGCAACTCTATGGTCAAATAATCTTTGACAAAGCAGGAAAAAATATACAGTGGAAAAAAGACAGTGTGTTCAATAAATGGTGCTGGGAAAATTGGACAGCTATGTGTAGAAGAATGAAACTCGACCATTCTCTTACACCATATACAAAGATAAACTTGAAATGGGTAAAAGACCTCAATGTGAGGCAGGAATCTATCAAAATCCTAGAGGAGAACATAGGCAGTAACCTCTTCAACATCGGCCACAGCAACTTCTTGCAAGACATGTCTCCAAAGGCAAAGGAAACAGTCAACAAAACAAAGAGGCAACCCACAGAATGGGAGAAAATATTCACAAATGACACTATATACAAAGGGCTGATATCCAAGATCTATAAGGCACTCCTCATACTCAACACACACAAAACAGATAATCATGTCAAAAAAAGGGCAGAAGACATAAACAGACACTTCTCCAAAGAAGACCTACAAATGGCTGACACATGAGAAAATATTCATCATCTTTAACCATCAGGGAGATGGCTAAAAAAAAAATCAAATCAAAACCACATTGAGATACCGCCTTACACCATGTAGAATGGTCAGAATTAATGACAGTAAACAAGTGTTGGAGAGGATGTGGATAAAGGGGAACTCCTACACTGTTGGTGGGAATGCAAATTGGTGCAGCCACTTTGGAAAACAGTTTGGAGATCCCTTAAGTAATTACAAATAGAGCTACCCTATGACCCTGCAAATGCACTACTGAGTATTTATCCCGAAGATATAAATGTAGTGAACAGAAGGGCCATCTGTACCCCAATGTTCATAGCAACAATGGCCACAGTCTCCAAACTGTGGAAAGACCTGAGATGTCCTTCAATGGATGAATGGATAAAGAAGATATGGTCCATATATACAATGGAATATTATACCTCCATCAGAAAGGATGAGTAACTTTTATATCAACATGGACAGGACTGGAGGAGATTATGCTGAGTGAAATAAGTCAAGCAGAGAAAGTCAATTATCATATGGTTTCACTAACTTGTGGAGCATAAGGAATAGATGGAGGACATTAGGTGAAGGAAAGGAAAAGTGTGTTGTGGGGAATCAGAGGGGGAGACAAAGTATGAGAGACTGTGGACTCTGAAAAACAAACTGAGGGTTTTGGAAGGGAGGGCAGTTGGGGAGATTGTGAGCCTGGTGGTGTGTATTAAGGAAGGCATGTATTGCATGAAAAAGAAAAAGAAAACCAAACCAAAACAAAACAAAAGCATGGAGATGAAGGAGTTTTTCCAAAACACTGAAGCTGATAGAGTTTATTGCTAATACATGTAAGTGCAAGAAATGTTTTAGGAAGTTCTTCAGATGGAAAGAAAGAACCCCACATGGAAACTTGCATCTACATAAAGGAATAAAGAGTGCCAGAAATGTCATATATGTGACTAAATAGGAAAGGTATTTTTTTTTTTCCAATTTAAAGCACTTCTTCGGGTCATAATTGGATGTCTAATAAAGTTTATAGCAATGTACTGAGAGAATTTGAATACAGGTAGGAGTTAAATGTATTGTAACAATAGCATAAAAGATAGAAAGTAAGAAAATGGACATATACTGTTCTATGTTATATGGATTTTACATTTATATCCAATGTGATATCACTGAAAATAGACTGTTATAAGTTAAAGATACATATTGTAAACTATAAAGCAATTAAAAAATTAAAAAAGTGTAAGACGATAGGGAAGATAACATGGAATATTTAATAAATTAAATCTAAAGAAAGAAAAAAAGAGGAAAAATAAGGAAGATAGTTGAAAGAAAGGCAGACAGGAACAAGGCCCTCTCCCCTCCTAAGAGCAAACTACCTTAAAAGGAAAAGACCTTGGGGCACCTGGGTGTCTCAGTGGGTTAAAGCCTCTGCCTTCAGCTCAGGTCATGATCCTCCTCCTGCTTCCTCCTCTCTCTCTCTGCCTGCCTCTTTGCCTACTTGTGATCTCTGTCTGTCAAATAAATAAATAAAATCTTAAAAAAAAAAAAAAAAAGGAAAAGACCTCACCTTCTTTTTCTACACCACCCTGAAAGGAGCCCTTCACCCTTTCCCAGGTAAACACATATCTGATAGGTAGATGAGCTCATTGACAAAAACCTGATCAGGTGACAGGTGCATGGAGGGTTAATCAGATTAAAACAGCCCACCAACAGTCTCATAAAACCCCTATAATTAGACACTCTACTGGTAACACTTTCAGGTTTCCTTCCTCATCAAGAGCTTTGTACTATCACTCAGTAAATTTTGCTTTGCTACCCACCACTCTTCCAGTCTACCTCTTCATTCTTCAAAGTAGCATGACCAAGAACCACAGACATTAAAGGAAAAGAAATCCTGAGAAAAAAATAACAACAACAACAAAGAAATGAATAGCAAGATAGTGGGTTTTTTTTTTTTTTAAGACTTTACTCATTTATTTGAGAAAGAGAGAGAGAGCACACAAAGTAGGGGAAGGCCAGAGGGAGAGGGAGAAGCAGGGAGCTCAATGCAGGACTCTATCTCAGGACCAGAGTGGAAGGCAGCTGCTTAACTAACTGAGCCACCCAGCTGCCCCAAGATAGTGGATTTAAATTCAACCATAACAATAATTACATTAAATATAATTGGCTTAACTGGTCTGATTAAAAGAAAGAGATTATTAGATTGGTAAAAACAAAAAAAAACCCACTATATTTGTTCTTCAGCATTTTAATTATAGTTACTTTAAATTATCTGATTTTTCTAATGTTTGTGTTTGATCTAAATCTGATTCTGCTTCTTGCTTCATCTCTCATACTGTGTTTTATTCTACCTTGAGTATGTCTTATAATTTTTTTGTTGAAATAATATATGATGTATCAGAAATAGCAATTGACATCAATAGACTTTCATTGTGAGACTTTATTTTAACCCGGCTAGGTGTTGAGTGGTATTTAATGTTTACTTTATCTTTTGGTGCCAGAGGCTTCAAATTCCTGTAGTGTTTGTTTCCTCTGTTGACTTTTATTTAAATTCTCTAACTACTACTCAAGATAGTCGCATCTTCCAACTCTTTTAGCTGTAATCCAGTTATCCTGGAGCCCTGTTGAGGCAGTGGTGCATGGGAGGAACTCATTCTATAATCCAATGATTAAATTTAAAGTCTTTTAGTAAACTCATATCCCTGGGCTGTGACCCTCACAAGTGTTTCTTCCCCCATCCCCCACACACTCCAGTGATACAAGACTTGACAGGGCTGGAATGGGGGAAAATTTTCTCCTCCTCCTGTTGGAGGAGTCTCTGGTAAAGTCCTTTCCCTTGGAGAAAAGGTCTTTCTGGCAAGAATGCCCCTGAATTATTTTGCATTGATTACTCTCCCCCTTCTCGGCCACACCCCTTCTCAGGTCTTCACTAGGAGATCTGGTGGGATTCCTGGAGGTAAAACACAAAATTCTGGAAGCCTCCCCTAAAACTACAATCTCCAAGATTCTCCCTTTCAAGTTATTTAATCCACATTCAGCCTCCAGGATTTCTTCAAAATTATAAGTTAAGCATTTATACTAGTTTATGGCAAGTATACAGAGCTGTTCTAGGTAAGCAGATATTAGTTGTGAATCTCTAAACTCATGTGATTCTTGAGATTTTGTGTTGGTAGTTCGTTGTCATGCAAACTCTGTTGGGTCCAGGAAAAGTTGTAGATTTTCAATTTAGCTTTTTCTTATTTTAAGGACAGAAGTGATGATTTCTAAGCACTTTACATGTTAGATCTGAAACCAAAAGTCTATACTTTCTCTATAATATACTTAAATGTAAAGGATATATACTTAAGGCATATACTTAAATATAAAGACATATAGGTTTAAAGTAAAAAGATTGAAAGAGATATAGTACACGAGCACTACTCCTAAGAAGGCTGAAATAGATATATTAATATCAAACAAATGGACCTTAGAACAAAGATATTGCCAGGAATAATGGGGAAATTTCGTAATAATAAAGGAGCAAATTCAAGACATACAGTTCATATATGTCTGTACACCAAATAACAGAACTTCATAATATTCAGAGAAAAGCTTGAAAGGAAAAATAAAACACAATCACAGTTGGGGTTACAACATTCTTGTTTTTTTATAAAAAAGAAGATAGAAAATTAATAAAGAAGTAAGACTCATTCATTCCCAAATTGAAGTACAAATTCAATACTCCAATTTAAATTTCAATAGCTTTCTTTTTCTGTGATAGAAATCTGGCAAGCTGATTCTAAAATTTATATGAGAATGCCAACAATCTAGAATAGCCAACACAATTTTGAATAAGAACAAAGTCTGAGGACTTAAAATACTTCATTTCAAGACTTAGTACTAAGCAACATTATTTTAACTATTGGCAAAAGGATAGACATATAAAGCAATAGAAAAGAATGGAGAGTCTAGAAATAAACCTACACAAAAGGAGTAATTGATTTTTGACAAAGTGCCAAGGTAATAGAATAGGGAAAATACAGTCTTTTTACAAATGGTCAAATAATTGAATAGCCATATGAAAACACATGTATTTGATATAAATATGTATTTATCATATACATAAATCAATCCAAAAGGGAATCATAGACCCTAAGGTATAACACTTCTAGAAAAAATCACAAGGGAAAATCCTTATAAAACTTCTTTGAACATTTAAAAGGATGAACCATAAAAATAACCGATAAACTGGATTTCATCAAAATTATTCACTTCTGTTCTTACAAAGAAAATAAGAAGGCCAAGTCACAGACTAGATGAAAATATTCACAATAAATATATTTGACAAAAACTTGTATCCAGGATACATAAAGAATTATTATAACTCAATAATAAGAAAATTAATGAACTTATCAAAAGTGGCAAAATACTTGAACAGGCACTTCAGTAAAGAAAATATAGGAATTGTCAACTAGCACTGGAAAAGTCATTCATAAAATGCAAATTAAAATCACTCTGTGATACCATTATATACCCTCGAGAGTTAAAAAGACTAAAATTAAAAAGATCGACACCACCAAGTAAAAGTTTCCTACATTGTTGGTAGAAATACAAAATAGAGCAACCATTTTAGAAAATGGTTTGGCATATTTTTAATAAGATTACACATATATATATAGCATACAACTCAACAATACTGCTCAATATTTACCCATAGGAAATTGAAATCATACATCCACACAAAACTTCAAATAAATGTTAATAGCATCCTTATTCATAATACCCCATACTGGGGGGGGGAATATATATATATATATATATATATATGTGTGTGTGTGTGTGTCTCATAAACATGAAAGGATAAAGAAATTGCAGTATATACTACGATGGAAGATTATTCATCAATAAAAAGGAAGAAACTACCAGTTGACACATCATGGTCGAATCTCAAAAGCATTATGCTAAGCAAAAGAAACTAAACACAGAGGAGTACATATTCAGTTTATGTGAAAATCTAGAGGAAACAAATTTTATCTAGAGAGAGAGAAGCAGAACTATGGCGGCCTAAAGCTTGGACTGGTAAAACCGTCTGTAATGAGGTACCAGGAAGCTTTTAGGATGTGGTGGAAATATTCTGTATTTTGATTATGGTTAATATTTGCCACACAGATAGATACATTTATCAAAAATCATCAGTCTATATATCTATATAAAATAAATATTTTATTATATGTAAATTATATCTCAATAAAATTTATTACCAATAAAAAGCTTATGAGCAGTTGACTAAACTTTAACCTCCAAACTAATTTTTTGGATTAATGAAAAGTAATGTGTGTCTGGAATCTCAAAAGTTACACATATGCTTTCATTTAATCTCCACAAGCCAGATATGTATATTTAATTTTTCTTATTTTATCAATAAAGAAATCCTTGCTTAGGATCATCAGTAAGTTGCCCCAACTCTCATAGTTATTAAGTTTGGAAACTTAAGTCTTCCATCTCCTCTCCTTCTTTCTACCATTGTAAGTGGCAATCTACCCCATTTCTGGAAGAGAGAAAAGAGGACTGTACGGTGTGAACTAACATCAAAATTATTCCCATTCCTCCTGGAGAGGAGCATGTAACCTTTGAGGGCCTGAACAGCTTGATGCCTCTGATTTTTGACAAGCAGACAGAGAGAGGTAAGGCAGAACAGGTAGATGAGGAAGTAATATGATGGGGAAAGGATGCAAAAGAAGGGCCTTGGAGATCTCTCCTTAAATTGAAGTGCTTTGTTTTAATTAATCACACTCATCCTTAATCCTGAATTTAATTAAGCTCTAAAGTAACTTTCACTTGATATATGGAGAAGAATTTCAGAAATGTCTTTTTTATTGAAGAGAATCCTCTAATTAATAGTAATTAAGTATCAATCCTTTATTTTTTATTTAATCACAAGCTTGGTGCTTGATTTTTTTCCTTGTTTAAATAAACTTGGATAAGCAGTTGGAACAAAATAAAAAGTATTAGTAAAATTAAAGAAATTATTATTGATTTATCGTGTTCCTGACTTTAACCAGGTTAGCAGTGGTGGGATTCTGGGCTTTCTACATTTGTCTATCTCTCTCTCCAACTCTCTGTCTATCTATCTATCACCTATCTACCTACCTATCTATTTTATTTAATCTGAAGAATCTGGTAATATACATATTATTATCCTGAGTTTACAAATGAGGAAAGTGAGGTTTAGTATGAATACATTTACTGCTTATTTGTATTTTCTAGCTTTCTATAACGAAACATCTGCTGATTATATAATAAAAACTACACTTATTTGGTCTTACTAAATATTTATTTTTTTTAAATTATATGGAATTTTAAGAGAGCAATTTCTAATACTTAGTGAAATTTAATTTCTTCTATTTTGTGCATATTTCACTTCAGAGGTGGGAGTAATTTCTATCAAGTCCATTGCAAAACAACTTTCTATAAATAGAATTCTGCTTTTACCTTCGAGTTTAATATTAAATCAGAATTTGTTTTGTAAAATGTTCTGGGTATGAAAAGGAAAGAAAATTATTCTGGAGTTCTAACTTAAAACTATGTATTTTTTAAATGGTAAAAAAGAATAATAATATGTGTTAGTGGATAAAGAAACCTTCAATACTGTGAAGGATGGTGCTGTAATTTTACAAAGAGGTTAACTTCCTCAAAGTCACAGAGCTGGTTGCTAAGGGCTGAACCTTCCTATTCTCCACACCACATGCATGATACTAATAAGATCACCAAATTTGCAGAATGGGGATGTGACGCTCCTTGTTTTGTTTATTTGCCCACAGTAGCATAAATGTCTTAAATTACAACCAGTGATATTCAGGGAACAAGAGGCACAGAATCTAAATAGCTGGTCTGCTTATTACTAACTGCCCCCATTCCTTCCCCAGCTCCAATACTCTGTGGCAAAGCAACACACAAATCTACTTAGCTGAATCTGTTTCTATCAATCTGGACACTGCTGTCTTATAGAAATAAATGGGTTGACTTGCACGGAAGTAAGAAGCAGGCACCAGCAAAAGTCACCCAAAATTTAAACTGCTATAGTAAATGAACTGATTGAGGGAGTCACTGACTGGCACAGATTAGATTCTGGGCAGATAGGATAGCAGTGGGGGTGCTAATTTACTAAAACTCCTTCTGCATGTCTCTGCAGAATCAGGTCTATTTTCTTTAAAAATGTTTAAATCTGTTCTGTAGTACTTTCTGTAATGGTTAATACCTACCTCACCCACCTGTTTGAATGAGACAAATATTGAATCTGAATCATAATATGTGAGATTATTGTTTCTTTCTGAAATTTATAAGATGTTCTTCATTTGAACCAGTTCCTAAAAAATATTGAAAATGTGTCTTCCACTGAGAAATATTGCTAGGAACTGACTTTAAAAGTTAGCTTCCTTGTTCTCCCTAGCTCAGCCACTTCATCTTCAGAAACATCTATTCCTGAAAACTAATTTGATGAAAACCATTCTAACAATGTAAAATAAAGTAACACTAACGGTTTTCTCTAAACATCTGGCTCTGCTACCTCATGAGAGTGTTTTTCATGCAATTACATAAAGTGATTCAGGCAGATATTTGAGTTGGAACACAATTTTCATTAGGGTTCTCAGCATTCTTGAAGGTTAGATAAATCTCAGGAAATCTGTAGTTGACTCATCCAATTACCTCCTTGCCATAGCTCCCAGTGATGAGCGCTGATGTCAGTCTTTCCTCATAGGCAAGGGGGAACTTAACTTAATGATGAGATATACAAATAGAATGTCAAACTTAATATGGTATTTATTCCTCATGAGCTTGTGAGTTATACTTGAATTATTTGAGGTAAAGAAGAAATAATACTATTCTGGAAGTTTCTCTACCACCAAAGGAAGCCCCAGGCCACAAATCCTATTAGTTTATAATTAAATTATTTTTTAAGATATAATTAAATGATTAATCTGATGTTATCATATGCAAAAGGATCAGAGGACGGGGCTTTCTTCAGTGTAGTAAAATCCTTAATTATGCCAGAATTCAAATAAACATAAACTTAACTTTCTCTCTCTTTTATTTTCATACATCCTCTCACCCTCTTTTTCCTCTTCTTTCCCCCATTTTCCTCCCTACTGTTTCCTTCTTCCTTTCCCTCCTCCTTCTCTCCCTTCCTTCCTGCCTTTCTTCTATTGCTCTTTCTTCTTCTTCTTCTTTTTTTTCTTTAATACTTGAATGAAGACAGAACAGAAAGGTAATACCAGGGACTTAAATGTAAAAATAAGCATAATAACTTAATCTCCATGCAATGTCTTGAAGTTAGTAGGTTCTAAAAAAGCATGTTTACCTGGGCTTTCTTCAATGCTGTCCCAGGAAAAAAATTTTCAAATGACACCTTGAGGGCCTGTGGGGTCCAGAATCACGCAAGATTTTTTGATCATCACAAGATACTTACACAAAAGATCAGCATTTCATTACCTAAGCATTTTTTTAAAATAAGTTTTTAGCTGTAACTCACATCAGATCACATCTCATGCTGATTGTTGGAGAGAGACATAAATTCTGGGATGAAGAAAGCCCACTGGTTTTCAAAAAAAAAATAAAAATCTTTTTTCTAGAGCGCAAATAATATTCTCTTTTTGATATGAGGAAGAAATACACTTTACATTTATCTGATTTTTATCTTATATCTAACATTCTTTAATCAAGTTGTTTCAACACTGTTGTCAAGAACATGATGAATTCAACTGTCATTACAATTGACTTGTAAGAGAATTTTATAAAGAAAAGTGACCCCAGGAAGAGCTAGAAGTGTGGGTTTGGGCTAAAGGTAATAGCTGGGGATGGGTGTTGGGAGGCTACTAGATTAAGAATGTCCCCAGCGAGGAGGAGGCTACAAAAGGGCTCATCCTTTAAAGAAATTACATTTGCACAAAGTGGATTGTTGAATGTACTTTTGGTGGGGAGGATGGACAGTTAGGGGGCTGCAAAGAAGCCAGACTAAGTGTCTAATAAAGCACCAGAATGATACATTTCTGATGACTGCAATGTGACTGAAATGTAGTCAGCTGTTCTCAACTCTTTCTTAGCTTTAATTGACCTACAATATATTCTTTTTTTAAATTTATTTTTATTTTTTATAAACATATAATATATTTTTATCCCCAGGGGTACAGGTCTGTGAATCTCCAGGTTTACACACTTCACAGCACTCACCATAGCACATACCCTCCCCAATGTCCATAACCCCAACTCCCTCTCTTAACCCCCCCTCCCCCCAGCAACCCTCAGTTTGTTTTGTGAAATTAAGAGTCACTTATGGGGGTGCCTGGGTAGCTCAGTGGGTTAAGCCTCTGCCTTCGGCTCAGGTCATGATCTCAGGGTCCTGGGATCGAGCCCCACATCGGGCTCTCTGCTCAGCAGGGAGCCTGCTTCCCCCTCTCTCTCTGCCTGCTGCTCTGCCTACTTGTGATCTCTGTCTGTCAAATAAATAAATAAAATCTTAAAAAAAAAAAAAAGAGTCACTTATGGTTTGTCTCCCTCCCACTCCCATCTTGTTTCATTTGTTCTTCTCCTACCCCCTTAACCCCCCATGTTGCATTTCCACTTCCTCATTTCAGGGAGATCATATGATAGTTGTCTTTCTCCGATTGACTTATTTCGCTAAGCATGATACCCTCTAGTTCCATCCACGTCATCGCAAATGGCAAGAATTCATTTCTTTTGACGGCTGCATAGTATTCCATTGTGTATATATACCATATCTTCTTTATCCATTCATCTGTTGATGGACATCTAGGTTCTTTCCATAGTTTGGCTATTGTAGACATTGCTGCTATAAACATTCAGGTTCATGTGCCCCTTTGGATCACTACATTTGTATCTTTAGGGTAAATAAATACCCAGTATTGCAATTGCTGGGTCATAGGATATCTCTATTTTCAACATTTTGAGGAACCTCCATGCTGTTTTCCAGAGTGGTTGCACCAGCTTGCATTCCCACCAACAGTGTAGGAGGGTTCCCCTTTCTCCGCATCCTCACCAGCATCTGTCATTTCCTGACTTGTTAATTTTAGCCATTCTGACTGGTGTGAGGTGGTATCTCATTGTGGTTTTGATTTGTATTTCCCTGATGCCAAGTGATACGGAGCACTTTTTCATGTGTCTGTTGGCCATCTGGATGTCTTCTTTGCAGAAATGTCTGTTCATGTCTTCTGCCCATTTCTTGATTGGATTGTTTGTTCTTTGGGTGTTGGGTTTGCTAAGTTCTTTATAGTCACCTACAATATATTCTTAATAGTTAAAGGGGCTACCATGGTGATGATTCTTGGTGGTATAGAGCAGGGATAGGGAACTTCAAGTGAATCAGGCTTTTGGAACAGTCTCATTTTGATTCAGCTATGTCCTCTTTTGGGGATGGGGGTGGCTGTCATTAAGCCTTGTTTAAATCACATGAATTATATCATCATTCTATTTAGGAAGGAAACTACACACACACAAAAAAGGCACTTTGATTAAGTTACTTAGCTGGCAGGAGCAGATTTGTGTACAATACCTGGTCACTAAACTACCTTTAAAGAGTGTGGATTATTGTTCATCAAAAAGAATTATGGATACAGATGTAGGGGCAGAGAGAAATTGCTGTGCTAAACAGGGGAATGGGTTGGGACCATTTGTGAGGTAATGAGGAGACCCATAATTGGTGTCAAGGGGAGAACAAAACTAGAGAGAACTGTAGGGTTAACAAAGAGTAGTTTTTGAAATGATTTTCAAGAATTTACTGAGTTTCCTCTATAAAATTTTTAGTAAATTTGTCATTGTTCACTAATATTTTGGTACAAATGGGGGAAATGTGGGAGTAAGGTGACAAGCACTTAATTTCTCTGGACCTGTTTTCTCATTTTAAAAATCAGAATCATGATTCTGTGGAGATAACTAACCCTTAACCTCTTTCCAAAAGAAAGTTTGTCTATCCTATAATTCTACTGGGATTTATAGCCAATAAGAAAAAGTTTGCAACTGAAAGACTTGAACTGACAGAGTAAATAGGAGAAAGGAGTTCTTGCTTTTTGTAAAAAATTACTTGGATGGCGTAAAAATAATCCTTCTGCCCTATTACAACCATTATTATTCTTTAGTATATTTTCCCAGTATGCTGTTTTCACTTTATACAATTATAACTATAACATATAAATGATATTTTCTTCCTTTTTAAATTTCCATGCAGAGTTCTTGTGATAGTATTCATATTTACATGCATCTATGCCTCTATGATTTATCGTCTATTTATCTAATTATCAGTTTTTTTTTTCTATTCTATCAATAATCTCTGAATTTAGCTTTCCAGCTCTCTAGAAACTTATTTACCTGAGGTTCACCTCTCAGTTCTTAATTAATGACCTTTTAATTGCTTTAGTCCTGATATAGTTTGGTCTGAAAATAGTGTTAATAAATATATTTGCTGTGCATGGTCTTTATAACCATCAGTTAAAAATATTTTATATAAACATGGAAGATCTTCCAAAATGTACCCACTTGTTATTCTATTTTTGAATATAAAGTTGTTTGTGAATCTTCACTATTTTAAATAACTCTGTAATGTACAACTTTATAAGACAAATTTGTTTATCTTTTAGATTATTTCCTTGGGAAAGATTCATAAAGATGAAATCAATTGCTGTAAATTTTTAAATGAATCTTTATAATACGTAGTGTCAAATTAAGAAAGGCAAAAAACATTCATATTTTAATTGAACCAAATCAAAGACATTGCTTATTTGTACTCCAGTTTTTCTTCAAATCCAAAAGTTTCTTAGTGTATTTTTTACAACTAAAGGAGTGTTCAGTCATATATTTATGATAACAGTTCTGTTGTTCATATTCTCTCCTTGCTTTCCCCACCAATACCCAGAAGTGCATGAAATGTGAAGATTTATTCCAAATTAAGTACTCCAAATCTTATTTGGTCAATAAAGGTGTAAGTGAAATGACAGTTTTCTATTTAATTGAATAGCCAAACTCTAATGAGATAATACCTAACCCTGATAATGCTTGGCTGGCCACCTGACTGATGAATGAATAACATAATCTGCAAACATAACTGATTTTCTTTATTGAAAGGGAAAAACAAGTGGCAAAACTGAATCTACTTGCTAGCTGGAGCCTTCTTCCTTTGCTCCCAGTAAATCCTCTTTCTGGGAGTCAGGTGTCAGCTTAGAAGAAGGAAGCTTCATAATGCCCAAAGGGGCAAGTGGGACTGGCAGAGGGGATTGACTTAGGTGACTATAAGTTACATATCAAACATCTAAAGGAACCAATCAGAGAAGTTCACTCATTATACTTGTCTTTTTCCTTCCAGCAGCTGAATAAACATGATTATTTCAACAGGAGTTGCAATATTGAAACTATTGATTTTGAGGTTTTAAAAATTTCTTCTGGATGTAGTCTACTCTTTGGAAAAGAAAAAAATAGCACTTTCACTCTTTTATTTGCCAAAGAAAGCAATACAAAGTGAAACAAATATTCCCCCGTCTAATTACTGTCCCTAAACAGAATATATTCATGTACATAATAATAGTTACTTCATACTAAGTGATATCTGTGTTGTAAATCTGGGCTCATTGCTGTTTTAGAATACCTGTTTTATAACCAGAAAAGTAATTTTGAAACTAAACATTAATACTTAAAGTTCGTTCAAAATCTGTCATGTATAAGGCACTATAAGCAGTATAAAATTAGTCATATTGATGAAAATGGATTCTAATTTCAAGAGTAAATTTTAAGATAATATTAAATGATAATGCTAAAAGGAGGCAGCATTTATTTATATTTATATATAAATATCAATATATTAAATTATATAAAATTTTAAAATATACTGTATCAAAGTATAGTTACAAAACTTGAATAGGATGTTTTAATAGTTCATCAACTTGTGATACAGGATACAGTTTCTTTTGGAATTCTTTTGGAATTGCAGGTAGTTGCTTCTTCAGGTGAGTTTTGATTAATATTCCAAAAAAAATAAGGTTGTTCTCACTCACGGAACTTGGATAAAAGTGGTATGTGATTCTTAGCCTGTGGAATGTGTGGCAGGAAACCTGCCAAGCTTATTGCAAACTTAGCTATAGGATACAGAAAGAAGACAGTAATCGGTGGCAAGAAGATATACTGCCTTCTAATCAGCCACTGAATTTTTACATCCTGAACAAAATATTTCAGTACGTGTGTGTGTGGATATGTGTGTGTGTGTGTGTGTGTGTGTGTGTGTGTCAGGAATATAATCCTTACTCATCCCATTACCAGGTTAGAGATAGTTGCTTAGTTGCAAAAGTCCTGATGTGATTAACCATTTAGAAGGTTAATATAGCCTTTTCCCTCATTATTTATTCTTCATTTTACTATGGGGATAATTCCCTGAAAACTTCACACTTTTGAGACTAGTGAGACCTATGCTATGCTGTCCGATATATTCCAATATAGTAGCCACCAGTCTATTTATATTTAAATTTAAATGAATTAAAATTAAATAAAATTGAAAATCATGTTGCTTAGTCCCACTAGACCCATTTCAAGTGCTATCAATAGCCATAAATGGTCATTGACTACCGTACCAGACAGTGCAGTTCTGGGGTGATAGGATATTTTCATCATGGCAGAGAGCTCTGATGTACAGTGCTGAGCAACACTAGGTATTTTTATAAAGTATCCCCTTTCTAATTAGAATCCTATATCTTGCTTGACTTCTCAAATAACAAAGAGTAAATGGCATAGTAAGCAAATAAAATAGTGAATAATAAATTAAAATGAATGCCAACTTAAAGCATGAAATTACAGTTGTTTAATGTGGCATATGTGGGTTCATAGTAAAAATGAAGACAATTTTTAAATGGACTGGTAAAGCAATCTCAAAAGGAAATTTGATGATGTCTATAGGCTGGGCCCAGGGACAGAATTGTGTAGGTACAGATAACACACAATTCACAGGGACAGCACAATTTCAAGTAGACCTCTAAGTTTTTGGTCCAGTGGATTTCTATCTGCCATCTTAAAATTGTAATTTTTCTCTCCTTCATTTCTTCAAATTATTGCAGAACTAGAAAGGAAAATAAAATTCTCTACTTGAATAATGATATTCCCCCCCCCTTTTTTTTGAATTAGGTGTTTCCTAATCATAGTTTGTATATTACAGGGAGAAACTTTTCTATTTGAGATACTATCAAACAATGATCTATTGAGACTTTACCTGGATGACCCCTTTTTAATTTCAGAAGGTATACAGAAGATATTTCAAACAAAGAATTTCAACCTAATTCAGTTAAGAATAATAGGTTATAATAGATTTTGAATATTACCTCACAGAAAAAAAATCAAAATAATTGTGAAAGAAAATATAAATATTTTAGAAGAAAACATAAGAATATCTTTGTGAGTTGGGGTAGGCCAAAATTTCTAACTATAAAGGGAAAAATGGTAAATCATATTAAATTGAAATTAAAGACTTCTGTTCATCAAGGCATCAGGAAGAGAGTGAGAAGTCAAGACACAGAATGACAAATGTACTTGTAATATATACCATAGACAAAGGATTTATAACCAAAATATATAACTCCTGCAAGTAATTAAGAAAAAGACAAAAACCCCAATAGAGAAATGGGCAAAAGTTATAAACTTGAACTTCAAAAAGAGGAAGGTATCCAATATATGTTGCTTATATGCAAAATTCTTTTTCAGCTATATTAATCATCAGGAATGCAGATTCAAACTATATGATCTTACAGTATATCCATCAAAATGGCAATGATGAGAAACACTGAAAATACCAACCGTCGAACCCTACAGACTGGAGTGTAAATTTGATCAAACCTGTTGGAAAACTGGTGTTAAAACTGATCACATGCATAACCTATCAGTAGCAGTTCCACTTCTAGGTTTATACCCAACAGAACTACATACACATGTGCAGCCAAGGGAAAGCACCAAAAGGCATGCATGAGAAAGTTTATAGCAGCATACCCACCAATATTCATAAGCATACCCAACTGGAAACAACCCAAGTGTTCATCAAAGAGTAAAATGGATTTATCCTAATCTATTTCTGCAGAGGAATACTGTATAATGGTGAGTATGAAAGAACTACAGATATGCAACAACAGTAGAATATGTTTCATACATATAATATTAACTAAAAGAAACAAGACACATTAAGATGCATAAGTGATGAGTCCACTTATATAAATTCAGAAGTCATGTAAACTCATCTATTAGCAAAATCAAGATGGTGGTTACTCTTGGGTTAGTGATTAAGAGGGGAGTTTGGTTACATGGTGTGTTCACTTTGTATATACTTACAATGTGCACTTTTTTGTGTGTGTATAATGTTTCCATACATTCAATTAAATTTAATAAAATATCCATGTTAAAAAATGAGTAACAGGTCATCAATTTATGACTTTGTTACAGAGAAGATATGCATTTGGACCAAGGCCTTTCATAAAGTTCCTGTGCCACTAAGTATATCCAGGTGGAAAGTCTAATTATTAATATTCACTTTTCTCCTGTGAAAGGACCTATAGAAAGTGAGAACACTTCACATAAATCTATAGGTAAAAAAGCTTCCTGGGGCTTTAGAAGACAATTAAGGAAAGCTTAGTAAGTTACATATCCAGGACCCCTCCATAGGGCTTTTGTTTCCTGAGTCCTACCAGAGGCTCATGGAAAGTCATTTGGTTGCCTTAGTCCCAGGACAAGGCACTCTGACGTCAATGAAATCAACAGCATGAGCAGCAGGAGAAAGAAGAGCCTGACTTATTAAAGTAATGTTTTCTGTTATCACATATGGACCTCAATAACCTCTGAAGGTTGTCAGAATTATGGCCTGAAAAAACATTGATGCATCTGCTTACTCATGATATATCAGTGTCCGTTCAGAAAACTCAGAGTGGTGGTACAAAATGTACTCAGATCACCATGGACACCTTTCCAGTGAAATCTCAAGCTACCTGTCCCTGACTATTTTACACTTACACATGTACATACATGCATACATTTGGTTTGCTAACTTATTCAAAAGATGACTAATGTGGGGTCTACACTGTACAAGTCATTTATAGTGAAAGCAAAATGGAACTTAATGCTGCTGCTGGAAATTAACTCTATTTCAAATTCTCTTGGGATAAATGTCATGCTTCCAATGTTCTTCTTCTCTGGTGCCAAAAATCTGCAAGTGAAAAATTGTATGCTCAATTAAGTCCAGAAAACCAGACTAGAGCTCCCAGACTGCACTCCTCACAGTTTGTATACTTTATGCCAAGACAAGTTAAGTTCATTACCTTCTAGGACATTTCTAAGATTAATATACACAGGAGAAAACAAACACTGCTAATATTCTCTTAAATTAGCTGGAGGGCATTTATAATAAGAAATCTTCCTAAAAGACATTAGAAAGGAAATTTTTAAAGGAGAATTTTCTTTTGAAACAGTAAGTTGCAAAAGTGTTTAAAAAGAATCACTAAAATGTTATGAGGCAAGTATTTGAAATAATTCCAAATATAGGAACAGAGTACTTCTTATTACTTTGCCAAAAGAAAGATTACTTTGTTGTTTGAAGGACTTGACTCATTAAAATCTACTTATATAGGTGAGAAGCTCCCAACTTTTGGAGAGAGAAATGTGATAATTCTTTGAACGCATCTGTCCAAGAGGTAGGGGTCCATGAAGAAGAAATTTAAGCCTGGAGAACACATTTCATTTGTGAATATTGAGGAGACCAACGAAGCCCACATTTAATCTACATTCTCCAAAAACACTTGTACCTTTTACACTCTGCTTATTCATGCTACTGGATTAACTAAGTACATAAGCTGTTGCTTTCAGCTCTGGTTCTCCTGTTTTCTGCCCGTAAAGGTCATACTGACTCATACACGAAACCTTTTGTTTATATCTCAGAGGTAGCTGACCCCATTGCACCTGCTTTTGAATATCTGGCAAGAGACAGGCTTGCAAATGAATATGGGTCTTTCAAGAAGTTGCTTATTTTAAAATGAAATTAGCATTTCTATAGGTGCCAAACCACTGGTAGAGGAGAATGCAGACCTCTGTGTAAGTGAAAACAGGTATATTGTGGGACTGAGGCAGTATCTGCATGTTCGCCTTACCCTGTGAACATGCCTCTAACTGACTGCTGTATGGATGAATGAAGAAATGAACAAAATCGTTTCCTTTGCCCTTTTTTACCTACTTGCCAACATTTTATCTTGTTTATAGAGACCTATCCTATGACTATGTCAAGGAGGAAACATGACTGAAATACATCTTTTTTTCACCAATACTACTTGCCCTTCCCCAGATATCAACTATAGGTATTATGTGACTAAAATCCTTACTCTCAGTGATTGATATTCGAGCATTTGAATGATCTTCCTTTTAGACTAACCAGTGCTTAAACCTTTCAAAGGATATGTGAGGAGACAAAAGTAATAAAGCTGGAGGGTCTGAGAATTAAATGTGGTGTGAGGAAATCAACGAATGCAATACTAAGAGGTTAGATTTCATTCTGTGACCTGTGGAGAATCAGTGGAGGCTTGGGACAGGGGAATACCATGGGCAGATGTGTGTCTTAGAAAGAAGTTCTAGTGGTCATGTGTTGAGAATCTAGAAACAGGAGGTTCATTTTAGAGGTCTAAAAGTATTAATACAGCAGAAAGTAATCCTAGGCTATTAGCCATCAGGATCGTGATTACTGCTGTGGGGTTAGTGACTGGGAGAGAGCACTAAGGGATTTCCAGAGTACTGGCAAGATTCTGCTTCTTGATCTTGGTGCTGGATATCTGCAAAAATGCAAATATGCACTGAGCTGTACATTTTGTGCATCTTTCTACATTTTTGTTACAGTTCAATAAAAAGTGTAAAAGAAAGATAATGATGCCTGAATTAACTCAGTGGGAGTGAATAAGAGGAAGTAGTTCCTAGAGATAGACACAAAGACTTGCACAATGACAATGATTTTCTAGAAATTTTCTAGAAATCCTCGCTATTGTGCAATATGTATAAATCTTCTCTGTGGACAGTATAAACTAAATCTAATCATGATTTCTTTTGGACTGAAGTAGATGCTGTGGTGACCCCATTTGAAACCATGTGACATTTATGCTGACAAGAGTTTGCTCTAGCTGTCACATGCTAACGACGAGTGACAAGGACCTACCTGGACAGAGAAGTCCCTGAGACACTACATCTGCCATCCCCATTAAATAACCTGGGTAGGAGGGCTGGTTTTCCCTAGCAATTATAGTTCTAGTAGGGAAGGTTGGTTCATAGGATCTGGTATGTTTGAGGTATGGAGTATATTTTCTTTGACAGTGCAAGGTAGCTCATGAGATTTGTAATAAAAAAGTATGTTTGGGTTATAGGTTTCTGGCAAGCAAGATTTCTTTTATATTCCTTACTGTCATCCAATACAACATTTTGTGTGTTTCATGAAAGACTTGCTCACTTATTGTCATGAAGGGAAAGGTAACTGGTATTTTCAGAATTTTGTTTATTTATGGAAAATATCCTTCTATCTTAATTTCCCCAGATACATACATTTTACCTTTAAATTAGAGAACCACAAAATTTTGTCAGATGTATCAAAAATTATTAACAACCATTCTAGGATCAATCCATATCATAGCTATAAAAGACAAATTGAAATTTTTCCTCTATTAGGTAAAATGATTTTTATATTCTTATAAGGATAAGATGATAATATGTATTTCTTTCATGGTTAATCCCTTTCAATACCTAATACTCTACTAGGATACTTAAATATATCACCAATATAAAATGCTCACTGCACAATTGCCACATAAGGATAGAATATCCTAATTTCAGTCCCTATTTATTCCCAAATTGGTCCCTATTTTTCTAAAACCCTCAGTACAATGAACACATTCATTAGTGCCCCTCTTTGTTTCTGAGGCAATGGACTCTTCTCTCGGCAATGGTGATTCAAGATGTTGGAGGGAATAAGGCCAGGACTGTCACTAGCCTTGCCTTTCAAAATATTCCAATCACATATTAATCCTTTTCCAAATAGATTCCGGACAAATCCATTTTGACCCAGAACCAGAATAATGAAGCCAAATCTAGAATCATCCATTTTGGCTAAGGTCGCATCACTGGCAAATACATTTTTCAAAATATCGTTTTGTAACGAATTAAATCCAATTCCTTTCCACATGGGAAAAAGCCAATAACGAAAGCTGATGATTGTAAAAGTGAGACCAAAGAGCCACAGGACATATTTACTTTGGAAAGAAAGTTAAAAGACTAAGTTAAGCCATAAAACATTTTACACCAGTTTAGATTAAACCAACAGTTTAAAAGATAAATATTTTGCATTTTTTATGCAGATGTCCAAGATAAAAATAGCCATTGTGCTAAGAAAGCTTAAGATTACCATAGAAAATCTTCCATAAATGAGGTACATGCAAAAAGGGAAGCAGGTCATTTAATAGGGTTTTTTTAAAAACTGTTTTTCAGGGGCACCTGGGTTGCTCGGTGGGTTGGGCCTCTGCCTTTGGCTCGGGGTCATGGCCCCGGGGTCCTGGGATTGGGCCCCACACCCCCACATCGGGCTCTCTGCTCAGCGGGGAACTGCCTCCCCACCCCCCTGCCTACCTCTCTGCCTACTTGTGATCTCTCTCTGTCGAGTGGATAGATGGAATCTTAAAAAACAAACAAACAAACACCTGTTTTTCAAAGATAATGAATTCTTAAATAATATATATAGCTCAAGGAGACCTTGCAGAGTGGGGGCCAAGAAAATAAATACCCTGATCTTGCTTTATTCTCTCCCTCTGATCTTATATGAGGCTCTATCTTGGGTAAGCTGAAATCTAACTGGAATCCAGAGGGCACTGTGGGGGTTAGGGAAGTGGTGGGGGAATAGGGAGAAAAAGGACATTGACATCATTCACCGCAGATCCATATCCAAGGGAGTGAGCAGGTGGAGGTTGGAGAGTGGACCTTGAGGAGGGATTTAAAGACATCTGGGCCAGACCACTAGCCAATGAACAGAGGAAACTAAAAGATTCTGCTTTCCACCCTCAGAGATCCATTTTCTACCTTAAAGGCTAAGAAAATTTTCTTTTCCTCTTGTTCTTTACTTAAACTGGCTTATTTGTACTTATTCTCATGGTTTAATTCATAAAAATAACCCTTTATGCATTTGAAGATGATAAAGATTTCTCCTAGTCTTATTTTTTGTAGCTTGAGGTTAAGTTATACCCAGAACAACCCCTATCTTTCTCTCTGACTTCCATCTGGACATTCTTTAAAAAAATATCCATCTTTTAAGAATATTGTTTGGTATTGCCATATACTTGAATTTTTCTTGTGTTCACACATGCATACACATTATCCAAATTCTAACATGTCCTACACGTAAATGTATTTTCTTATTGAGGTCATGTTGAATTGTAATTCTAGAATTAACAGTATGAACTAGTTTAGCAACAGCTGTAAATTTGTAAGCATACTCCCCTTTCATTCTCTGGGTTATCAAATAGATATATTGAGAAAGGTCAGCCTAAGGGATGACTCTTATGAGCCTTTAGGTGATTGTATATAATGTTTAACTCTTTCTTAGATATGATCTCAAAGCTAAACACTGGCTGTACAGAGATTAGAATGGTCAAGATTATCCCATTCTAGTTGGAGATGAAAATGTCTTTATGGCAGAGATAAAACTTTGTTTCTTAGAATAACTCTTACCATTTCTCATTAGTACTCATTCTTGGCTACCTACTTTGTGACTACCATAAAGTGAAAGAAAAGCATTTTGATATGATTTTCCCTTCATAATATTAGTGTTATTTCATAGAATTCTCTAGGATGGACCCAGTCCTAGACGCCATTTATCGAGACTTTGGTTAAAGTATACACTGAACTCTTTTATCAATTCTCACATGACTCAGAAGTTATATAATAGACACTTTGGTGCCCCCTTGGGTCCCTTTTGCCAGCTCTGTCTCCCAGCTTTTCTGTGTGTTGTTGCTAACTGCTCGTACCTGTGATCTTCAAAGGCTTGCTTTTGGACACTGGAGGCTTGCACCTAAGCAGAGTCAGAAGGTTGGGGGGTGTAATAAAACACAATCATTATATAACTCAAACATGTTTAAGTAAGTTGATGTGATATTTTCTGTGTAATAGTGGTGAAGAGTCTGTGTTCTGGTGCATAATCATCTCATTTTATTTAGAATTTATGACAAACAGGTTTTAGTGCAGGAAACAAAAAATATAATGCATTTTAAGCAAAAATGATTTAAATACAGTGACTTATAATGGTAATTATTGGAAGGGCTAATAAGAAAATGCTAGGCTGGTGTCCCAAGAGTGACTCACAAAATAGCACAAGATTCACCTGCTGGGAAAAAGATGGGGAATCAGAGGTCACCATTGAAAAGAATGAGTTCAAGAACATGCCCCTAGAGCTGCAATCTTAGGATCAGGAAGGACCAGTTGCTACAACTGCTTAACACTGTATGTGGAACATACCTGTCTCTGTGACAAATATCTCAGCATCCATTATTGTGGTGACTGGATGCCAGAATATCTATAAATATTCCTGGCAGCAGAAAACAGCCAAAAAGTAGAATAAGGATAAGATGACCTTCATCTCATTTGTGCATTCCAAATATCTCATGATTGCTTCTGACTGGTAGACCAAAATCCTAGCTGCAAAAATGTCAGGGAAGTAGAGGTTCAAGATTTCCAGTCATTGGAGTACTAGACAACATACTTGAAGGGGGTGGGAATATAGCGGGTGCTAATCTGGGCCATTGTGTTACATAACTTCTAAGGAGCATTGTTCATCATGCAAATGGTGGTCTGGCACTGTCAACTAACTACATTGCTTACAGTACCAATTAAAGATTATCCAGAATCAAGTGTTTAAATTCAAGCATCACATTTAAAAATGCACATGAAAAAAGAGTGTGTGTTCATGGTAGCCATTAATATGGTAAGACATTTTTAAAAGTTCATTAAAGGAAAGAAGGATGGAAATGGAAGTTAACATTACAATCTATAAACATCTGAGGAAGCAAGTACAGACTTGTTAGGAGATTCAGTTTATGGCAAAAGAAAGACCAACGAGGATAAGTTAACAAGGAAGCAGGGTTTTTCCTTTGAAATTTTATTTAATATTTATTATTTAATTTTATTTATATTTAATTTTTAATTTTTTATTTAATAATAATTTTTTATTTAATATTCCTTTCAAATCTAAGATTCTATAATCCTTCTGATATTTACAGATCTAGGTTTCTTAGTACTTTTTGGAAGATTTAAAGTAAAGTATGATTTAAACAGCTCCTTTAATTTCATTATTTTTTTAACATGAATTCTACATGTTTAGATGTGTAAGATTTTCATTTGTTTTACTACCTCTGTTATTTTTATTTCATTCAAAAATTGACTTTTCCTTATATGTGCTTAAATAACAGCTTTATATCCTACAAAATTTCAAGAGAAACATGCTCTGAAATTTAAAAGGCATTATGAATGTTTTTGTGTTATTTTTTGAAAATACTTAATTGTTGGAAAAAAGAAGTGAAGGCGTAGATTAGTAGTTTGGGCAATTGTGAATCAAAATGCATTTTAATAGGAAAAAATGCAGTCTATTAATAATTTGAAAAATAATAATCCAAAACTCAAGTATTTTATGGGCAGAAGAAACCTAGACTACTGAATTGCCAAAGAGACATAGATGAAACCAGAGAGCAAATGATTTTGCCATGTGTGGTGTCAATAAATTAAGACTGATGCAACATTGGCCTGTAAGAAGGGATCCTCATGGACCAGGGTGGAGATGGTTTACAGTTTCAGCAGTGCAACAGTCAGCTTGGGGCAACTGAATTCTAGAAATAAATGAGAGAGAAGTGTAGAGATTTCAAGAAACAGATAGGTAAAAATAATTGAGACCTGAATATGTATACACAAGAGTGATAGAGAAATTGTATGCTAAGTCTAAGAAAGTAATGCTTTAAAGGTTATAGATAAATACTATAAATAAAATACCTAAAATTAAAATCTATTTCATGCAACTAATCAATCTGGGAAACTGCAGTAGAATGTATAAAAAAGAACACTTCATATGAAAACTCTTGGATTGAATAATAACTAAAAAATAATCCCCATCATTTTAGGAAGAAATAAGAAAAGAAATATTCATTCCAAGTCAATAATTGCTTAAATCAGCAACAAATTACAAATCTCATACTTTCCAATGTACCTTATTTGCTGACAGAAGAAAAGTATGTAAGTCATATCTTGACAATATGCATATAAAAAACGGAATTTACATCAAAACAATTAGCACATAGGCAAAGTTGATATTTAAATACAGCAGCTCTAATTTTGGTTTATATGCAATGTAAATAAAAGAAATATTTTTTTTTCTTGAAAATCAAGGATACTTTACTTTTCATAGTATACTTTAGTTCAATTTCTTTAATTAACAGCATTCATCCATCTTATCATAAATTGGGCAGTAGTTTTTCTAAGTAGCTACAATGATTTTCACATATTAAGCTGAGCCTCCTTGTCTACTATTGTGTGATTCTGAAAGTATTTAGCTTAACTACTTACCCTTAGGCTGTGTTCCTTTTCGATGATAAAACATTAGAAAAACAGTAAACGTTTTGATCAGTCAACCAATTTGTTTTCCTGCACCACACTTGCTCAGATAGATAACAGGGATGGGCATAGGTGAGAAAAAGAAAGGTTTGCTGATCCCCATCAGGCCAAAAATGATCAGCTTGTCCGTGTGACTTCGGGAGATGAGACTTTCCTTGTGGGGAAAGCAGAGGAGACCTGCTGTCAGTGAGGTTGGCTAGTGTGCTGCAAGATCAATTAACTATGTGGACGTGTACCCCTGCACCCATGACCTACTATGTACCAGGCACTGTGTTCATTTATATTTACTCGACATTTATCCTCATCAATTTCCTTAGCCTTCTGAGGAAGATAATATTATTATATCATCTTCATTACACAGTTAAGATCTCACAGTTGAGATCACAATCTCATGAAATTGAGATGCAGAGAGGCTAAACAACTTGCAGTAGACAAACACAGTATTCAAATACAGGCTCTTAACCATCAGTTAAGCTCTACTGCTTCTATTACTTGGCATGAGAAAGAGATCAACTAACGTTCTTTGTTATTTTGAATATAAAATTTTGCTTACACTTAAAATGGAAAGGATATTAGCATTAAGCTAGTTTTCCCAGTTTGCTCATCTCTTCTGGACCTTAATATTTAACAGGCGATGTGTGCTTTCAGATTTCAATTGGTATGATCTAAAGGATTTTTGTATCAGTGAATTGATATGAGGAGACATAAGATGAATTGGGGTTAGTGGCTCTTTCTCCTTATTTGAAGATGTGGCTAGAGCAGAAAATTGAAGGGGGCCCATCAATTTCCTTCTATCAGAGCCATATTTGTCATTCAGCTTCATCTGAGTTCATTCGGTAATATCAGTGGAAGAAATAGTTTGATCAATCAAAAAAACTTCTTTGGGGAAAAAACAACAACAACAACAACAACAAAGAAAAAACAAAAAAAACCTTACTTGGTGTTTTAACTAGGTCCTTAAGCCAGACTTTGAGTTTACTGATTTGACCACTATATTGAAAATTTAAAAAAATGTAAATATATTTATTTTTGTGGCATATATATATGTATATATATATGTATATATACATACATACATATATATATATAAAGTTTTATTTGAGAGAGAGAGAGAGTGAGAGAAAGAGAGCATGAGCAGGGGTGAGGGATAGAAGGAGAAGCAGACTTCCCACAGAGCAGAGAGCCCAATGCAGAACTCCATCCCACGACCCTGGGATCATGACCTAAGCTGAAGGCAGACATTTAACTGACTAAGGAACCCAGGTGTCTATATATATATATATATATATATATATATATATATACACACATACAGACACACATACTAATGGCATGTAGATCCAACTGGTATAAGAGAATATCATTTGTAATAATAGCAAGTCTTAAGAGTTCTTTACTGTTCCAAGTGCTAGGAGAGGTACCATGGCAAAAAATAAATTCATTTTTATGTTTGACTCTATGTTCTTACAGACATTAAAAAGGGATAGTTTTCTTTACATTGTGTTAAAAATAATTTTATAGTAAATTCTGAAACTTTAAAAATACCTATCACATCTTCACAAACCATGATGGCAACTATGTTAATTTTTCACCATAATCTTGCTGGAATTTATTATATCAGTGCTCTCTACAGTGTTAAGTGTGAAGTTTCCAATTATCTAATTCCTTAGCCAGAAATGATGGCTGTTAAATTTGTTTTTTATCAGAACTCTTGTATGTTTCTGTTTCTAGCATATTCTGTACAAAAATAAGTAATAGTATATGAGGCAACTGACTTGTAATGTAACCCATATCCCATTTAGAACAATACTTCTTAATTCTGGAAGCATACACGAATCCTCCAGAGAGACTGTAAAACATAAGAATTCTTGGGCTCCCCCTCAAGACATTCTGATTTAATTTATTTGGAGTAGAGTCCTAGTATCAGAATTTTTAAAAGTGCTCAGGTGAAGATTAGAAATAATGGTTTAGAGCTGTCCTTCATTTCACAAGACTTTGAGATGTCTATTTTCAAACATTTTTGAGAAGAACAATGACTTATCTGAACTATTAATAAGGTATGGTCAAACCTGTAATCAATGATTGACTTTATGTTTTCTTCTTAAAAAAGAATTTTTCAATTAAGAAAATACCACTAATAAGATCAAAGCAGGAAAAAAACATTGGAAGTT
Organism: Lontra canadensis; assembly: GCF_010015895.1. Classification (NCBI taxonomy): domain Eukaryota; kingdom Metazoa; phylum Chordata; class Mammalia; order Carnivora; family Mustelidae; genus Lontra; species Lontra canadensis. The sequence goes on along the minus strand of NW_022631008.1, from coordinate 971,729 downwards.
TATTCACATAGTTAATTAAATTCTGTGTAGCATACCTCAACTGAGGCAGGAGACACATAAGAAAAAGAAAACATTATCTTGGCTTTGATTGTATTAAATCTACAATTTAATGAGGAACTAGAGGAAAAGGCCAGTGTAGATCATCTGAGGAAGGAAGGAAGGGAGAGAGGTAAATGGAGTGTTATTCTCACGATTAAGAATATTTCACCTTACTTGCTCTTAGTCTTGATTTTATTTCCTAGGCTGAATCATTTGCTTCAGATTGCTGAAGAAAGATTGCTGAATCTTTCTCCTATTGCTTTCTTTTTCTCTTGACAATTCCTTATCATTCTCTAAATCATGAAAAGACTCTTTTATTATCAACCTAGATTTTTAGAGATCATGACCAAAAATTTCATGTCAGAGCAGTTGGATGAATGGATCCAAGTCTTCTGGAATATTTTTTCATTTGGATCTTGAATTTCTTAATACCTGTGTCTTTGAGCTCACTGAATTCTGTTTCATTTTGTCTTTTGTTGATGCCCTCTAGTCAAAGACCACCAGGAAGACACTTGTAGTTGAATAAGTAGGGTTTATTATTCATTGCAGTGAGAAAGAATATGGGGAACCATGAGGTCTCTCAGTGGATGGAACAGTGGCCCCCCCACTAATTCCCTGAACCTGTAAATGTTAATTTTATTTGGAAAGAGTCTTTGCAGATGGAATTAATTTAAAGCTCCTGAGATGAAGAGATCCTGGTCTGAGTAGGCACTAAATCCCATGACAGATGTTCTTATATGAGAAAAACAGAGGAGTGAATGATGTGACCATGGAGGCAAAGATGGGAATTATGGCACCACAAGGCCACAAACTAAGGAATGCCAACAGTTGTTAGAAAGTGGAAGAGATAAGGAAGGGAATCTCCCCTAGAGCCTCCAGAGAGAGTACAACCCTACTGACTGCTTGATTTCAGATTTCTAGCCTCTAGAATGTAAGCAAATAAATGTCTGTTGCTTCATGCCACTTGGTTTGTGGTAGTTTGTAATGGCAGCCACAGAACACTAATACACTCAGTGAAATGGTGTTGGGAAAGAAAACTACTATAGGATTTGGGGTTTGGTTGGGGATTTTGGAAAGGGACTAAAGAAGCAAGCATAGATTAGATGCTTAAGGATGATATTCTGTACTGGATATTTAAGGAGGATAGGAATATCAGAAAACAGGGCTAATTATATGATTGGGTACTCCTATAGAAAAGGAAAATTAGGACAAAGATAAAACTGAAATTTGTAAAATAATAGTCATTCATTTTGGCCAAGAGAAGAGGTATTTCGTATTTTGTAGGTGCCATGATTAACTTGTTTTTGTTTTTGCTTAGATAAATTTATGAAATAGCCTTACCTTTTCTCATTTTACTATGGCTTCAGAGTAAACTTTTCTGAGGTTGGTATTCTCTGAGTTTGTTTATGTCCAATAGGAAAATAACATGGCCTACATGCGAATGTCAGGACAATGTCAGAATATCAGTGGTTGCTCTATTATTCTATCTTGATTTGTTCAATTTGAGATCCTTTCTATCTCTTCCTGCTGAAGGAGCCAACCAGTTCTTGGTTAGGAGGTAAGTTTGTGCAGAACTGACATTTCATTCAAACCCTTCAGCATTGTTATTGCTGTTATTGTTGTTTTGTTTTGTTTCCTATTTGGAGGAGAGAACAGCCATATTTTATAAAATAATAATAATAATATTTTATAGTTCAAATTAAGCTTCAATTCATTATTTCTTTCTTTATTTATTTTTCAATTTATTTTCTTAATGTCCCTTCACACCAAGTTCATTTTGTGTTCCTAGGAATAAATCCTTCTTTGGGATTTTTGGTTTTCTGACCAGATTAGATTTGCTCTTTAGTGAAGCTATTTTTTATCATCCATTACCTGCTTGTCCAATGCATTGCTTTGTCTGCCTGTCTGTCTTGAATGTTGTTTGTCTATAAGAGTAAAAGTCTATAGGATTAGGAAGGACTGTAACTCTCTTCTCAAGCCAACCTAGAGGCTGACAGTTCAGAAGATTTTTCTTCAGTATCCTTTGGACAACTTTGGTCCCAGGTCACCATTTCAAAACCTTGTAAGGACTTTTTCTTCAGTCTTATTTTTGTGTTCCTGAGAATTGTTTTTGTTTTAGTTTAATTTGTCCTGAATTAGGAGGTTTTATGGTCCCTGATGGGTGACAATTGGTCTTTGACCAATTTCTAGTGACTAAAGTTCACCTAAGTACAATTCTCAACAACACTTTGCTGTTTTCATGAGGTCTTTTCAATCTGAAACTGTGCTTTTTCCAGGCCAAATACCTGATTTCATTATGATTCTCACTCTAATGCTAACTCTTATGCATGTTTTTCTCTCACAATTTTACCAAAGACAGTTTAGAATTATGGTGCTCACTCTGGGGAACTTTTGATATAGATGAACTGTTCATTTGAGAGGCAGCTTAAACGAGAAAGAAACAAAATTGTGACTGTCCAATGGTATACTTTCTTTAACTGGTATAAAGAGGCTTCTCAACACAATTTGAACTAAAAAAAAAATTGCCTCCCTAGAGATTCTTTAGCCAAAGCTGATGCTAAATGTGAGAAACATAACTTCTCTTGTGGAACCATTCCCATGCTTCCCTTCTATATCTGACTCTTCTGCTTTTAGCCTTTGCTTTAACCCTCAGAATCTTTTCTAGAGTTTTAGAGTTGATGACCCAAAATTTCTTGTCACAATGGCTGGATGAGTAGATTGATTTTTTCTGGAATATTCTTCTACTTGGACATTGAAGTCCTATTTGATTTTCTTGAGTAAAGCTTGAGTATTTCTATTGATGATATTTTGGCCAATTGGATATAGGGAAAGTGATATATGCCGCTTCTAGGCATGGCTATAAACTCCCCTGCATAATCATTCCACACTCACTTTCCCTTTCCTTGGCAATCTTGCCTAGCCACATGTTTAAGATGGCAATGTCACAATATGGAAGAAGCCTAGGTCCTGAGTCATCATTTAGAAGGAGAGCTATTAGACCATACTTCAGGTAAGAAATACATCATTACTGTGTTAAGGCACAGAGATTGGGGGTTGATTGTTTCAGCAGCCAATGTTATTATTCTTCACTGATTCAGTGCCCAAAGAGTAATAACTCCTTGGCCCCAATTTTTTTTTGGCCTGGATAGAAAATAAATATGAAGATAGAAAAAGATACTTAAGAAAATAGGACATTATTTAGAGAAATAAACCAGATTTCTAGATATCTAGTCAGATATTTCACTTGAGAAATTTTAAAATTTAAAGTGTGATATGTTGGTTCAGTTTTGTTAGATGAAAAGGTAGATGGAAATTACATAATTGGTATTTAAGTGTGAATAAAGGACTGTTTTGAAAAAAAAAAGGCTAATTCAGCTTCCTAAGATTTTTTTTTTAAGTGGCCTCATTCAACCAACATTTATTTGATATGCACTATATGACAAGCACTTTTCTGAGTACTGGGAATACATCAGTGTCAGCAAGAGATAGGAGACTAATTATATTCTAATGGAGAAGAAAAAACAATAAACTAAATAAATAAACAGTTATAGTATTTATATTTTAAGAGATGGTAAGAAGAAAAAAATAAATTGAGGAAGGGACTGGGAGGACTAGTCGAATCTTGCACTTTTAGATAGGGTGTTAAGGGAAATATTCACTAAGGAGGAAGTTTGTAAGCAAAGATTGAAAAGAGAGGAGGGAGCAAGCCCCAGGAGAGGGAGCACTCCAGATGGATGGGCAAAGGCAAGGGCCCTGAGGTGGGAGTACGCCACACCAGGTAGAAAAACAGTAGAAAGACACTGTGGCTGAAATGGAGCGAAGAAGGGAGGAGTGATAGGAAGTGAGGTCAGATGAACGAGGAAATTCAGATCCTGACTAAACTTGTAAACCATTATACAACATTAGGTTTTACTTTGATGGGTCAGAAAGCCCCTGGAGGGTTTTAGTATATGGCATCATCTATTATTCATTTAACACAATCACTCCACTCCGACTGCTGAGTTGAGATTAAATTTAGTGTGGGCAAGAAGGAAGAGGAGATGCTGGTTAGGAGATTATACCAATAATCTGGATGAGAAATGGTCGTGGCTTTGTCCACGGTGGTCAAAAGTGGCTAAATCCTGGATATATTCTATCAGTACATCTAGGAAGATGTATATTGGGGCTGGATGTGATGTGTGAAAAAAGAAGAGCAATCAAGAATAACTCCAAATGGAAAGATGGATTTGCCACTAATTTAGAAGGGGAAGACTATGGGAGAGTAGGTTTTGGGGACTAAGAACAAGATTTCAACTTTGGTCTTGTTAGGTTTGAGATACCCCTTAGGTATCCCATATTAAAGACAGCACTCACAAGTTAGCTTTACTAATACAGTATCTTTAACAGTTTGTGCTGCTTATTGTGTTATTCTTTCTTTCATAGAGATTGTGATCTTCTTGCAGATGAGGATGATATTTTAGATTCATTCTGTATTTTCCACATTGTCAAGTAAAATTGTGAAGCCCGAAGTTTCTCTATAATTCTGTTGATTTATTAGGTGAAGAATCAGATGAATGCATAATAAATCAGACATATGAATTCTGTTTCATATAGACTGTCTTTCAAAATCCAGTTTAGTATTGTTTATGTATTAGAAGGCTTATGAGCCTTATTATTTAAAGAGCTTAAGAGAAAAAAGATTTGGCAAGTAGAAGAGAAAAGCTCTCCAGCAATTAAATCCTGCACGGAAAATGTTACCAGAAGTGATTCCTGTACAATACACACATTTACAGGAAGAATCTAATTTGTATTTAGTCTGCATTTCAGCTCATTCACAATGAGACTCATGTCCTAGGAGCTATAGCCAGGAAATGCACCAGCGGTGCAGGGACTGAGCCTAGTTAGGTGGGATGGGCATGTGAGAGCAGTCTCTTCTGCATCTTGCAAAGTTGATGATGGGATTTTACTATTAAGCCAAGAGTTCAAAACAAAATTATGATTAAATGAAATAATTGAAGCAAATGGTGATTTCTTAAAAAGCTTCTCATATGTCTTCTAGGAGGAAAGGGTTTCTTTTCTTTTCTTTTTTAAAGATTTTATTTATTTATTTGACAGACAGAGATTATAAGTAGGCAGAGAGGCAGGCAGAGACAGAGAGAGGGGGAAACAGGCTCCCCACTGAGCAGAGAGCCCGATGTGGGGCTCGAACCCAGGACCCTGGGATCATGACCTGAGCCGAAGGCAGAATCTTTATCACACTGAGCCACCCAGACACCCCAAAGGGTTTATTTTCTTGTTTCTGTTGTTGTTATCTTTGACTAGAGCATTCAGCAAAGAAATGTGATACAGGAATAACATAATCTGTGACCTTGTGAACCTAAATGTAAATATTACCAGTGGATCCCAAGTTATACTCCTTTCTAATGCCCATCTCTCTGATATTAATTCCCGGACACATTAACTGCTTAATATGTACTAATGGACTTGAATTAGCTTGGTACAAAAGGAAAAAAAAAATGTAGGGCAATGAGATTGACTTTTCACTTGTCCATGGATCAGTATAATAGATGAAAAGCCCTTAGTGAAACTTAAAAAAAAAAAATGATAGAAAGGAAAGATTCTACCTATGAAAATTCAGAAAACAAAATACATATGGTATCATTAAACTCAAAATATAGCTAATTTTAGCTAGAATATGCCAATTATGTTCAAATCTTACATTTCATGGTCAGCCCATTAATTCAATTCCAGGCATTAGGTTTATGCTGAGAACACAGTTAAATCCAAGGACATGATCTGGTCTTAGAGATACTGGGATATTCCCCATGTTGATATATGTCTCTCGAAATATAACAAATGACTTAGGACTAATACAAAAGTATATGTTCATTCTTTCCTTCATTAATAACATCATGAAAAGTTCTCATACATTTTGATAGAATGACTCTCTTCATATTATTCCTTTAGCTGTACAGCTTGATTTATTTAAAGATTAGTTGGCTTTACCAGTTTAAGATTAATTATAAAATGGTAACTAATAGCAAGCATTTTGCTGTTGCTTTGCTTTCTGTTTTCTAGGAGGAAAGATTATTACATGGCATGACTGTTTTAAACTGGGATGAATTCATGTAGGATCCTGGGTTTGTAAGTGGGGCAGGGTGGGGCCTATCAGGGAACACAATTCTACATTTTCTGATACTCTGCCATCTACAGCCACTTATATTCTAAGGCAGAATCTCCCCGAGAGGCTAATGCTAACAGAGCTACCTTTTCCAGCTATCTCCTGCTGAATTTTGTTGTCTTTGTGCTAATAAAATAAAGGTTGGGGAATGGGTAGAAGTCCTGCAGAAGCAATTACAATCAAAATGAGTCATAGTGCTAAAAGGCAAGTTGCTTTTCTACTTTTATAGTACATACGTCATTCCAATGATTCTTAACTAATTAACAATCTCACCATGGTCTTTTCTTACCGTCACAACTCTATTAGCCTTATGTAAGAGAATATTTTGATTTTGAATTTATATGTATGGGAGCTGATAAAAGGCCAGAACTTTTTTTTTAAGAAACTTCACATTATAATATCATTTATTTATTTTTTAATGGAACTTGAAATATCTCTAAAATGTGCTTGCAAAAATCATGTCCATTTGTATCTCACAATTCCTGCATGTGCAGAACTGTGCCTCTTCTCTTGGCTGAGGTCAAATATACTTGTTTTTTTTTTTTTGTGGTCTATATTCCAGTAATTAAGACCAACTAAACTTCCGAAAAAAGAAGACTTTTTTTCAGAAGACAACTGTCCCATTAGCTAGTAAACATTATATCTTTCCGTATTGGCTTAGCAATAAATGAGCAAGACATAAATAGGGTTTTAACATAAATCCTTCACTGAAGCAATTATTATTTTGAGCTAATCATATTAGAAATGCAACTGTGAAACTTCAAAAGAACAAATCACTATTAGGAACACAAAATAAACAAAAGTAAATCACTCCTGACAAGTATAATTATTTGTAATTCTCCTAAATCTACCCCCTCACGATTAGCCAACCTTAGCTGAAAACTCTTAAGCATTTGTTTGCTATCAGTTGAGATCGAGTTAGTAGTTATTTGTCAGAGAGGGAAGATGTCTACCTTACCATTGGCACTCATGAGATCTAGACCCAGATGACTTGGAGAAAGTATAATCCAATGGGTCTATTCCTTCATCTGCATAGGAAAGGTAACCTCACATTTGACTACACTGCCCATCTGCTCCCTGGAACTTAAAGGCACAGGCTCTAGATCTCAATTACTGTGGTAGGAAATCATACTGGTCCAGGTGCCTAGTTTCTACAGAAACAATACAAAGAGAATCTGGATTCCTGCAAAATAGTATTTCTTGGAGAAATTCTGCTAGGTTTGGAGTAGCTGTTTTGATATGCTAAATGGAGTGAGTGGTACCATACCATGGGGATGCCTGAATGAAACTAGTGCTGTTGCTTTCCTAGGAGTTTTGACAGAGCTATGTTTCTCTGCTACCTTCTGCTGGATTTTGTTGCCTTTATGCAGAAATTACAGTTCTTTCCCCATTCCTTCCTCCCTCCCTTCTTAACTCTCTTCCTTCCTTCCTTCCTTCCTTCCTTCCTTCCTTCCTACCTCCCTCCTTTCCTTCCTTCCTTCCTACCTTCCTTCCTTCCTTGCCAGTGTGGAGGTGAGTGGAATATGAGAGTAGGGGGGCAGAGTTGAATTGTATGGCAAAACTGAGGAAAGGACAGACAGGTTGAGTGCAGCTGCTATTAAAGCAATGGAGAGTTTGGAGAAGAGGGAGACTTAAGAGTTATTTGCCATGAAATGTGCTGTGTATAATCCCCTCTATCATTTCTACTCTGATATCTTTAGCAAACTTTAAATTGCTCAGTAATACTGCCTGTGAGTGGGCTTCTCTGGACAGAAGTTGAGAGTACAAGAGAACTGACTTCATATGCTAGAGAGGAAAATCTTTTGGCAAAATCAAATGGGGATTTAAACAGACTGACCAACAACTAGAATCTATTTTTGTTTGCCATGTAATTACAATTGGAGATGCAATCCTAGATATATATTGCCTCCTAGTTCATCAGCAGGAGTGACTCCCAACAGTGAACATGGAATACCATTTTAGGAAATGATAAACCTGGCAAATTCTGTCCTCCTGGACATACCCAGAATATTCTACTTTATTCTTTCAGCGTGAGCATTTTCCTAGGGCTGGTGAGGCATGGTGATGGCAGGAGACACATGTGGCCAGATTCCAACCTGAAGGAAATAAATCTAGACCTGTTGTCGGGGAAAAAAAAAAAAATACTTGAACTAGAACTTCAAAATGGTTTGGGGAGAAAAAGTCTATCACATTTTTAAATTTATTCCTCTAGAATGGACCTGCAGAATCAATGTAGATTCCTGACCAATACCATATATTTTCATGTTTAAATACAAAGTGATACATGTCAAGTGCTACTCAATTTTGAAATCTTTATTTTTAAACCAATTCCAGGCCATCAGAATAACCTTCTGGCCACTAAAGGTTCTCAAACACTTTGTTCACAACCACATGTAGACCCCATGAAGTCTTACCTTCCATATTAGAATTTAACCCTGACACAACTTTTTTAACTCACCCTATATGTGAAAATGGTCAAATTAAGCTGTGATTAAACACGTTAATGACTTTGCAGGTTTTTCCCTCAATGCAAAGGTAACTGACTAGATTTGGTTGACTAATTCTAATAGCTGGATTGATACTGGCCTCTAAGAGACTTTAATTCAACTAAACTAGTATTTACCAATGCTTTATATATTACAGACTAGGTCCTCAAATAATTTAGGAAATCTAAAAATAATGTCTATTGTTCAGCTATTTTATGGACTTGATTCATTAATACAAAGCTTGTCTTATTCAATAGATTTTTGCAGCATTTAACTTGAAATCTTCTCCATGAAGGGTCCCTATGGTACATTTGCTATACAGACTTTAGCCTTTATCAGCTATTGTGGTCCAACAACTATAGTAAAAGATCTTATTTTATTTTTAATTTAAAAATTTTTATTAAACATGTCTTTGACTTTTTTTCATACTCATGGTCATTTATGTGGATGTTGGAGATTATTAAAGCAATTTATCTTGGCCCTTCTGACATATCTTAGCTGCTTTATGTGAAGAATCAAAGTTACCTGTTACCAAGTGGTACTGCAGTAGTTTTTGGTCTGTAACAGAAAGTATTTTAAATGGTACATGCTTTCAAGAAGCATTTCCTTTTAAAGACTGATTGATTGATTGGTTGATAGTGTAAGTGAGCAGAGGAGGAAGGGACAGAGGGAGAGGGAGAGAGGGAATCTCAGGCAGACTCCCTGTGCGGAGCCTAATGCAGGGCTTGATCTCACAACTCTAAGATCATGACCCAAGCCAAAATCAGGTCGGATGCTCAATGTGGCCACCTGGGCACCCCAGCACGACCTTTTAGAAACACTGAACTCCATGTCCAGTGATTTACTGCAGCTCAGCCTCTGCAGGGCTTGTTTTGTCTGATTTGAAGCTGCTTCACTAGTATTCTGTTGACCACTATTGCCAGAGATTTCTTTTGCATATTTTGGCAGCCTTTCTGGTAGAGATTTTGCCTTTAACTCCCATGGAACAGTTGACAATACATTTCTGGTGACTAGATAGCTTTTGTCAGTGAAATGTTAAAGTCGACTTCAATCAAGATTACCTTTATTCAGTAAAGAATTCCTTTGAAAGATTTCACTGAGAATTCTACATAGAATCATACATTATACTGCTCAAGAGATTTCCAAAGTTGTGTGTATTCATCACCCTCTTCAGACTTTCTTGTTGGCATTTTATTTATATTTATTATTTATTTATTTATTTATTTATATTAACATATAATGTATTACTTGTTTCAGGGGTACAGGTCTGTGATTCATCAGTCCTATACAATTCACAGAACTCCCATAGCACATACCCTCCCCAATGTCCATAACCCTGCCACCCTCTCCCTTCACCCAACCCCCCAGCAACCCTCAGTTTGTTTCCTGAGATTAAGAGTCTCTTTTTTTTTTTTTAAATTTTATTTATTTATTTGACAGACAGAGATCACAAGTAGGCAGAGAGGCAGGTAGAGAGGCAGGCAGAGACGCGGGCTCTCTGCTATGTGGGGCTTGATCCTAGGACCCTGAGACCATGACCTGAGCCAAAGGCAGAGGCTTAACCCACTGAGCCACCCAGGCGCCCAGATTAAGAGTCTCTTGTGGTTTATCTCCCTCCCTGGTCCCATTTTGTTTCACTTTTCCCTCCCTTCCCCCCACGAGCCCTGCCCTGCCTCTCAAATTCCTCATATCAGAGAGATCATATGATAATTGTCTTTCTCTGATTGACTTATTTCTCTTAACATAATATGCTCTAGTTCCATCCATGTCATTGCAAATGGCAAGATTTCAGGGTTTTTTTTGATGGCAGAGTAGTATTTCATATATATATATGAAATACTACTCTGCCGTATATATGAAATCATATATATATGATATATATATATACATATATACCATTTCTTCTTTATCCATTCATCTGTTGATGGATATATATATATGTATATATATATGAAATATATATATGATATACTACTCTGCCATATGTATGAAATCATATATATATGAAATATATATATATATATACACCATTTCTTTATCCATTCATCTGTTGATGGACATCTAGGACATCTAGGTTTTTTCCATGGTTTGGCTATTGTGGGTATTTCTGCTATAAACATTCAGGGGCACGTGCCCCTTTAAATCACTACATTTGTATCTTTACGGTAAATACCCAGTAGTGTGATTACCACATCATAGTGTAGCTCTATTTTCAACTTCTTCAGGAACCTCCATGCTGTTTTCCAGAGTAGCTGCACCAGCTTGCATTCCCACCAACAGTGTAAGAGGGTTCTCCTTTCTCCACATTCTTGCCAACATCTGTCCTTTCCTGAGTTGCTAATTTTAGCCATTTTGACTGGTATAAGGTGGTATCTCACTGTGGTTTTGATTTGTATTTCCCTGATGCTGAGTGAATTGTTGAGTGTTGAGCGCTTTTTCACATGTGTGTTGGCCATTTGGATATCTTCTTTGCAGAAATGTCTATTCATGTCTTCTGCCCATTTCTTGACTGGATTATTTGATCTTTGGATATTGAGCTGGATAAGTTCTTTATACATTTTGGATACTAGCCCTTTACCTGATATGTCATTTGCAAATATCTTCTCCCATTCTGTCATCTGTCTTTTGGTTTTGTTGATGGTTTACCTTGCTGTGAAAAGGCTTTTTATCTTGATGAAGTCCAATAGTTCATTTTTGCCCCTGCTTCCCTTGCCTTTGGTGATGTTTCTAGGAAGAAGTTGCTGTGGCTGAGGTCGAAGAGGTTGCTGCCTGTGTTTTCCTCAAGGATTTTAATGGATTCCTGTTTCACATTGAGGTCGTTCATCCATTTGGAGTCTATTTTTGTGTGTGGTATGAGGCAATGATCCAGTTCATTCTCCTGTATGTGGTTGTCCAATTTTCCCAACACCATTTGTTGAAGAGACTGTCTTTTTTTTTTTTTTTTCCATTCGACATTCTTTCCTGCTTTGTCAAAGATTATTTAACCATAGAGTTGAGGGTCCATTTCTGGGCTCTCTATTCTGTTCCATTGTGTCTGTTTTTGTGCCAGTACCACACTGTCTGGATGATTACAGCTTTGTAATAGAGCTTGAAGCTGGAATTGTGATTCCGCCAACTTTGGCTTTCTTTTTCAACATTCTTCTGGATATTCAGGCTCTTTTCTGGTTCCATATAAATTTTATGATTATTTGTTCTATTTCTTTGATGAAAGTTGATGGTATTTTGATAAGGATTGTATTAAATGTGTAGATTGATCTAGGTAGCATAGACATTGTCACAATATTTGTTCTTCCAATCCATGAGTATAGAACATTTGTCCATTTCTTTGTGTCTTCCTCAATTTCTTTCACGAGTACTCTATAGTTTTAGTTTTCTGAGTACAGATTCTTTGTCTCTTTGGTTAGGTTTATTCCTACGTATCTTATGGTTTTGGGTATAATTGTAAATGGGATTGATGCCTTAATTTCTCTTTCTTCTGTCTTGTTGTTGGTGTATAGAAATGCAACTGATTTCTGTGCATTGATTTTATATCCTGACACTTTACTGAATTCCTGTACAAGTTCTAGCAGTTTTGGAGTGGAGTCTTTTGGGTTTTTCACATAAAGCATCATATCATCTGTGAAAAGTGAGAGTTTGAATTCTTTGATGATTCGAATGCCTTTTATTATAACTTTTATTATATTGTATTATATTTTATTATATTGTAACTTTTCATTGTTGATTGCTGAAGCTAGGACTTCTACTACTATGTTGAATAGCAGTGGTGATAGTGGACATCCCTGCCATGTTCCTGATGTTAGGGGAAAAGCTCTCAGTTTTTCCCCATTGAGAATGATATTCGCTGTGGGTTTTTCATAGATGACTTTGGTGATATTGAGGTATGTACCCTCTATCCCTACACTGTGAAGAGTTTTGATCAAGAAAGGATGCTGTACCTTTTCAAATGCTTTTTCAGCATCTATTGAGAGTATCATATCATTCTTGTTATTTCTTTTATTAATGTCTTGCATCACATTGGTTGATATGTGGATATTGAACCAACCTTGCAGCCCAGGAATAAATCCTGCTTGGTCATGGTGAATAATCCTTTTAATATACTGTTGGATCCTATTGGCTAGTATTTTGGTGAGAATTTTTGCATCCATGTTCATCAAGGATATTGGTCTGTAATCTTCCTTTTTGGTGGGGTCTTTGTCTGGTTTTGGGATCAAGGTAATGCTGGCCTCACAAAAAGAGTGGACATTTTCCTTTCATTTCTATTTTTTTTTTTTTTGGAACAGTTTCAGGAGAATAGGTATTAATTCTTTTTTAAATATTTGGTAGAATTCCCCTGGGAAGCCATATGGCCCTGGGCTCTAGTTTTTTGGGAGATTTTTGATTATTGCTTCAATCTCCTACTGGTTATGAGTCTGTTCAGGTTTTCTATTTCTTTGCAATTCAGTTTTGGTGGTTTATACATCTCTAGGAATGCATTCATCTCTTCTGATTATCAAATTTGCTGATGTATAGTTTCTCATAATATGTTTTATAATTGTATTTCATTGGTGTTGGTTGTGATTTTATTTCATTTGTGATTTTATTAATTTGGGTCCTTTCTCTTTTCTTTTTGATAAGTCTGGCCAGGGTTTATCAATCTTATGAATTCCTTTGAAAAAACAGATCCTAGTTTCATTGATTTGTTCTACAGTTCTTTGATTTCTCCTCTGATTTGGATTATTTCTCTTCTCCTGCTGGGTTTGGCTTTCTTTGCTGTTCTTTCTCCAGCTCCTTTAGGTGTAGGGTTAGGTTGTGTATTTGAGACCTTTCCTATTTCTTGAGAAAGGCTTGTATTGTTACATGCTTTTTTCTTGACCACCTTTGCTCTGTCCCAAAGATTTTGAGCAGTTGTGTTTTTATTTTCACTTTTTTCCATGAATGTGTTTAATTCTTCTTTAATTTCCTTGTTGACCCATTCATTCTTTAGTGGATGCTCTTTAGCCTCCATGTATGAATCCTTTCCAACTTGCCTCTTGTGGTTGAGTTCTAGTTTCAAAGCACTGTGGTCTGAAAATATGCAGAGAATGATCCCAGTCTTTTGCTACCAGTTGAGACCTGATGTGTGACTCAGGATGTGATCTATTTTGGAGAATGTTCCATGTGCACCAGAGAAGAATGTGTATTCTGTTGGTTTGAGATGGGATGTTCTGAATATATCAGTGATGTCCATCTGGTCCAGTGTGTCATTTAAATCCTTTATTTCCTTGTTGGTCTTTTGCTTATATGATCTTATGATCTGTCCAATACACTGAGGGGTAGAGTTAAAGTCCCCTACTATTATTGTATTATTGTCAATGTGTTTCTTTGATTTTGTTATGAATTGGTTTATATAATTTTCTGCTCCCATTTTTGGGACATAGATATTTAAAATTGTTAGATCTTCTGGTGGACAGACCCTTTAAGTATGAGATAGTGTCCTTTCTCATCTCTTATTATAGTGTTTGGCTTAAAATCTAATTTATTTGATATAAGGATTGCTACTCCAGCTTTCTTTTGATGTCCTTCAGCATGGTAAATAGCTTTCTACCTCCTCACGTTAAATCTGGAGGTGCCTTTGAGTGTAAAATGAGTTTCTTGCAAACAGCATATTGATGGGTCTTGTTTTTTTAATCCATTCTGATACCTTGTGTCTTTTGATTGAGGCAATTAGCCCATTTACATACAGAGTAACTATTGAAAGATATGAATTTAGTGCCATTGTATAGCCTATAAGGTGACTGTTTCTGTATATTGTCTGTGTTCCTTTCTGGTCTATTACTTTTAGGTTCTCTCTTTGCTTAGAGGACCCCTTTGAATATTTCCTGTAGGACTGGTTTGGTGTTTGCAAATTCTTTTTGTTTTTGTTTGTCCTGGAAGCTTTTACCTCTCTTTCTATTTTCAGTGACAACCTAACTGGATATAGTATTGTGGCTGCATATTTTTCTTGTTTAGTGCTCTGAATATATCATGCTAGTCCTTTCTGGCCTGCCAGGTCTCTGTGGATAGGTCTGCTGCCAATCTAGTATTTCTACTATTGTATGTTATAGACCTCTTGTCCTGAGCTGCTTTCAGAATTTTCTCTTTGTCACTGAGACTTGTAAGTTTTGCTATTAGATGATGGGGTATTGACCTATTTTTACTGATTGTAAAGGGGGTTCTCTGTGCCTCCTGAATTTTGATGCTTGTTCCCTTCCCCAAATTAGGTAAATTCTCTGCTGTAATTTTCTCCAATATACCTTTTCCCCCTCTCTGTTTCTTCTTCTCCAGGGATCCTAATTATTCTATATTGTTTCATCTTATGGTATCACTTATCTCTTGAATTCTCCCCTCGTGGTCCAGTATTTGTTTTTCTTTTCTTTTTTTTTCCTCAGCTTCTTCATTCTCTATCGTTCAGTCTTCTATATCACTACTTCTTTCTTCTGCTTCATTTATCCCAGCAGTGAGAGCCTCCATTTTTTATTATACCTCATTAATAGCTTTTTAAATTTCAACTTAGTTAGATTTTAGTTCTTTTATTTCTCCAGAAAGGGATTCTCTAGTATCTTCCATGCTTTTTTCATGCCCAGCTAGCGCCTTGATAATCATCATTCTGAACTCTAGTTCTGACGTCTTACTAATATCCATATTGACTGGGTCCTTAGCCGTTAGTATTGACTCTAGTTCTTTTTTTTGAGGTGAGGGTTTTTTTTTTCTTTTTGGTCATTATATCCAGATAAGAATAGATGGATGTGAGAACAAAATACTAAAAGTGTAGCAACGACTCCAGAAAAATATACACTATCCAAATTGGAAGAAACCCAAGAGGAGAAGAAACGAGGGTTAAAAAAAAAAAAAAAAAATAAATATAAATATATATATATATATATATATATATATATATATTTGACTGGTCAGTAGAAAAGAGCCACATGCTTGATTTTGGGTGTATTTTGGACTGTTAGAAGAAACTACCTCCCAAAAGAAAGAAAGAATAACTTATATATATATACAAAAATAAGGGTAAAAATGATGAAGGGATGTAATATGACTGTAAAGATGAAAATTTAAAAAGGTTCTAAAAAAGAAAGTGATAAGAAGTTTGTTGAAAAAAGAAAAAAAAAGAAAGAAAGAATGTGATCAGGCTGGAGACTAGAACAAACCTATGCACTAGATTTAGGGTATATTTTGATCTGTTAGAAGAAACTGTATCCCAAAATTTTAAAGAAATAAAAATCTATATGTATACAAAAAATAAGTTTAAATACAATGAAGGGATAGAATATGACTATAACAATGAAAATTTAAATTTTTTTTTAAAAAGCATTGGTATGATAAAATAGTTAAAAATAAATAAAAGTTAAAATAAAATATAAAATAAAGTTAAAATAAAAAATAAAATAGTTAAAAATAAATAGATAAAATAAAAAAGAAGAAAAATAAAAAAATAGAATAAGAAAAAATAAAATTAAAAAAATTTAACTTTGAAAGACTAAAGATTCAGGAGAAAAGAACCATGAATTCTATGTGCTGCATTCCCCTAGTTCTGGAGTTCTGCATTTCTCATTGTAAGTAAATGATGTGGTCTTGGCCGGATGTTCTTGGTGATCTTCTGGGAGAGTGACCTGTTGCCGAGATTCTCAAATGTCTTTGCCCCAGGCAGAATTGCCCTGCCCTTGCCAGGGGCCAGGGTAAGCAATCTGCTTGGGTTGCTCTCCATAGCTTTTGTTCCCTGAATGCTTTCTGTAGAGCTTTGGAGAACAGGAATGAAGATGGCAGCCTCCTAATCTCCAGTGCTGTAGGAGCCAAAAGCTCAGGGCCCCACTCCTCAATGCGCCTTCAGAGAAAAGCAATCAATCCCTCCTATCTCCCTCATCTCCAGCCAAGCTCCGTGCTCACCTGGACTGTGATAGAGCATTTCTAAGTCTGGTGCATGGCCCCATTTGGAGTCTCCAAACCCAGCAGATTCCTGTTCCATGCTCCTGCACTGCTCCTCCTGGAAGAGGGAGGAGGAAGTCTCCCTGATCTGCCACTTGTGAGATCTCTACTTGAAGAGCAGTGGCCCGACTGTGCCTTGGATCATGGTTTAAGGTCACCCTGAGCTGAAAGCACTCTCCTTGGCTCCATCTCTGCAGCCAGCTTCCCAGCTCTGATACCTGAGAACTCTGCCTCATTCAGACCTGGTCTTTTGTGACCCTGCATGTCCTGAGACCACACTGTCCCCATGAAGTCTCCACCCATCTCTTAGCCTCTGGAGCAAAGTCCCTTAGTGGAGCAGACATCTAAAAGTTCCGATTTTGTGCTCTGCTTCTTTACCACTTGCTTGGATTCGCCCCCCACCCCCCCGCCGCGGTCTATCTTCCCATGTATTGCCTTGGTTTCACTTCTCTGCACATCCTACCTTCCAGTAAGTGGTCACTTTTATCTTCTTAGAATTGCTGCTCTTCTTCTCCTCAATCTCCTGTTGAGTTTGTAGGTGTTCAGAATGGTTTGATAACTATCTAGCTGAAGTCTTGGGACCCAGCAATATTTAGCCCTCCTACTCCTCCACCATCTTGCTCACTGATCCTTTCACCAGACTTTTATTTTAAGCCATTGAAGTCTCTAAAATGTCCAGTGATACCAGTAAACTACTCCTTTTTAGTACTATCATAAATTTATTAAATGTGTGTGTTCTAGGAGAGTTCCTATCATGAAATATCTTGAAGATATACCAATTAGGTTTTTAGTGATTTTTAAAAACTGTTTTATTTAAATTTGATTTAGTTAACATACAGTGCATTATTAGTTTTGGGCGGTGGGGGAATTTAGTGATTCATTGGTTGCATATAACACCTAGCTCTCATTACGCCAAGTGCCCTCCTTAATGCCATCACCCAATTATCTTGTCTCCACCCACCTTCCCTCCAGCATCCCTCAGTTTGTTTTTTATAGTTAAGAGTTTGTTAACCCCTTGATTGTTTTTTAACATGGAATAGTCATTTCAGCATGTGAGTTCTGGTGTTTCATCTTGCCAAATACTCCTTTGCTCTCCTTCAAGGTATTATTTTAAGCAGAATCAGCTCAAATTTCATATAGATGATCCAAGTCTGCTTATCAGGGCACAACTGTTTGACAGTTTAGGTTGAGCTTGCAATTATATTACTTGCAATTTATTATATCCCTCCCACTTTACTTTTCAATAGGATACTATGCTGGCTACCAAAAGGTGTTGAGACAGCAGAAAATAGAGGATAAAGAAAAGTTCCACAATACTTATTAATGAGGCTAGAACCATTCTGAAGCAATTCTGTCTTCATCCTTTAATACCAAATCCATAATTATGAAATATAATAGAATATAAATAATATATAATGTTGATACTGAACTGTAGCTAGCTCTAGTTATCAATAGCTTGAGTTTATCTGGTAGAAATATAATTTTTGTGCAAAGTATTGGCATTGAGTGGAAATATGGAGGAAACAGAATATGTAGTTATTTCCTTATACAACTGAGAATATAAAGTCTCATCTGATATTTAATGAAAGGATATAAGTGTAAATATATGCTATTAAGCATCAGCTTATTAGAGTTATTCCCAGATATGCAAGAGAAACTTTTTACACTATTACTATGTGTGTGAAAGAAATTCAGCTCAAAATCATTAAGCACTGATTGATTATATGGTAGATGCTTGGAATATAACATTGAATAAGACAGAGACTTTGTTCAAGGAACTCACAACTACATGGGAGAATTGATCTCATTCTGACTAAATAGACTGAAAGGTGAGGCAGATTTAACCATCCGTTGATTCAACTCCTTGGAATAAAATCTGGCATTGCAACCCTTAAAGAAAAATACCTATGATCATATTTTCTTTTTGGAGTTGGTTAGAAAAACATATAAATCAGACACCTGAAGTATGTACACAGAATTCTTGAAGCCATAAAAGAGGGTTTTTCCTTAGTTTGCATCTAATAAAATGGAAAAGCAACCCACATGACAGAAAATGGGCTTCCTGAAGGCTTAGCAAGCCAATCTCTGCTGTACACAGTGCTGTACATTCAGAGTAACAGGACTGTGTTGACACGTTGCAGTAAATGGGCTCTGCTGTTGCTGCTGCTGCCACTACCAACTCAAAGAAGAATTTCAAAGATACATTTCCAAAGCTAAGATTTTAATGATTTTTCTTAGTTCTGGTGGTTCACTTTAGCAAAGTACAGATAGCTCCTGGCTGCACATCTGGAAGGATCATCCGTGGACATCTGAATACTGTAGTGGGGCTTCCAGGGATGAGTGCAAAGCATTTTCACAATCTCAAAAGTGCCACATTGGTTGGAGGTGGATATTTTTAATCATTTTCTTTTAGGAAGACAATTCTTGATCTTCTTACATTTTTGCTGCCCCACTTCATCCTCTTTAAGGAATTCTCTCTTGGTACTCAAGAACCCTCCACTATTAATAGTAAGCATTTTGCTTCAGGATATGTGTGGAGATAGAGAGGAGGAGCATATATTAGTCATCTTAGTTTTAACTCATTTTATGAGGTGCCACCCCCAACCACCATTGACAGAATTCATGCTTCTGCTTTATTGATAGAGCACACTACTAAGAAACAAAATGGAAAGAATGTTAGAGAAAGACACTGAGGATTTAATAAATAGTCAGAAAATGTGTGGAGCACTTTGATAACAATGGAACATTAGTTATTAATATATGCCTATTTCCAGCATTTTATTCCCCTTTCACCCACTACCTGGTTCTACTTAACCTCTGAAGGTGTGTGGTAGGGGAATTTTTATGCTTCAGTTATATACAATCAGGAAGATATGAGGAGAACAAGAAAATACACTGGTGATAGAATCGAAGTAGAAGGAACTAGGGAATCTTTAAAGAGAGAGATTGGAAAACAATTTTGGTGTCAGGAGAGTGGATGGACGGGAGGAAGATTTTCTGAAGGGTTTCTGTGGTCTACAGAGTTACTGTTCAATATTCAGAAGATTTCACATTAATGATTTGAGTAATTTAAAAATAATTCTTTTGGGGCTGCCTGGGTGGCTCAGTGGGTTAAGCCTCTGCCTTCAGCTCAGGTCATGATCTCAGGGTCCTAGGATCAAGTCCCGCATCAGGCTCTCTGCTAGGCAGGGAGCCTGCTTCCTCCTCCCTCCTTCTCTCTCTCTCTCTCTCTCTCTCTCTGCTTGCTTCTCTGCCTACTTGTGCTCTCTATCTGTCAAATAAATAAAATCTTAAAAAAAAAATAGTTCTTTTGTCTTTTGGGCTGGTTTTCCTGACTAATGGTGCCATTCCAAGAGGCTGCATTACATGAATAGCTGCTTGCTGAGTCATCTACCCAAAGATAACTTTACTTGGTTTAATATCACTTATATGCATTTCACCTCATAAAGTTTTTCTTTCATTTTTGTGACATGCCTGAGGCTTAGAAAGAGCCTAAACAGGGATTCAGTTGTACTCAATTTATGGGAAGAGTGTTTCTCAGGAAAATCTTTACAGAAGGAAGTCAAGCAGAGAAAGAAAAGAGAAAGAGACAAGGGAAGGTATGGTTTGAGGTCAAGTCTAGGCTTGGTCTGATGCCTGGGGGAGGCTTTGGACCTTTACCTGCATTGAAGAGTTGATACTTCAGTCTTAGAGTTGTTAAATAAACAGGTTATCCATGATACTCTTTAAAGATGATAAGGCAGACTTTATTCAAGGGAAGCTGCTACAATGGGGTTTTGTGGTAGGGACAGGATATAGAACTCAACTCCAACAAGGACAATTGGGAATTTATAACCAAGGACCAGAGAGGTGGTCCATGAGTGGAAAATTACTAAGAGATAAGGAGGATTCTTGCTGGACTGACTCAGCAGAATTCGTGATGATGGCAGGCCAGGACAGCAAAATGTTGAGGGTAAGGAATGAGAATTTGTTAGGTAGAGGGTGATCAGATACCAAGAGTGGGGGATTTTCACCAGACTGACTGAGCGGAATTCTTGCTCAAACTGGATTCTAAAAGAATAGAGGGAAGCCCAAGGTCCAGTCTAATGGAACAGAGGATTCAGAGGAGTCTGATAAAATCTTGGTCAAAGGAGAGAAACTTTATTAGGTGGCACACATCCTTCCTGGGTGAAGTTTCTTCCACCAGCCCAGGGAAATTTGCCGGTGGAGGGGAGAATCTGTGAACTGTCAGCCACCAACACTCATAGCATGAGCGGAGATGAGTGAACGCATCAGATTGGTAAAGATTATCAAGTATTATGCAGCAGCAGGATTTGGATTTATAAGAGATAATGCAGGGTCCATTAAGGCTTGAGTTTCAAGACTCCAGCCTCATTTTAGGACACTATCCCTCACATTCTACCTTTACCATACATTAAGCTTCTTCAGTTCTCTAATCCACCACCATTCCTTCTCTCATCCATATCCTACTCATTTCTCATTGGTAACTTCATTTGACTGTCTCCTACCGTTCTTTTTTTTTTTTTTTAAGATTTTATTTATTTATTTGACAGTGAGAGAGATCACAAGTAGGCAGAGAAGCAGGCAGAGAGAAGGGGAAGTGGGCTCTTGGCCCAATTAGGGGCTTGATCCCAGGACCCTGAGATCATTACCTGAGCTGAAGGCAGAGGCTGAACCCACTGAGCCACCCAGGTGCCCCTCCTACCATTTTTCTTGCCATAACTTAGACATCACTCCATCCTGGAGGCTTTTCTTGGTACTTTAAATTAGATACCTTCTTCTGGTCTCTTAAGGGTCTCTTAATTCTGCCTTTCAGACTTTTCTAAGATTTATTTTATTCATGGTGGGCTTCTTTATCCATATGGGTCTACAGACTACAAAGTCTATGAGGGTAGACATTAAAATTGTGCTCATTATGGTTTGCAGTACCTGACATATAGTAAGTATATGCATTATGAATTTATATAAGACTATATGCAGCATAAATGAAAGAATATCTAAATTTTGTGTTTCTGCAAAAATGAAGGTGTTACAGCTCTAATATAAAATATAGATTAACCCACATATCCAAAAGAAAAGCTTATAGGTCAAATGTTAGTTTGGGCAGGACTAAGAAAAGGCTGTGAGCGATTTAGGTTAATAGTTTTTCTCTCACATTATAGTCAATCCATTTTTCTAATGTATATTAGAATACTGCCATGCCTAATAACATGCATATTTATATGAAAGTGTATCTGCAGTCATTTGCCCTTATGCATTGTCCCAAAGGAAATTAATAGCACAAGTTTCACTGGGAAGGGATATAATAGAGGCCTACATAGTTTTTATCTTTAAGGAGAAGATATTCAGTCTGGGAACTGCTTGTCTAGACCAGAAGAGAACCACTCCATCAGGATGGATCTGGATACAAGTACTAGTACTGTGTGATGAAGAACTATATGACTCTGAGAGTCAGAAAGGCTTTGGGTTAGTGCCAGCTCTGATGTCAAGATGAGCTTGGACAGTGCTGCTACCATCTTCATTTCCCAGGTTTATCATTTGTTACAGTTTCAACCTAGAAGGTGGTTGTGGGAGGTCAGTGAGCTAACACATGTGACAGACTGAGCATAGTACCTACTGCATGGTCAGTGCTCAATGACTTTCAACTATTTCACCATAACATACCATACTGGCAGAGGAGGGGGCAGGGCTGGTGGTCATGAGAATGCTAGACACCTGCATGTGGAGATATTTTTATGTAGAATAGTGTGGGAGCAGAACTGACCACAGATTCCACCATTGCCCATTGTGCCTAGTTCATACCTTCTTATTGGGTGTAAGTCTAATGATTGTCTCAACCTCTTAACTGTCTCGGGTGCTTGAACTTACTATTTCTAGTCTTTCCGTTATGTTTGAGTTGCATTACTATCATCTTAATTTTACATATAAGTGAAATAACCTCAGAGACATCAAAGGATTTGCCCAGACTAATAAAGCTATAAAGTGACAAGAACCAGAATGGAACTCAGATATATCTAGCTGAAGGCAAATTTTAAGGTTAATTTTAGGAAAAAAAAAAACCAAAAACAACAACAACAACAAAAAAAAACTGAGGACACAATGAAACCCAGGATCTTGGCACTGCATTTTCTTTTCCTCCTGCTCAATTAGCAAGCCAGCCCTCAGTGCAAGTGAGTGTCCTCAGTGACATCAAGATGGGATAGAGGCTAATTGGAATGTAACTGAAAAGTAATTTTACGATGATTTCCTTTGACCCTAGTCTCCAAGGTGCCTCCACAACATTTCTCATTCCAGCTTCTCTAAGTGCTGGTGAATGGATGTGCTTTGGGTTCCTTTTGATTTGTTCTATTTTCTCTGTAATTTACTCTGCACTGTCCACCCAAATACTAAATATACATCAACCTTACAACCACAGTTGTCTAAAAATTAGAAGCATCTATTTAAAGATGTTTTTTTCTGGCTCTTCCTTTTATGTGTTATACAAATGATAGAGATGTTCTATGCACAGGAAAAAAAAAAAGATGTCATTGTGTAAAGATTCCTTATTTTGGATATGAAAGCAATCTTCAGTCCTTAATAATATTATATCTATTCCGTTTTTCACTTTCCTTTATGTTGCCATTAAACAAGTCTTTTTGGTGTAACATATAAGGAAAATGGGTATTTGGCATTAGTCATTTTCAGTAAGTACTTTTATCAGTCTTTTGTTTTTCACCATATTGTAAATTTTTGAACATAACTCACTTTGTGAAATTTTCTAATATAATGGCCTTATAATTAGGGTATATCTTATTAATTTTTCATCGGTCAGCATAGCCTTAGAAAATTCCAGTGCTGGAAAGGATGAGAAAAATTATAAAACCTGGTTTCCCAAAGTGTGTTCCAGCACTTTGAATTTCTTACCATCTCCATCTTCCCCCTAAAACAACAAAGTGTTTACTTGCTTAAGTCAACTATGGAAACAGTGATTTAGGATGATTTACAAAGGTTTCTTTTTTTTTAAATTTTTTAATTGTAAGATTTTATTTGTTTATTTGACAGAGAGAGAGACATAGAGAGAGAGCACAAGCAGGGGTAGTGAAAGAGGGAGAAGCAGGTTTCCCTCCAAGCAGAGAGCCCAATGTGGAGCTCAATCCCAGGACCCTGGGATCATGACCCAAGCTGAAGGCAGACACTTAATGACTGAGCCACCCAGGCGCCACACAAAGGTTTCTTTTAAATAACTACTTGGCCAATTCACACTGTGGCTCTCTACCAGCAAGTACAGGATACAGCAATTCTCAAGTTCACCATATGAACACTCCTCTCATCCTACTCCACCCTCACCCATCTTTTGTGGAGCATCTTGTAAGAACCATGGGTTCCAGAATACACTGTGGGAAAACTGATCTATTCAAATATTTCTATCTGCAGATGAGGAGGCCACAGAACCTTTGGTAATATAAGGTTATAGTCTGTAATATCAAGGTGGTGTCTTTCCTACAAAACAAATGCACTAAAGAAGCCCAATTAAAATGGGCTTTCAAGTTATAATTAAAAATAAATGATGGCTTTTGATAATGAGATGTGACCCAGCTTCTTAATAAAGGTAAGTATTTTTTTTAATTTAATTTTATTTTTTTCAGTGTTCCGAAATTCATTGTTTATGCACCACATCCAGGGCTCCATGCAATACATTCCCTCCATAATACCCACCACCAGGCTCATCCAACTCCCCATTCCTCAATTCAAAACCCTCTTCTTGTTTCTCAGAGTCCACAGTCTCTCATGGTTTGTCTTCCCCTCCAATTTCCCCCCCACTCACTTCTCCTCTCTGTCTCCCAATGTCTTCCATGTTATTCCTTTTGCTTCACAAGTAAGTCAAACCATATGATAATTGACTCTCTCTGCTTGACTTATTTCACTCAGCATAATCTCTTCCAGTTCCATCCATGTTTAAACAAAAGTTGGGTATTCATCCTTTCTGATGGAGGCATAATACTCCATTGTATATATGGACCATATGTTCTTTATTCATTTGTCCGTTGAAGGGCATCTTGGTTCTTTCCATAGTTGGTCACTGTGGCCATTGTTGCTATGAACATTGGGGTACAGGTGGCCCTTCTTTTCACTACATCTGTATCTGTGGGGTAAATACCCAGTAGTGTGATACCAGGGTCATAGGGTAGCTCTATTTTTAATTTCTTAAGGAATCTCCACACTGTTTTCCAAAGTGACTGCACCAACTTGCATTCCCACAGTGGAAGAGGGTTCCCCTTTCTCCATATCTTCTCCAACACTTGTTGTTTACTGTCTTGTTAATTTTGGCCATTCTAACTGGTGTAAGGTGGTATCTCAATGTGGTTTTGATTTGAATCTCCCTGATGGCTAATTATGATGAGCATTTTTTCATGTGTCTGTTAGCCATTTGTATGTCTTCTTTGGAGAAGTGTCTGTTTATGTCTTCTGCCCATTTTTTGACATGCTTATCTGTTCTGTGTGTGTTGAGTTTGAGGAGTTCTTTATAGATCTTGGATATCAGCCCTTTGTCTGTAGTGTCATTTGAGAATATCTTCTCCCATTCCATGGGTTGCCTCTTTGTTTTGTCGACTGTTTCTCTTGCTGTGCAGAAGCTTTGATCTTGATGAAGTCCCAAAAGTTCATCTTCGCTTTTGTTTCCTTTGCCTTTGGAGACATGTCTTGCAAGAAGTTGCTGTGGCTGATATCAAAGAGGTTACTGCCTATGTTCTCCTCCATGATTTTGATAGATTTCTGCTTCCTATTGAGGTCTTTTATCCATTTCAAGTTTACCTTTGTGTATGGTGTAAGAGAATGGTCAAGTTTCATTCTTCTGTATATAGTTGTCCAATTTTCCCAGCACCATTTATTGAAAAGACTCTCTTTTTTCCATTCGATATTTTTTCCTGCTTTGTCAAAGATTATTTGACCATAGAGCTGATCATGGGTCAGAAGAATAAACATTGTTAAAATGTCTATCCTGCCTAGAGCCATCTATACTTTCAATGCCATCCTGATCAAAATTCCATGACATTTTTCACAGAGCTAGAATTAACAATCCTAAAATTTGTATGGAACCAGAAGAGACCCTGAATTGTTAAGGAAATGTTGAAAAGAAAAACAAAGCTGGGGGCATCACGTTGCCTGATTTCAAGCTTTACTACAAAGCTGTGATCACCAAGACAGTGTGGTACTGGCACAAAAACAGACACATAGACCAGTGGAACAGAGTAGAGAGCCCAGATAAAGGAATGTATTTTAAATCACTGGTTAAACTAGTGGGATTTTGGTGTCTGGTATAAAATCTGATTTTTGAGGTATCAATATACCTCAACACATTTAACTGTGCATGTGATCTACTTGAGATTACTTAATTAAAAAAAAAAGTGATTCATGTTTGCAGGCTGTATTTGTACAACACCAATTGTTAGAAGTTTTGTTTTTATTTCTAGAGCAGGTATTCTGTCATGAGAGTCAAATGACTTAAAAATGTCTATATATTTTGAGGTAGAATAGATTATACCATTGCCAACATGCAACTGATTTTGATGAAGTACTAACTTTGCTATAGTATAATAAAGCAGTACAGGGAATAAGGATAAGGCTAAATTAGGAGACTACTTAACAATTGTCTTTTTTCCTCATATAATCAGGTAAGAGGAACATCTGGCAGACTGGGGTGCTCTTAGCATCTGATCATAATGGCCCTGGTGTGTATGACCACAGCAATTAGGGAATTTTACTTTTGATTTCAGTGATAATTATGAAAGATCTGTAAGTAGTTTTTTCTTTAATTTCTGTAGTTCCTCCTTCCTACTTCAATCCTCTTTGTTTTGTCCCTCCTTCTCAACATCCTTTAAGTGTAACTGGCTAAGTTATACTGGGTAGTTGCTAAGGAATGAATGGAACTAGTTATCTTTCCTCCCATCTCTTTAGCCATCTTGTTAAATCATTGATCAAATGATATCATATATTTGTAGAGAATAGTGAGATTTATATAGAACCTCAACAGGCATTTTTATTTAATTCTTACAAAAATGCATCAGGTAAGCAGACCAGACATTAATTGTCTTTACAAATGATACAAATGAGGATTAAGGAGATCAAATGATTTTTCCAGTTCACAGCCAAAGGTCAAACAGACAGGAATCAAAGCCATGCATACTTCTTTATTTTAAAAAAGAATACGTTTTTCTCCATTATAAAACTAATTCATGAGGATTATAAAATTTTTTTTTAAAAAAGTTAAAAAGAAGAACGTGAAGTATTACCTGTATCTCAAACATTGAAAGACAATCATTATTCAGATTTTGATATTCTTCTATTTGTTTTTTTAAAACTTGTAGGAATTTTTAATATATAATTTTATTCAACCTGTGTATATCCCATTTTTTTCTGGTTGATCTTTTTATGTACATATTTAAAAATGTTACAAAGTTTTTTACTTGACCCTGTTCAAAATTTAAAAATTAAACTTGCTAATTTTAATTATATAAAAATCAATAATCTCCCAGATGTAGAGCTCTGATACCCTTACAAATCAGCATATGTAAATTTAACTCTATTTTCCCCTTATTTATAGAATAGATTGTAAACATTTATATATAAATATATTCTATTATATGTTATAATATATAAATGAGATCTTAATATATATATCATACATTACATGCTGGGATTATTTTTAGTGTAGTATTTGTTCTTTTTAAGAATTGCTCTTTTCTCTGAATCTTTTCTCCTCCATTTACATTGCAAAGATGTTGATAGAAGGTTCATGCGTATTAGCAACATTTGTTAAACACATAAATGTTCTGAAGTACAGGAGCAGAAAAGTAAATTGTTGTCACTTCAACATGTTGAACATGCGTTGAGTGTACTGTACTATCAGGAAACACTTATTAAGTATATAAAAAATTCACAGACATGAATTAAGAAGGAAATACACCAGAATGTTGATGGTAGTTTCCTTCAGGTGACACTTAAAAATTGGACAGATATTTATTATTTATATTTATTTACCTAAATAATTAATAATCAAAATACATAGTTTGAGGTTAAGATAAGACTGTCACCTGCACATTTGCCATTAATCTTTTCCTTGACTGTCCTACTCAATGAAATTTCTTTTCATCCAATGGCCTTTTCCTAGTCTGTGATAATATGCGAATGATGAACCAGTTTATTCTTTCTCATATAGGATTTTCAAAGTTTAAATTTCTTCTTTAGTAACCTAGCCCTAACCCTAACCTTAACAGTAAGATGTTTATCAATATGTTAAAAAAGAGTACATTTTAGAAGATTGGCCTTTGAAACCTCCTTTTTGATTAAAAGGACTCTGACAAAATGTGAAAGAAAGGAGTGCCTGTATGGCTCAGTTGGCTAGGTATTTGCCTTCCACACAGGTCGTGATCCTAGGGTCTTGGGATTGAGTCCTGCACATGGGTTCCTGGCTCAGTGAGGAGCCTCTCTCTCCCCACTTTATCCTGCTCATGCTCTCTCTTACTATCTCTCTCTCTCTCTCTCAAATAAATAAACAAAAATCTTTTAAAAAATATATGAAAGGAAAAACATTTACTTTCTTCGAATTCTAGATTAGTGTTTTTATCATATATATGGAGTGGCAATAATAGATATGTTGATAATATTTAGCTAGTTCCTTATAAGTAAGTCATTTGGGCAAACAGGAATATAACGATGGGCCATTTAATTCAGAGAAAAACACATATGGGCAGTCACTGAAATTCTAAAACTTCCTTAAAATCTTTGTGGTTGACAGTAAATTGTGAGACACTTAACAAAGGCCTTGAGAAACTCAAGAAATATAAAGTAGCATAAGGGATCCTTTGCTGAAGATAGGGTATATCTTTAAACAGTACAGATATAGATGTTTGGTGCAGTTTATTTTTAATTTCTCCATTTTCCTATAATGCACATAGTATATTGAAAGCATTTTATATTTCCTTTTTCTAAGATGTGCATCATCTGTAACAATTTGTCACCAAGGCAACCAAACCTTTGCTTAATGTCCTGTACTTTAGTAAAATAAAGGGCATGTCATTTTATGTACAGTTTTTTTTTTAAGTAGAAATGGTTTAAGTAGAAATGGTTTTACTTTGAATGAAAATGAAACTGTTTATTAATCTATTTCCCACAAAAACACATCTTTCTAAGTGTTTAGAGTGATCATTCTCAGAAATATGATTGTTTCGGGTCTGAGAAGCCATTCTTCTCTCCCTCTGCCTCCTAAGCTTGACAGAATAACAATCATTATCTGATTTAGCTTTTGGTCTCCATCCATCTATGTGGTTTGAGCTTCCTTAATCCTATTGGAAACATAAATGAGTATAAAAAAGTAATATATTCAAACTGAATAGGAAACTGAAGCTATTCACAAAATTCAGTCTGTAGAGACATTCATCTGTACAGATCCAGACTGAATTTTCACTTTTTTCAGTAGTTTTGGTGGCCTTATGGATTATCAAGATTAATATTAGTGCTTTCTGCTTCAGATTTGAAGACCATGTTTGATATATGCAGCTTCCTAACATTCAGCTCTTTCAGGGTTCTGTGGCCTGCTTTTTTTTTTTTTATTTGTAACATATCTATTTTTTTTTTAAGATTTTATTTATTTATTTGTCAGAGAGAGAGAGGGAGAGAGAGCGAGCACAGGCAGACAGAATGGCAGGCAGAGGCAGAGGGAGAAGCAGGCTCCCTGATGAGCAAGGAGCCCGATGTGGGACTCGATCCCAGGACGCTGGGATCATGACCTGAGCCGAAGGCAGCTGCTTAACCAACTGAGCCACCCAGGCGTCCCTGTAACTATTTTGTTATGAGTAGTTATTGTCTCTATTTGTCCATAGAGGGTATTTGTGAAGGAGTATAATTTTTCTGAGACTCAGTCAAAGCCTTCTGTATGAGTCTCCTAATGTTTATAACAGCAATGTTCACAATAGCCAAACTACTGAAAGAGCCTAGATGTCCACAGATGGATGAACGGCTAAAGAAGATGTCATACACACACACACACACACACACACACACACACACACACACACACAGTGGAATATTATGCAGCCATCAAAAAATGAAATCTTGCCATTTGCAATGACATGGACGGAACTAGAGTATATTACGCTAAGTGAAATAAATCGATCAGGGAAAGACAATTACCATATGATCTCACTAATATGAAGAATTTGAGAAACAAAGACAGAATACCATAGGGGAAGGGAGATAAAAATGAAACAAGATGAAACCAGAGAGGGAGACAAACCTTAAGAGACTCTTAATCTCAGGAAACAAACTGAGGATTGCTGGAATGGAGAAGGGTGGGAGGGATAGTGTGGCTGGGTAATGAACATTGGGGAGGGTATGTGCTATGGTGAGTGCTGTGAATTGTGCGAGACTGATGAATCACAGACCTGTACCGCTGAAAAAAATAATACATTATATGTTATTTAAAAAAAAAAAGAGAGAGGATATGTCTAGCAAAGTGAGGGAGCAGAGGTTTGATCAACTCCCTTCTGTAGGTCTGAAGAAGGGAATCAAATACTTAAGACCTCCTCATTAACTTCACAAAAAGAAGTCACAAATATCAATCAGGGACCATGATTTACAGGGATCCTAAGATTCTCAGATTTGTTTGCTTACTCTTGTTCATTCTTTGTTATTCCCTATAATCCTAAACTGAGTGGCATTCAACAACTGAAAGATATAGGAACTATGCGCTGGCCCCCACGAGCTGTGAGGGCTGAGGGACATTGAGGAGGTAATGGTAGGGAGGTCCCATCCCACTCCTCAGCAATTTAAGGGAAATGGAGACAGTTCTCAAAGAATTGAGTGAGTGATGGCGGCATTAAAAGGAGGGCACAGAGGGTCCCTCACGTTTGGACTATGAATACAAGAGGGTAACTATCGAGCATGAACCTGAGCTTGAGGCAGGCTAGCACTAACAAAATGGAAAGGCCTGTGTGATCCTGGTGTATGATGTCCTTTAGTCAGCTTCCCCAGGCTCTTCCTGTTTGCTCAGACACTTCCTGTCCTCAATAAGATTTCTAAGATTTTCATACTTGCTCTTTCAACTTCCGGGGATGCTGGGACTGAAGAAACTGATTTCACAGTCCTTTGTAATCAGATGGGATACTTAGTGTTCAAGAGCAAGGAGAACTCTTTGGGCCTCGGGCTTTTCATTTGTGAATAATAATATCTAGTATTATTTGTATGCAATCGAGCCACTTAGCACAGTAGCTGGCCCTACTTTTATTGTTCATCTTTTTTTTTTTTTTAACTTACATTTCTTGTCTTCTTAATTGTTTTATAATTGTCTTAAATGTTAGGATCCTGTCTTGAACCTGTTGAATCTCTGGTGCCTAATACCAAAAATTGTGGATTGTGGGGCTCAGTAAGTGGCTTTTTATGAGTGCTGTATGCCCATGACTAGAGAACAATAGTAGCTAAAACTAAAGGAGCATTTATTATATGCTAGAGTTTGTCCATATTAATTCAGGTAATTAGTTGCACAACAGCTTGTGGGATTTGATCATTGCTGTCTTATAGCTGAGGAAACTAAGGCTCAGAAATGAAATAACTTGACCAAATGGTCCAGCTGGGATTTGAACTCTGGGTCATCTGAGTCCAGGAACCACTACCTTAATCACCGTGCTTTACTGGGAGCCACCTGGACTCCCTCAGTAGATCCATCATTTCCCCAAATTAGGGGAAAAAAGAGGAAATCTTTGTGCCTGTACAAAATGGGCAAGTAGCCACTACAGTAGTTTCTGAGACTGGGATGATTTTTCTGTGCTCCATACCAGATAGCAGAGCATGTCCTTCCTTTTCCAGGAAAGTATGAGAAGTAACCTGAGAGTGCAGAGAACAAATTCAAGAGCAAAATGTGTGTGTCTGCTGCTGCTGCTCTAACAGTTAACTTTCCAGAATGCTCTTTTTTCTTCACTGAGCTATTTCCACAGAGAAACTCCTGTTGTACACAACTAACCAATAAGAACAAGAACTATCACAGCAGCAACATAGTCATACTAAAAGTAGATTCATCCTTATGCCATGCCATCACTGTTCAGCTAGTGAGTTTTTATGTGGAAGGAGCTGATTGCCATAGTGTTTGTATATATATTTATAGATTTAACATATTATATATGTTAAATGGTGTTTTTCTTCAGAAGACCTTCTGTGCTATGGACTGTCAGGACAGACAGATTTGTGTGCAAGCCTAATTGTACTATGTATTACCTATATGAATTTAGCCAAATTACTTAATTTCACTGAGTCTCAGGGGTTAATAATGCATGACTTGCAGAACTGTTATGAAGATTATGTTTTGAATTCCAAGCAGTTTGTATGGGCAATGAAAATCACTTAGCTACCACAAAGTAAGCTCTGCTTGCTTTACCAGTATGGCTGCCCATGGTTACCCAGATTCACTAGACCATTACACAATTACATTTTTCCTCTTGGCTTCACAAATCCGGGCGTAAGTTTCTTTTAGCATTCTTAGAAAATTCAAATGGCAACAATAGTTTTCCTGTCTTGGGCATTAAAAACAGAGCACCTTAGCTCCAGGTACTCTAAGAAATCTATGCACATGGTATTCTGTGAATCATCATAATTTTCTTATATGTAACAGAATAGAAAAAACATGATTATGTTGATTCAGTGGTTTAATAAGAACTTGTTGAGTTCTAATATGAGAACTATGAATTGAAATGTGCCCTGTATTATCCAACATGCTGACACA
Organism: Lontra canadensis; assembly: GCF_010015895.1. Taxonomy (NCBI): domain Eukaryota; kingdom Metazoa; phylum Chordata; class Mammalia; order Carnivora; family Mustelidae; genus Lontra; species Lontra canadensis. The sequence goes on along the minus strand of NW_022631008.1, from coordinate 939,367 downwards.
GATGTTACTTAGATGGATTAGTATCTAATCAATGAAGTTACAGCATTCTTTTGGTTTCCTAGTATTGACGTATGCCATAGAGGTAGTGTGACCAACTGTCCTGATTTCCTGGGATGTAAGATCATCAGTGTTAAAACTTGGAAAGTCCCTGAAAAACCTAGACACATTAAAGACCTGTGTTAAAATCAGTTCCACAAATTTATCTTTTGATAAATTTATTAAAATTTCAAATAACAAGTTTAACATAGTTGCTCCTAAATGAAGTGACTATACATTTTATTTTCAACTTAAATTGCTAGGTTTTATGTTATTCTGAAGCTTACATCAGGGCAGGTATAAGTTAACAGAGTTAGAGATTATTAGACTCATCAAAATTAAGGAGAAAATTGTAGGTTTGAGTAATCTAAGATCTAAACAGAAAATAATTTTCAGATTTTATAATTGGACTCCTTTCGAAATCATTCTGTGTGCTGAAAATGGCACCTCAATGCCTTACCTCATCATATTATATTATTAGTGTGTATTTTTAGCTACAGTATAATATTTGACAGTTTGGAGCCATACCTAAATTCTAGAGTAGTTTTAAGAGAACTCATGCAAAACAAAACAAAACAAAACAAAAAAGAAGGGGGATGGTCTTCAAAAACTTTTATTATTATCAGAATCAAGAGAAAACAGAAGAACCCAAAAGAACAAAAGTAATTTTCTTTTTCTAGGCTAGAATGGATGGATGCTGCAGTTCTCATTTGCTAACACAAATACACAAAGACTCAAAGACTGATAATGTGAAGCTGGTTTTCGTTCTTGTGGTGTGGGTGTTTGATGCTTCTAATATTCATCTCCTGCCTCTACCAATTACCTTCCAACTTGCCTCCTGACCTTCATCATATAACCTCTCACTTCCATTTACCAAAATTGTTTGAGAAAGCTCAAAATTAGTTCACACTGCTGTATAATAATATAGAATTTAAATAATTACCCATCACCCAACACTTATATTTTAACATGAGTGACAGTCTTGGTCTAAGAAACAAACTTCTAAAGGTACAATTCCAGATACTAGGAAGTCCACACATACTGTTGTTTCTGAAATCATGCCATGGAATAATCACTTTCATAAGTAAAGAGTCTAAGGAGTTCTTCCTGGTCATGACTATAGACCTATGTCTTTGGCCAAGTGTAACTTGTAATTACTTATCAACTATTTATTAACAGTACTTTCTTCAGCTATGATCTGAAAGCATCTAAAATACATTGCCACCTTTGAATGCCTAGAGACAAGACTAATTTTTATAATTTTTTTCATTCTTCTAGGTTGACTAGAAATGCACAGACCTATGGCTGCAATAAGGATCTGCCATTGATAATGCAGAGAGTGATGGCATCCAGGAATGTGCTGGTAAGGAGCTTTGGTTCCCATGTTTCTTGTCTGTTGATGGCATCACAACTGTGTTTAGGTAATAGATGGCAATCCTGGTTCTAGGTAAAGTAAGCTCTTCAGCCACCCCAGGGCATGATTCACCATCAGTTCAAGTCAGTCTTGGCAGTTCTATTCCACTTTGCTTCTAATTGATCGATCTCTGGGTAGAGATAACCCAGATTTGGTCAATGGGATACAAAAAGAAAGTTGGCCAGTGGCTCCTAGAACAGATTTTCTTAAAAGTTAAGAAAAAACAAAAACAAAAACAAAACAGAGCCTTAAAAATTTCTTTCTTTCCTGGCTTGAATATTGTTATATGAGGATGTGATGCTTGAGCTTTAGGAGACATCTTGAGAGCATGGGATAACATACCCAAGGACAAAAATACAATACTCTGAGGATAATAGAGCAGATGATCCTGTTGAGCTATTGTACCAAATTTAGAATTGCTTGTCTCCTGATTTCTTATTTTTTTAAGAAACAATTTTTACTCTGTAACATTTAAGCAAAATGTTCTGTAACTTGCAGTTAAAAGCATCTCCAAGTGCTGCAATTTCATAACAGAATATTTTAATATAATCTGTATTTTTAAATATACAAAATAAATAGAGTCTCCTTAGTAAAGTTTGTTATATTTATTTTTATATAACTTACATTTAAGGGAAAATAATGCCATTTATATAAAAACATATTTCCATGATAAATCCTTTGGTTTTCTCTTCCAACCAAACTGCTACCCCCAACCCTTTCCTATAGATAAGATCTGGAACCACCACTGATAAGAGTATCTAGATAACTTGGGGTTTTGAATATTTCAGATATATCATAGGCTAGATTGGGTTGTTTGGAGTACACAGCCAACTGGATTCACACCTCATCGTAGAAGTAGCACCATGAATATCTCCATCCACTCACTTCCTGCACAAACATGCCTCACTTAAAATGTTCACCTTTCCTGTTTATCCAGTTCATTTCTCCTGCAGCTTTAGTTTTATGTTTTTTATTCTTTCTTTTTATCCCCCTACTCCAGATGTCTTTGCTACTGAAGATTTAACTTAATTTGCTTCTCACCTTGTCACTTCCCCTGATTTCGCTTCTCTGTCCTTTACTTGGGGATTCATATTTGCAGCTGTTCCCGATCTCGTCACCAAACCATATATGTCTCTTTTATATAACCCCCACGAATTAGAGATCCAAACAGATCAGGCCCTGATAACTGGAGTTCCCATGTAATGTAGTATCTTGAATAACTGCTGGAGTGCCTGTACCTTTAGATTTTTTGCTTAGTTGCCTTAAACACCTGATGAGAGTGTCACATAACTGGGATTTGTAGAAAGCACAAGAGTCATAGAATAAGACTGTAGTAGAGGTTTTCTTATGTAAATTTCCATATGTTGCATAATATGTGAATGAAAAGATTCACAGGCTCAAATAATGTAGCACTTTGACTTTAAATAAGAACACTATCTATATAAAAGCCTAAATTCTGAAACCTCAGTTATCAATGACTACAGAATAAAGTTCAATCATTATTATGTCCGAATCAATGAGCCCTATTTGGTCTAACTTCTGAAATCACCTGTCTTCTGAATGGGTTCCTTATTTTTTTGAGATTCTCCATGAAGCAGCATTGTTAGGACTTTTACATTCCACAACTTGTGAAGGGATGCAGTTTAAGTGATATAGAAGTTTTAAAAACTGCTATTATGATGTTCCATGGAAAAGCATCTAAAAGTTAAAACTCAATTGGGAAGTAAGAATGGTTTAAAAAGACTATGTGTGTGGAATGCTTCTCTGGTCCTTACCTGCATTTGTGCTAGTCTTTGCTCAACACCCATAAACTTTTTACTGCATGATTCATTAGATACTTGTCAGGTTTAAGTAACCAACATTATAGAAACATCACGGAAGAAAGGTGGAGGAGAAAGAAAGAATTACTAAAGAATAAATGGGGAAATTGCATTATATAGAACCATGTCATTCAAAGACATTTAAATTAAACAAGACACTAAAAGCAAAGCCCAGAGAATTTTATAGCACAATGGTAATAAAAAGGCAAGGGTAGATTTCAACAAATCATCTACATTTTTAAAAGGCCACTCTCTTTATTTCCCACTTTAGCAAGGAGTTCCTCAGAAGGATTCTTTTAGGTCTTTATTTTTTTCCCCCTGAATTTCCCCTTGAATGAATAAAGAGCAAACTGGTCTCTCAAAGAGCAGAGATGATTTTACAATCTAGGTGAGACTAATTTACTTAGACATTAGTACCATGGGCACATTTTTCCCTTAAGACTATAGTGAGTTTGCCTTCTTGGGCAGAGTGTCTGTTGCCTAATGAAATAGAAACTACTAGGTAAATATGTAGAGGTCAGGAAATATATCATATGTAGCAACAGAGCTGATTACAAGGGTTCTGCAAATCTACTTAATAAGCTATGAAGTACAATGGACTGTTATTCAGCACTAAAAGAAAATAAGCTATCAAGCCATGAAGATGTGAAGGCACCTTAAAAGCATATTACTATGTGACAGAAGCCAATCTGAAAAGGCTGCATATTGTATGGTACCAACTATATGACATTCTGGAGAAGGCAAAACTGAGAACAGTAGAAAAGATAGACCAGTGTTGCTAGGTATTTTTGCACATAGGGAGAGATGAATATGAGGACTCTAAGGGACTTTTAAGGAGGTAAAAAATATCTATGTGATATTGTCATGGCAGATGTATGTCATATTTCTCAAAATCCATAGACTGTACAATACCAAGAGTGAACCCTAATGTAAATTATATCATTAACAGTAATTTATCAATGTGGATACTGGCTCATCAGTTGTAATAAACATACCACAATAATGTAAGATGTTAATATAAGGAGAACTGGTTGGGGCGTGAGGGGACATATAGGAACTTTCTGTACTCTCTGATAATTTTTCTATAAATCTAAAACTGCTCTAAAATAGATTAATTTAAAATATTCTATTAATTTAAAAATATAAAAATCTTTATTATAAAATAAAAAAACTATGAAGAAGCTGAACTATTTAAATGTATAGCTCAAGATAAGCTGCATGCACTCTTTTTAGCAATAAACCCTTGATTTTGATAGAATATGTCCAAACCTTACTAAAATGATTTTAACAGTGTATTTATAAGGATTACCTTGAGAGGAGATGGACATAAGGAGGTTCAAGAAGAATTATGGGAATGAATAAAGAAATACATTTTAGGGGCACCGGGGTGGCTCAGTCAGTTAAGCATCTGCTCTTGGCTCAGGTCCTAATCCCAGGGTCCTGGAATTGGGCCCCCCTATTGGGCTCCCTACTCAGCCAGTAGCCTGCTTCTCTCTCTCCTCTGCTGCTCACCTTGCTTGTGCTCTCACTTGCACTCTCTCTCTCTCAAATAAATAAGTGAAAATCTTAAAAAAAAAAAAAAAAGAAACACATTTTATTTTTATATGTATTTTTTTAAAGATTTTATTTATTTATTCAACAGAGAGATATCACAAGTAGGCAGAGAGGCAGGCACAGAGAGAGGGGAGGCAGGCTCCCTACTGAGCAGAGAGCCAGATGCAGGGCTCGATCCCAGGACCCTGAGACCATGACCTGAGCCAAAGGCAAAGGCTTAACCCACTGAGTCACCCAGGTGCCCCAAGAAACACATTTTAAAGAAAGAAAACATGCAGAAGTAAATCTTTTCTTTTCTTTTCTTTTTTTTTAAAGATTTATTTATTTATTTATTTGACAGAGAGAGATCACAACTAGACAGAGAGGCAGGCAGAGAGAGAGAGAGAGGGAAGCAGGCTCCCTGCCGAGCAGAGAGCCCGATGCGGGACTCGATCCCAGGAACCTGAGATCATGACCCGAGCCGAAGGAACGTTTCTTTGCATTGGACTGACAATTAATATCTTATTTAATTATAAAAAAAAAAGTTTAGAAGGGGACATGAAGAAAAGGCATAGTGAAATATTAGTAATAGGATTATAGAACAATGTTTTTTTTTAAACTTACCTCAGTGTTGGGGCACCTGGGTGGCTTAGTCAGTTAAGCGTCTGGCTCAGGTCATGGTCTGACATTCTGAGGGTTCTGAGATTCAACCCTGTGCCTGGCTCCATGCTCAGCAGGAGTCTGCTGGAGATTCTGTTCTCCCTTTCCCTCTGACCCAACCCCCTCTTGCATGTGCTCGCTTTCTCTCTCAAATAAATAAATCCATCTTTTTTTCATAACTTTTATTTTTTTTTAAAGATTATATTTATGGGGCGCCTGGGTGGCTCAGCGGGTTGGGCCGCTGCCTTCGGCTCGGGTCATGATCTCAGGGTCCTGGGATCGAGCCCCTCGTCGGGCTCTCTGCTCAGTGGGGAGCCTGCTTCTTCCTCTCTCTCTCTGCCTGCCTCTCTGCCTACTTGTGATCTCTCTCTGTCAAATAAATAAATAAAATCTTAAAAAAAAAAGATTATATTTATATTTGTCAGAGAGAGAGAGTGAGAGCACACAAGCAGGGGGAGCAGCAGGGAGAGAGAAGCAGGCTCCCTACTGAGCAAGGAGCCTCTTATGGGACTCGATTCTGGGACCCTGGGGACAGGACCTGAGCTGAAGGCAGACGCTTAACCAACTAAGCCACCCAGGTGTCCCTCAAATAATTAAGTAAATATTTTTAAAAATTACCTCAGTGTTATGTTTTGTACCATTTATTATTTTTTCCTGATTATTTATGCTCGTTGAAAATTGTGAAAATATGGAAAAGAACATTCCAGAAATAATATATAGAAATATCCTGTGATCATTTCACCCAAATATAATCAGTATCACCATTTTGATATATTTTCTTTCAGTCTCCTTTTTCACATATTCTTTTTTTTTGTATTTTTTTTATCAATTTCTTTTTTTAATGACTATTCCCTTATATCAGTTTCCTAGGGCTGCAGTAACAACTTACTGCAAACCTGGTGGCTTAAAACAACAGAAATTTATTCTCCCACAGTTCTGGCAGCCAGAAGTGCAAAATCAAGGTGCTGGCAGAACTACACTTCCTGTGGGAAGCATTTCTCATCTTGCGGCAGGCTCTGCCTACATCTTTGCAGGGCCTTCTCTTCTCCCTGTGCCTCTCCTCTGTGTGTCTCTGATAAGGACACTTGTCATTGCATTTAGGGTGAACTAGATAATCCAGGATGATCTCATCTAGAGATCTTTAGCTTAATAACATCAGCAAAAGTCCTTTTTCAAAAAAAAAAAAGTCACATTCACAGGTTCTGGGGGTTAGGATGTGGGCATATTTTTTAGGGGGTTGCCATTACAACGAACAATTATTGGAAATAACTGGGTGAATGCATTTTTTTATATTAAGATTTTTGCTATAACATATTTCATCGATTTTAGGTTGCCCAACTTTTCTTTCTGTCATCTTGGCAATTCAAGTGCATTTTACAAGTGATGGCATATCATGTTGCTAGCTTGTTTTTTTGCTTTGGTGTGTTTTTTTTTAGTGGTACTTAAAATTGTGCTGTACTTTACAATCAGATTAGATGACATACAGTATATTGCTTTAAAAAAAACACATGATTGAGGTATGATTGGAATGCAAAAAGCTATACGTGTTTATTACATACAACTCATTGAATTTGGGGATAAGAATACACCTTTGAAACCATCATCATCATCAGTCAATAAAATATATCTGTCACTTCCCAAAGCTTTCTCCTACCCTGTCTTTAAAATTCTTCTTCTTCTTCCTCCTCTTCCCCCTTTTCCTCCTCCCCCTCCTAGTTGTTATTGTTATCATTATTATTATTATTATATTATTATTATTATTTGTGCATGTGTATGTGGTCGGGTGTAAGAATGCTTAATATAAGCTCTAAACTTTTAGCAAATTTTAAGTATTAATACAGTACTGTAGGTTAAAGGACTATTCTGTATAGTGCATTTGCAGAACTTATTTATCTTGCATAACTGAATCTTGGTATCCTTTCACAATCACCTTCCCAATTCCCTTCCACCCAGTCCCTGGCAACCACCATTTTCTTCTCTGCTTGTATGAGGACTATTTGGGATTCCACATATAAATGAGACCATACAGTATTTATTTTCTGTGTCTAGTTTATTCCACATGGTCTAAAATCTTTCAGGTCCATTTATGTTATTGCAAATGGAAGGATTTCCTTCTTTTCTAAAACTGATTAATACTACATGATACATACTTACCACATTTTCTTTATCCGTTTCTTTATCCATCTGTCAATGGACATTTTGGTTATTTCCATACGTTGTCTATTGTGAATAATACTTCAATGAACATGGGAGTATAGGTACATTGGCCATTCATATGTCTTCCTTGGAGAAATGTCTATTTAGTTTCTTTGCCCATTTTTAAATCAGATTTCTTGTTTGTTTGCTTGCTTATTGTTTCATTTTTACTATTGATTTCTAGGAATTTCTTATATTTTCCATACATTAACTCCTTAATGGGTATATGGTTTGCAAGTATTTCCTCCCATTTCCTATGTTGCCTTTTCATTTTGTTGATTGTTTTCTTTGCTGAGCAGAGCTTTTTAATTTGATGCAGTCCCATTTGTTTATTTTTGCTTTCGTTGTCTGTGCTTTGGTGTTATAAATATCTTAAAAAATTGTGCTATGGTGAGTACTATGAATTGTCTAAGACTGATGATTCATAGACCTGTACTTCTGAAGCAAATATATATTATATGTTAATAAAATTTAAAAAATTGTTGCTAAGAATAATGTAATGTATGTTTTCATCTAGGAATTTTATGATTTCAGGACTTTCATTTTTTTAAAAAGATTTTATTTAATTAATTATTTATTTATTCGTCAGAGAGATTGAGAGAGAGAGAGAGATAGATTGAGAAAGAGCACAAGCAAAGAAAGGGACAAGCAGAGAGAGAAGCAATCTCCCTGCCGAGCAAGGAGCCAGATGCAGGACTCCATACCAGGACCCCGGGATCATTGCCTGAGCTGAAGGCAGACACTTAACCACTTAACCGACTGAGCCACCCAGGTACCCATCAGGTCTTAACATTTAAATCTTTAATTCACTTTGAGTTGATTTTTTTTTTGTATGGTATAAGATAAAGGTCCAGTTTCACTCTTTTGCATGTGAATATCCAGTTTTGCTAACACCATTTTTTAAATAGACTATCCTTTTTCCTTGGTGGGTTCTTGTCAAAGATTTAGTTGATTATATATGGGTGGGGTAATATCTGGGCTCTCTGTGTTGCATTGATCTATGCTAGTACTGATTACTATAGTCTTGTGATATAATTTGACATTATGAAATGTGATGCCTCCAGTTTTGTTCTTCTTGTTTTTCTTCTTTAGCTATTCTAGATCTTTTGTGGCCCCATATGAATTTCAGGATTGTTTCTTCTGTGAAAAATGCCATTGGAATTTTGAAAGGAACTGTGCTGAACCTAGACTGCTTTAAGTAGTATGGATAAAAGGGCTTTGGAAAAGTTGTACTGATTTACACTATTATCAATAATTTGAAAACAGATTTTTAAGTATTTTATTAGCTGCCAGTGAAAATGGTAAGCCCTAGTTTTAATGTGCATTTATTTAATATGACTTGATTACATCTTATTTTTGTCATTTTCCCTTTCCTGTTAAAAGATTAGTGTTTTTAATTTAAAATATTATTAATAATAGTTATGACTTATGGAATGTCTGCCAACAATTTGTCAGGCACCATCCCCTGCAAAACAAATACTATTTTCTTTATTTTATTTGTAAGATAACTGATTTGTAGGAGTGATTTATGTATTTTCTAAAAATATTAACTTTGTTAGTCTGTGAGAAATATTTTTTAGATTATTTCTAGTTTGAGAATTGCCTTTTTATTTGCTCATATGATTACCATTCAAAAATATCCTTTGTTTTTGTTTTCTTGATTAATGTGGCCATTGATAAATATGCTTTGAAGGCCTTCCTTATCTCCAAGATACATGAAATATTTAATCCTATTTTTATAATTTGCTTCCAGTATTTATCTGTTTCATTGCTTCAGGATTTTGTTGCCATTATTGTTGTACTATGCTGGGTTAAGTCCTTTTTTTTTTTTTTCTTTAGATTTTATTTATTTATTTGACAGAGAGAGAGAGAGACAGTGAGAGAGGGAACACAAGCAGGGAGAGTGGGAGAGGGAGAAGTGGTCTTCCCACTGAGCAGGGAGCCTGATGCAGGGCTCGATTCCAGGATCCTGGGATCATAACCTGAGTTGAAGGCAGATGCTTAACAGCTGAGCCACCTAGGCACCCCTTGGGTTAAGTCCTAATTGGAGTTTTCCTGATTTGTCCCAAACCATTTAAAAATGTATCTGTCCTCTATTTAATGACTTGTGTTATTTACTTCATAGTGTATTACGTTTTTTACATGCCAAGGTTTTCCTTCATAGATACTGCAGTTGTTTTGTTTATCTCTGTGATATCATGTTAGTGGTACCACATTATTAATTACTCTAACTTTAAATTATATTTAGCATTTTTTTAGATTTTTTAAATTTATTTATTTGAGAGAGAGAGATCACAAGCAGGCAGAGAGGTGGGCAGAGAGATAGGAGGAAGCAGGCTCCCTGCCAAGCAGAGAATCCGATGCGGGACTTGACCCAGGACCCTGAGATCATGACGTGAGCCAAAGGCAGAGATTCAACCCACTGAGCCACCCAGGCACCCCTAGATTTAGCATTTTTTAAGACAAATCTCTTCAGAGCATTTTCCCCCTCTTTGTACATTTCCACACAGCCCCTCATTATTCTTTTTCAAATTTATTTGATATTCTTATTTGATCACCCAAGTAAATATATTTCAAACTATGCTGTCTTCAAGTTCTGCCTTCATTCAAAATCTTTTTAGATTTTAACTGAACTTTTGTTAATTCTTAAAATGATTTTGGACATTGGTATCTATACAGTATTTCCTCTTCTTATCCAATTTATTTTAAAATTGATTTGATAATGGCTTAAGAGTATGATAAGAAAAACATTTAATTACTAATTATCCTGGCCCAAATTATTGTTTATTATTTCATTTAAAATATTATTTATTGAATGTCTATTCTGTTATGTGTCAGTCGCTGTTATGGTCACTAGGGATCCAAACTTGAAAAAGACAATTATGTTCCTGTCCTGTAGAATTACATTCAATTAGGAAGGATTAGAATAAATATTTTAATAAATACACGTATACTATCATTTAAGATAGTGATATGTGCCGTGAAGAAAATAAAGCAGAGTAAAGGGCTAGGCAGTGAGTGAGGGTGAGCATTTTTTTTTTTTTTTAATAAAGGATGGCTGGAAGGATTCTTTTGGAGGAGGTAGTATCTGAGGTGAGAGAGCCAGTGGAGATCATGGGAGAATAGGAAGGAAGCACTTTCCAGGCAGAGAGGCAGAGGCATGGACCAAGAGAGGGACTGAATGTGCTTTGTTCAAGGAACGCCATTGCTGCCCGAGTGGCCAGAGTGGAGGGGACAGGAACAGAGTGGTTGGTGTGAGAGGACTAGAGAGATAAATGGAGCCCGGTCTTTTATGACCTTGTGTGTTAACAAAAGAGAGTTTGGACATTATTTCAAGTGTAATGGACAGAAAGCAATTGGAAATTGTTGAGAAGCGAATTAACACAACACAATTTGTGTTTTTAAAGATCTCTTTGGCTTCTGGGTAGAGAAGAGAAACCATCTAGGGATCTCTAGCTCAAATCCAGGTACAGAAGAGGGCAGCCTGCACCAGAGCTGCAGCGATGGAGTGGTGAAAATGATCGAATCCCAAATAGAACAGGCAGGGATTCCTGCTAGAATGGATGTATATGGAGGGGAGATGGAGAGGTGGTAGCAGAGACTCCTAGGTGTAGGGCAGGGGGTGCTGTGTGGTGATGCCTTTACTGAGATGAAGAGCACTGAGCAGAGTTTCAACTGGCCATCCAAGTAGAGAGGTCAAGTTTCTACCACATGGGTCAGGAACTCAGCAAATGTTAGAACTATAGATAAGCATATGGATGTCGTCAGCATATAAATGGTTTTTTAAAAAACCAAGGAACTGAGTTCTGGTGAAGGGAAGGAAGGAAAAGGGGTGAGGGAGATCATCAAGATCAGCCAGTAAGGAGGGAAGAACATCCCATAGGGTAATACTGTGAGAAGCGAGCAATACAGCGTTGCAAGGATCAATTGTGTAAATGTGGTTAGGAGAGGACGAGGAGTGGAACGTTATCGGGTATATGATGCAAGCTATCACTACATGTAACCAAACTGCTTTCACTGGGGCCAGGATGTGAGATGAAAAGCCTGCTTGCGAGTGGGTTCAGAAGAGAATGGTGGGAAACAGTAGAAAGAGAGTCGCACAACTCCTCAGAGGGTTTTGCTGTGAGGAGGAGCAGAGGCGTAAGTTGGAGATGGAGTGTGGATGGAGAGGGGCCTTTTCAGTACGTGGCATCTTATAGCTCCTATAGGAATCTGAGTGCTGATGGTGATGATCCAGGAGAGAGAAAGAAGTTAATATTTTAGGAGAGAAAGGGGACACTTACAGGAGCCAACTCCTTAACAGACAAGAGGGAATGTGATCCCTAGTATAAGCAGAGGGTTAGGTTTTGGTTAGGAGAAAGAGGTTTTGTCAGACTTTCATTTAGGTGAAGTCATCTCTGTTTTAAGCAGATCTGATACATAGCTGATAATATAAAGCATAGTGTCTCTTCTTGCTCATCCAGGTACTTAGGACAGTATGCAGATAGTCTGTGAGCAACATGCATGGATTGACAAACTTCACAACCTCCTATCATAGACTTGTTTAAATCACCTTATCCGCAAGAGTAAAAATGAAAAAAAGAAAAAATCCTTCAAACCAACCTTTTAAATACAATGTATTCTGTCTAACTGAACCTCTAGTTATCTGCTTCCTATTCAGTATACATTTTCCTGTATTCAGGACACATTTCTATTTTACAATTATAATCTGTTTGAATGTACTACTGCACTGTAGGGGGAACCTACAGGGAAACCAAACAACAGATTGTTAAATTTCATGGGAAGCCCCAGGCTTGAAGCTATTAACCTGTGAAGGCATTAGCGCTGCATCCCTAGAAACCAAGGACCAGGGAGCTTCCTCATAAGCAGCACTGCTTCAGAAGCCTGGAGTTCTCAAACTTTTCTCCCTTCCTTCCTCCCTCCCTTCCTTCCTCCCTCCCCTTCCTTCCTTCTTCCTTCCTTCTTTCCTCCCTCCCTCCCTCCTTTCCTCACCCCCTCTTTCTTTCTCTCTCTCTCTCTCTTTCTTTTTTCTATGAGCACACTCTTTAAAAATAAAGGTTACCAGGGATTTTATATGTGTATTAGCACTTCCAACTTTTGGTGGACTTTGGCCTCTGAGAATTAAATGGTGTGTGTGTGTGTGTGTGGTGGTGGGGTGGAGACAGAGTAGAATTAACAGTAGAATAGAGTTTTCATCATTCAAATCTATTGTCATGGAATGCAACATGAGGTAATCTATGTTGGAATCAGATAATGTGGGTCCCCTAGAATGAAAATGATAATTATTCTCAGACATTTTATCAGCATAAATTAATGTGTTTGCTGTATCTCTTTTAAGGTCCCCAACACATTTTTCTCATTATGAAAAGAAAGATGACCTAAGATGATACTTGATTCACTTCTTATTTCATTTTCTGTGGCTCTCTTCTTGAAGCCGCTGGGTGCACTGTCACTCAGGATTGGGCTGAGCCACCAGTCGCTGGCATGGGGATTGATAGCAAACGTTGGAGGGGATATTTAGTAAACACCAAACTCTCAACCACTTCATCTCTGTATAAATGACCAGAATTGCTTTTTGATATGATGGCTGTGGCTATCTCAATGGGCACTTGGTGAGAAATGCAACCATTCTGCCATTCACTGCACACGGTCTCTTGGATGATGCTGTTCACTGTAGCCCAGAAGAGTCGAAAGCCTTCTAAGTCTTCTCTGTTCCCAATGCAGCTGGCCACTTAAAAGCTGAAATCTGGGCTTATGAAAAAGTCAGTATATCAACAGAAAGTCAGAGAGTGCTTATTTGTTACAGGAAAATAAAATCATCTTAAGATTTTAGGACTTCCAAGTGACTAGTCGCATTTGTTTGCCGCTCTTTTCCTCTGAGGACAACTCTGAGATCGCGGGCCTAGGTAGGGCTATATTTTGTCTTGGATACACCAGTCCTCCTTTTTATTTATCTTTATTGGAGATGGTGCTCCTGCCTCTAGCAGTAGATCATGTCCAGCCTGTTGCCAAACGGTGCAGATTGGACAATTATTAGCCATTAAGTGTAGTATTGAACCTGGATGACAATACCAAATGGCACTCAAAGGTATTCAAATATATTCCAAATAAAATTATATAATTAAAAGGGATTATCCTACTGAACTGGTGATAGGTAAAGAGACCTAACATTTTCTGTGAAACTCCTGACCCTGAACTTCATATATATTTTTTCATTTCATTCTCTCAGTAATTTCTTCATATGTAAGAATCACTTGTTATATGCCAGGTATGGGGTAAAGCTCTAGAATGTATCAGAGAGCAAGATGGACTTCCCGCCTGCACAATCAGCACTTATAATGTAGTGAAATAGACAAGGATGATAGTCTTAATACTATTGCTGAATTGATTGATTGATAATTATTTTACAGTCATTGCAGCAAGCATCCAATTTATCACCACTTTACAAATGAGGGAATTAAGGCAGATGGAAATAATGTAACTTGTAATAAGATTTGAACCTAGATCTTTTTGTCCCATCTGGGGGCACTCGGAATCCCAGTTTTGCTAGTTGATCCTGAGAAAGTCACTTCATCTTTCTAACGGAGTTTCTGGGGACGATCATTGGGAACAGTAAAATCCTTCACTTCCCCTCTTGGCAGTCTCAGTTTGGTCACCACTCCTCAGGAAAGGCCTCTGTGACTGCCATTCTCAGCCCCTGAGAATCTTTTGAGGGAATGTGTTTTTTAGTGCCTTTGCGGCATTCCTTGGTCATAGCCCTTTCTCCCTGCAACGTGACCACCTGTTCGCTCTCCTCAAGGCAAGAGAGATGAAAAGCATGAGCTGAGAAGTCAATGTGTTTCATCTAGTTTTGCTCTATAGAGGCAATAGGTTCAACACATCCTCTCCTATATTCCCAAACCGTGCCACATCTATCTTGACTCTCCCATGTTTGGGAGGATAAGAGGGTGGGTTTATTTTATCCTGGTACCGGATAAAATGGCCTTGGAGTGAAAGTTAAGCAAAGAAATGAGCACAAAGCGAGAGACAGTGGCTGGAGAGGAAAGGCAAGGGGAGGTTGCCAGTGACAGGCAGGACTTTACAAGGAAGTGCAAAGAGCTCTCCTCCCCAGGGCTTCACACCTACTGGCACATTCATTTAACACCTCAGTCCTCAGACTGATATATTTTTGATGAGGGAAAAGTTAGGGAAATCCTGGAGAGTCAAAACAGACAGAAGACACAGTTCTTCTATCCTGAATCAATGGGACTCTTTGGGCCACAGCTTTGCCTTCCTGCAACCAGGATCCAATCTGGTGCAAATCAATATTTGTTAATGCATAATTTCATGGAGCAGGTTTGTGTTTTCTATAGCAAGGTTGTCTTTTAATAAGATGACCAAGCACGACTTTATAAGGCAAACAAATGAAATAAAACCTTCCAGCCGACTACTGGAAATGTTACTTTTTTTTTTCCTCAACTCTAACACAGACCTTTCAGTGAAATAGCCTGACAGTTTTATGTGTTCCTTCCTGTTTAGCATGGCAGTGAGGGATGGAACTTGGGCCTGTTCTGTCTGAATTCAGGCCCACCATGACCTGTTGAAGTCACTTTCTCAAAATAAAGACAGACTTCAAAAACTTCTAAAAATCATTCTAAACTAGGGCTTTATAACATTTTTCTCTTCACTTGTGATTTTTTAGATGTAGAGATTACAAAAATGTAAAACCAATGACTTATAAACACTGTGCTATCCAGAACATTGATTATTCTAGAAGTACATAAGAATGTGTTATAACCCATTTGAACTGGGGCTATATAGGGCAGGGGGAGGCATAGAGCCTGTAGAAGACTTAAAAATCACCAAAGAATACAGTTTAAAGGTTCTTTCTATTGCTCAGCTAAATGAGATGTTTTAGAATGGCCATGACAAACTTTGTATGTGAGAGAAATACAAGTTTTCAGCTAATCTAATAAATACTTACTGAAAGGGTAGCTTTCTGTCCAATTTTAATATAATTTTTTTTTAGAGCAGTTTTAGGGTCACGGAAAACCTGAACAGAAATTACAGAATTCTCATACTTCTACTCCCCACCCATGCACAGACTCCCCTATCGTCAACATCTCCCATTACAGTGATACATTTATTGCAATCAGTAAACCTACAGGGAGACATCATAATCACCTAAAGTCTATAATTTACATTAGTATTCACTCTTGGTGTTGTACAGTCTATGGGTTTTGACAAAATACCCAACGTTGTAGTATTACACAGAATATTTTCATTGCTCTAAAAATCCTCTGAACTCCTCCTAGTCATCTCTCCCCTTCCTCCCCAAACTCTGGCAACCACTGATCTTTTTTACTGTCTCCATTACTTTTGCCTTTTCCAGAACATCATATAATTGGAATCATATAGTATATAGTCTTTTCAGATTAGCTTCTCTTACTTAGTAATAATGCATTTAATATTCCCCCACTTATTTTCATGGTTGCATAGCTCATTTCTTTTTAGCTCAGAATTCCATTGTCTGGATGTACCCACTGATTTATCTGTTAACCTACTGAAGGACATCTTAGTTGCCTCTGAGTTTTGACAGTTAGGAATAAACCTGCTGTAAACATTCATCTGAAGGCTTTTATGTGAACAAAAATATTCAACTCATTTGGGTAAATGCCAAAGAGCTTGGTTACTGGCTCATGTAATGAGTATACTTAATTTGTAAAAACTGCAGAACTGTCTTCCAAAGTGGTTTTACCATTTTGTATTCCCACTAATGATGAATGGGAGTTCCTCTTCCTCCACATTCATGCCAGCTTTCGGTGCTGTAAGTGTGTTGGATTTTCTCTATTCTAGTCGGTATGTGATTGTATCTCATTTTTTTTTTTTAATCAGTTTTGAGAGATCCCTCTTTACTTTGGGAGAGGGGCACAGGGTTGCAGGCCACCGGATGTAACTGCAACTAGACAAAGGGGAGCTGGCTGTGATGTTGGAGGAAGAACAGTGGCAATTTCAGTCTAGAAGGTGACCCTGGACTTGATGAGATTTTCCTACAACTCACTTTAGAACCCAAGGGACTAAAAGGAAGGTAAGTTCCAAGTTATGGGACACCTAGAAGAAACTATGAACACATTATAAATGCACTAATTCTTCAGTTTAGTAAAGTTATGCCTGACTTTGTTTAGTTTGTGAAACCTGAGGTCAGTATTAGTTTAGAACTGGCATTTACAGAGGACACATCAGCTCTTCACAGTTCTACAGTTTCATCATCAGAGGTCCTTTGCTCACAAGAATCTCTAACATTTTGGAGGTAGATTTTATCTACAGGTATCTCAGCTGAACTCTTGCTACATCATCCAGTCATGATGTATAATCAGATTAAGACACTAAGGTCAGAGTCAGTCTATAAAATCAAACAATGAGCCCCTCTCCCTCTCCATCTCTGCTAATTAGCCTGAGGTTCAGAGTCCTGGGGCTGTCCTTTCACTGTGTGATAATGACCTCCAGCAAAGTAAAAGTTATAGTGGAAAGAAAGAGGAATGAGGAAGGAAAGCTCTCATGTATTCCCTGTCAACACTCCCTTTTTCCTCTAGGCCCTTGACCCCTTTTAGAAACGTTGCCCTCAAAGCAACTAACAGCCCATTTTGTTCAAGTATTTACTAGCCTCAGCTTTGACAGGAAGGTCATTGTTCTTCTATTACAATGGATTTTGCAATTTAAGGTCTTTGTTGCCACTATGCCCATTTGTATGTTTATACACATAGTTCTCACTTTGAAGGGACTTGCACATAATGAAATTTTGCCCTGGTTTTGTGTGATTCTATGTATCTAAGATGTGATGTGGTTTAAGAACTTCATACTTCATTGGAAAAACTGTCACCAACAAACATAAACTCTCTCATTTTCTTATCTCCAAACCCACCCATACTTGCACCTGTGGACCATGGAGGAAGTGACCCTCCTCCCCTGGGCCACACTATCACCTGCACTCTATTTCCCATCCTAGCGGAAGAGAGTTAATTCTCCAAAATATCTTCTGTCTAACACCTTCAAGGAGTCACTGTTTTTTATCCCCTGTCCCCATCACTTAGTAGAGCTTCACTCTCTTAGCTTTGAAACATCCTCTCCTGCTTTCCTTTCTTTCTCACTTCATCCTATTGTTTGTTTGTTTTCCTTGATGGGTCCTTCTTCAGCCACCTCATTTGAAGTAACTCAGGATTTGGTCTCAGACTGTCATCTTTTTCATCTCTAACCTTTGTCCCAAGTGATCTTATCAGCTCCAGAGGATATGAGCTTTTTGGTGCTAATGATTTCCACATTTCCATTGGCATTCACATCTCTCCCCTGAGCTCCTCACTCCTGTGTCCAGATGTCTCCTGATATCTCCCCTTGGGTGTGCATCACATTCTCCATCTTAACAAATCTGAAATGAAATTTCCTGATTTTTTTCCCCTTCTATGTCCATCTTCTCAAACCCCTGTTCTTCTTTCATGTAAGAAGCATAGTGCTTTATCAAGTTACTCAAAAAAAATCTAGGAACCCTTCTTTTCTGACAAACTAGATATCATACGTTTTGTAACCTTATTGATTCTACCTTGAAAGTTTATCTAAAACTCCTTTCTTTAATTCATGTCCACTTCCACCCTTTTAGTCAAGGCCTTCAGATCTCTTGCCTCAGTGAACACATTAGCTTCTAACTAGTTTCTCTACTTTCATTCTTGTCCCTCATCCTGTTCCCCCATGGCTGCCCCCTACAATTCTTCAAGTAACAGTAAAGGAGATTTTCTCAATGATAATCTGGTAACACTCTTCCATTGCTTCAAAAATCTTGCAGCGGCTCACCTTATATTTGACATAAAATTCAACTCTTTTCCCATGGCCTAGAATGCCTTCCATTATACTTCTTTGCCCCTCAACCTTTCTTTTCCCTATTCTTTTCACTTGGTTGACTCAGATATCACTGATATTATGTGTAAGGAAGGAAGGAAGAAAGGAAGGGGATGGGGATGGAGGGAAGATGGAAGGGAAGGAGAGAGGGAGAGAGGGAGAGATTTCCATTTTATGATGAGGAACTAAGGCCCAAGGTAACAGAGTAAGTAAATAGCAGAAATAGCTCAGCTCTGCTTTATTCTCTAGGGCTAGCCTCTTGTACTACTCCATTTGGCATAATATATGACAAACAAACAAACAAATAAAAAAACCTTACCTCTGGAATGCAAACTGGTACAGCTACTCTGAAAAACAGTATGAAGGTCCCTCAAAAAGTTAAAAAAAGACCTACCCTATGACCCAGCAATTGTATTATTAGGTATTTATCCAAAGAACACATAGTGATTGATTCAAAGGGGCACGTGCACCCCAATGTTTATAGCAGCAATGTCCACAATAGCCAAAATATGGGAAAATCCAGACATCCATCAATAGATGAATGGATAAAGAAGATGTGTGCATGTATAATAAAATGGAATATTACTCAGCCATCAAAAAGGATGGAATCTTGTCATTTGCAATGACATCAATAGAACTAGAGGGTATTATGCTAAGTGACATAAGTCAGTGAGAGAAAGACAAATACCATATGATTTCACTCATATGTGGAATTTAAGAAACAAAACAGATAAATATAGGGGAAGGGAAAGAAAAATAAAATAAGCCAAAAACAGAGAGAGAGGCAAATCGTAAGAGACTCTTAACTATAGGAAATAAACTGAGGGTTGCTAGAGGGGAGGGGGCTCTGGGATGGGGTAACTGGGTGATGGACATTAAGGAGGCTATGTGATGTAATGACCCCTGCATGTTGTATGATGCAACTAACTGATGAATCACTAAATTCTATCCCTGAAACTAATAATTTAGTATATGTTAATTAAATTAATTTTTTAATTAAATTGAATTTAAATAAAGTTTAAAAACCCACCTCTGTAATATGTAAAATCAAGAACATATTTAAGAAATTATAATTAGTGTCATTTGACAAAGGAGAATCAATTCTGAATTCAGATAGGCCTATAATTTACTCACTATGGAACTGTTAGCAAGCTCTGAGCCTCACTTTCTTCATCTATAAAACTGACCTAATAAACCTACCTCATAGTGTGGTTATAATAATTAAGTGATAATTTGTTTCCTTCTTAGCATGTCATAGTACTCAAAACCTGCTAACTATCCTTCTTCTCTCCCCTTCTGTTTCAGAAACACTATATGTGTTTCTAGTATGAACCAACCATCATAAAATCATCAACAATACCTCCATTACTGTCACCTCCACCTTTTGGTGAGCACCTGCTCTGGACCAGGCACTGTAATGGGTGCTTTGCATACATTATTTCCTTTAGCCTCCCAATACCTGAATCCAAAATCTGAAAACCTGTGTTTCCTGGAAACTTTGGCAAGGTGTTTCTTGAAGAAAATGTTTCCATGGTTAAGCACATTTCATAAAAGTCAGAAATTGTATGCTCCAATTGGAGTTATAATATGTAACTTTAATTAGAAAATCAAAGATCTTGAGAAGTCTTGTATTAAACAATGTTTTAATAATCTACATATCACTAAGAAAACCATTCCTCCATGACTAGTGTTTTTGTCTGATATTTGCGCTTACAACTGCACAGAATAACTGTGCTTTTCTGCAGCTCCTAATTTTCTTTAGGATGCATATTTTGACCTTGCATACTAGACTTCTGTTAATGTTGCTTGTCGATTAAATGGAAGTTTGGTAAATTTTTGCTTTCCAGACAACATTATCTTCTTTACTGCTTCACTGTTGGGTATTATTCATTATTATCTTCTCTATTCATTTATACCTCTGATGGGTTAGATTTACTCTGCTGTGAAATTTATTTCCTCCTTGCCTCATCAAAGATCATTCTGCTGCTCATTATAAAAGTCAGCATTTCTACACAGTGTAGGGGAGAAAAAAAAAAAAAAAGAATGTCTGAGAGAAAGAAAGAGAGAGAATTGCCTGTGTAGAAAACTTTGGGAAAAAATGACTTTTAGTCTAAACTATTACGTTAAATTAAATAGATTTATTTTTTGTTAGAATTTTAAGCTGTTTAGCTTAAGTGTGAAAATAACAACTATTTGTAGAATATTAATATTTTATTTAAAACTTCTTGTTCCTTCTGTTATAATTTTTAAAAGAATTTAAATTTGTTTAATTTTATATATAATCTGATTAAATCTTAAGGCAGGAATTTCTAGGGTTAACATGAAAGGTATGACAAGGGGTGCCTGGTTGGCTCAGTTGGTTAAGACTCTGCCTTTGACTCAGGTCATGATCTCGGGGTCCTGGGATTGAGTGCCACATTAGGCTCTCTGCTCAGTGGGGAGCCTGCTTCCCCCTCTCTCTCTACCTTCCTCTGTGCCTACTTGTTATCTCTCTCTGTGTCAAGTAAATAAATAAATCTTAAAAAAAAAGAAAGGTAATGACAAAATAGTGTAATTTTTAGGAGCTCCTTAGGACAGGGATTTTGTTCTATTTTTATTTGAATAAAGGAAAGTCATGACAATGTCTGGCACAGAGTAGGTATTCAATAAATATTTAATAAATAAATGAACTTCCATGTCATAAAAATAGGGTCATAAGTCCTGAAACCACAGCTGATATATAAATGTACTGCCTAAATCTCCTTGATAAGTCTCTAATGGCCCAGTTTCTTGTCTTGTTTAGAACTGGTTTGGGTTCTTTTATTTCTTTTTTTTTTTTATTATTTTTTTAAAGATTTTATTTATTTGTCAGAGAGAGGGAGAGAGAGAGAGCACAGGCAGACAGAATGGCAGGCAGAGGCAGAGGGAGAAGCAGCCTCCCCGCCGAGCAAGGAGCCCAATGTGGGACTCGATCCCAGGACGCTGGGATCATGACCTGAGCCGAAGGCAGCTGCTTAACCAACTGAGCCACCCAGGTGTCCCCTGGTTTGGGTTCTTTTAAATTCAGTTGTTATTATTAAGAATGTCCAAAAGTGGAGGGAGGAGTCAAGATGGCGGAGAAGTAGCAGGCTGAGACTACTTCAGGTAGCAGGAGATCAGCTAGATAGCTTATCTAAAGATTGCAAACACCTACAAATCCAATGGGAGATCGAAGAGAAGAAGAACAGCAAGTATAGAAAGAGAAAATCAACCACTTTCTGAAAGGTAGGACTGGCGGAGAAGTGAATCCAAAACGACGGGAAGATAGACCGCGGGGGGAGGGGCCGGCTCCCGGCAAGCGGCGGAGCAACGGAGCACAAAATCAGGACTTTTAAAAGTCTGTTCCACTGAGGGACATCCCTCCAGAGGTTTACCCGGGGTGAAGCCCACGCGGGGTCAGCGTGGCCTCAGGTCCCGCAGGGTCACAGAAGGATCGGGGGTGTCTGGGTGTCACAGAGCTTACAGGTATTAGAATGGGGAAGCCGGCTACAGAGACAGAGCCAAGTAGTGAGCTCTCAGCTCGGGGTTACCTTGAACCGGTCGCAGGCTCAGTCAGCTCGGAGCGCGGCCAGAGGCCAGGGAGACGGGAGTAAGTGGGCACTATTCTCTGAGGGCGAACTGAGGAGTGGGGCCCTGAGCTCTCAGCTCCTCCGGGCTGGAGACCAGAGGCCGCCATCTTCATTCCCATCCTCCGGAACTCTATGGAAAGCGCTCAGGGAACAAAAGCTCCTGAAAGCAAACCCGAGCGGATTACTCAGCCCGGTCCCTGGGAAGGGCAGTGCAAATCCGCCTGGGGCAAAGACACTTGAGAATCTCTACAACAGGCCCCTCCCGCAGAAGATCAACAAGAAATCCAGCCAGGACCAAGTTCACGTACCAAGGAGTGCAGTTTCAATACCAAGGAGAGCAGTGGAATTGCAGAGGAGGAGAAAGCAAAGCACGGAACTCATGGCTTTCTCCCCATAATTCTTTAGTCTTGCAGTTAATTTAATTTTTTTTTCCTTTTTCAATTTTTTTTCTCTCTTCTTCTGCTAAATTTTTTTAACTTTTACCCTTTTCTTTCTTTTAACCTTTTTAAACTAGTTTATCTAATATGTATATATATATATATATATTTTTTTTTTTTTTCTTTTTTATATTTTTTCTTTATCGTTTTCTTTTTTTAATTTTTTTTTTCTTTCTGAACCTCTTTTTATCCCCTTTCTCCCCCCTCACGATTTGGGATCTCTTCTGATTTGGTTAAAGCATATTTTCCTGGGGTCTTTGCCACCCTTTTAGTATTTTACTAGCTCCTTCATATACTCTTATCTGGATAAAATGACAAGGTGGAAAATTTCACCACGAAAGAAAGAACAAGAGGCAGTACCGAAGGCTAGGGACCTAATCAATACAGACATTGGTAATATGTCAGATCTAGAGTTCAGAATGACGATTCTCAAGGTTCTAGCTGGGCTCAAAAAAGGCATGGAAGATATTAGAGAAACCCTCTCGGGAGATATAAAAGCCCTTTCTGGAGAAATAAAAGAACTAAAATCTAATCAAGTTAAAAAAAGCTATTAATGAGGTGCAATAAAAAATGGAGGCTCTCACTGCTAGGACAAATGAGGCAGAAGAAAGAAAGAGTGATATAGAAGACCAAATGACAGAGAATAAAGATGCTGAGCAAAAGAGGGAGAAACAGCTACTGGACCAGGAGGGCAGAATTTGAGAGATAAATGATACCATAAGACGAAACAACATTAGAATAATTGGGATTCCAGAAGAAGAAGAAAGAGAGAGGGGAGCAGAAGGTATACTGGAGAGAATTATTGGAGAGAATTTCCCAATATGGCAAAGGGAAGAAGCATCAAAATCCAGGAGGTGCAGAGAACCCCCCTCAAAATCAATAAGAATAGGTCCACACCCCATCACCTAATAGTCAAATTTACAAGTCTTAGTGACAAAGAGAAAATCCTGAAAGCAGCCTGGGACAAGAAGTCTGTAACATACAATGGTAAAAATATTAGATTGGTAGCAGACTTATCTACAGAGACCTGGCAGGCCAGAAAGAGCTGGCATGATATATTCAGAGTACTAAACGAGAAAAACATGCAGCCAAGAATACTATATCCAGCTAGGCTATCATTGAAAATAGAAGGCGAGATTAAAAGCTTCCAGGACAAACAAAAACTGAAAGAATTTGCAAACACCATCCAGCTCTATAGGAAATATTGAAAGGGGTCCCCTAAACAAAGAGAGACCCTAAAAGTAGTAGACCAGAAAGGAACAGAGACAATATACAATAACAGTCACCTTACAGGCAATACAATGGCACTAAATTCATATCTCTCAATAGTTAGCCTGAATGTTAATGGGCTAAATGCCCCAATCAAAAGACACAGGGTATCAGAATGGATAAAAAAACAAAACCCATCTATATGTTGCCTACAAGAAACACATTTCAGACCCAAAGACACCTCCAGATTTAAAGTGAGGGGGTGGAAAACAATTTACCATGCTAATGGACAGCAGAAGAAAGCAGGAGTGGCAATCCTTATATCAGATCAATTAGATTTTAAGCCAAAGACTATAATAAGAGATGAGGAAGGACACTATATCATACTCAAAGGATCTGTCCAACAAGAAGATCTAACAATTTTAAATATCTATGCCCCTAACGTGGGAGCAGCCAACTATATAAACCAATTAATAACAAAATCAAAGAAACACATCAACAATAATAAATAATAGTAGGGGACTTTAACACTCCCCTCACTGAAATGGACAGATCATCCAAGCAAAAGATCAACAAGGAAAGAAAGGCCTTAAATGACACACTGGACCAGATGGACATCACAGATATATTCAGAACATTTCATCCAAAAGCAACAGAACACACATTCTTCTCTAGTGCACATGGAACATTCTCCAGAATAGATCACATCCTCGGTCCTAAATCAGGTCTCAACCGGTACCAAAAGATTGGGATCATTCCCTGCATATTTTCAGACCACAATGCTCTGAAGCTAGAACTCAATCACAAGAGGAAATTTGGAAAGAACCCAAATACATGGAGACTAAAGAGCATCCTTCTAAAGAATGAATGGGTCAACCAGGAAATTAAAGAAGAATTGAAAAAATTCATTGAAACAAATGATAATGAAAACACAACTGTTCAAAATCTGTGGGACACAACAACGGCAGTCTTGAGAGGAAAATATATAGTGGCACAAGCCTTTCTCAAGAAACCAGAAAGGTCTCAAGTACACAACCTAACCCTACACCTAAAGGAGCTGGAGAAAGAACAAGAAAGAAACCCTAAACCCAGCAGGAGAAGAGAAATCATAAAGATCAGAGCAGAAATCAATGAAATAGAAACCAAAAAAACAATAGAACCAATCAACGAAACTAGGAGCTGGTTCTTTAAAAGAATTAATAAGATTGATAAACCCCTGGCCAGACTTATCAAAAAGAAAAGAGAAAGGACCCTAATAAATAAAATCATGAATGAAAGAGGAGAGATCACAACTAACACCAAAGAAATACAGACAATTATAAGAACATATTATGGGCAACTCTACGCCAACAAATTTGACAAAATGGAAGAAATGGATGCATTCCTAGAGACATATAAACTACCACAACTGAACCAAGAAGAAATAGAAAGTCTGACAGACCCATAGCCAGTAAGGAGATTGAAACAGTCATCAAAAATCTCCAAACAAACAAAAGGCCAGGGCCAGACGGCTTCCTGGGGGAATTCTACCAAACATTTAAAGAAGAACTAATTCCTATTCTCCTGAGACTGTTCCAAAAAATAGAAATGGAAGGAAAACTTCCAAACTCATTTTATGAGGCCAACATCACCTTGATCCCAAAACCAGACAAGGATCCCATCAAAAAAGAGAACTACAGACCAATATCCTTGATGAACACAGATGCGAAAATTCTCACCAAAATACTAACCAATAGGATTCAACAGTACATTAAAAGGATTATTCACCACGACCAAGTGGGATTTATTTAGGGCTGCAAGGTTGGTTCAACATCTGCAAATCAATCAATCTGATACAACATATTAATAAAAGAAAGAACAAGAACCATATGATACTCTCCATAGATGCTGAAAAAGCATTTGACAAAGTACAGCATCCCTTCCTGATCAAAACTCTTCAAAGTGTAGGGATAGAGGGCATGTACCTCAATATTATCAAAGCCATCTATGAAAAACCCACCGCAAATATCATTCTCAATGGAGAAAAACTGAAAGCTTTTCTGCTAAGGTCAGGAACACGGCAGGGATGTCCGTTATCACCACTGCTATCCAACATAGTACTACAAGGCCTAGCCTCAGCAATCAGACAACAAAAGGAAATTAAAGGCATCCAAATCAGCAAAGAAGAAGTCAAACTATCACTCTTCGCAGATGATATGATACTATATGTGGAAAACCCAAAAGACTCCACTCCAAAACTGCTAGAACTTGTACAAGGAATTCAGTAAAGTGTCAGGATATAAAATCAATGCACAGACATCAGTTGCATTTCTCTACACCAACAACAAGACAGAAGAAAGAGAAATTAAGGAGTCAATCCCATTTCCAATTGCACCCAAAACTATAAGATACCTAGGAATAAACCTAACCAAAGAGGCTAAGAATCTATACTCAGAAAACTATAAAGTACTCATGAAAGAAATTGAGGAAGACACAAAGAAATGGAAAAATGTTCCATGCTCCTGGATTGGAAGAATAAATATTGTGAAAATGTCTATGCTACCTAAAGCAATCTACACATTTAATGCAATTCCTATCAAAATACCATCCATTTTTTTCAAAGAAATGGAGCAAATAATGCTAAAGTTTATATGGAACCAGAAAAGACCTCGAATAGCCAAAGGAATATTGAAAAAGAAAGCCAAAGTTGGTGGCATCACAATTCCAGACTTCAAGATCTATTACAAAGCTGTCATCATCAAGACAGCATGGTACTGGCACAAAAACAGACACATAGATCAATGGAACAGAATAGAGAGCCCAGAAATAGACCCTCAACTCTATGGTCAACTAATCTTCGACAAAACAGGAAAGAATGTCCAATGGAAAAAATACAGCCTCTTCAATAAATGGTGTTGGGAAAATTGGACAGCCACATGTAGAAAAATGAAATTGGACCATTTCCTTACACCACACACGAAAATAGACTCAAAATGGATGAAGGACCTCAATGTGAGAAAGGAATCCATCAAAATCCTTGAGAACACAGACAGCAACCTCTTCGACCTCAGCCGCAGCAACATCTTCCTAGGAACATCGCCAAAGGCAAGGGAAACAAGGGCAAAAATGAACTATTGGGATTTTATCAAGATCAAAAGCTTTTGCACAGCAAAGGAAACAGTTAACAAAACCAAAAGACAACTGACAGAATGGGAGAAGATATTTGCAAACGACATATCAGATAAAGGGCTAGTGTCCAGAATCTATAAAGAACTTAGCAAACTCTACACCCAAAGAACAAATAATCCAATCAAGAAATGGGCAGAAGACATGAACAGACATTTCTGCAAAGAAGACATCCAGATGGCCAACAGACACATGAAAAAGTGCTCCATATCACTCGGAAGTAGGGAAATACAAACTAAAACCACAATTAGATATCACTTCACACCAGACAGAATGGCTAAAATGAACAAGTCAGGAAATGACAGATGCTGGTGAGGATGCGGAGAAAGGGGAACCCTCCTACACTGTTGGTGGGAATGCAAGCTGGTGCAACCACTCTGGAAAACAGCATGGAGTTTCCTCAAAATGTTGAAAATAGAACTACCCTATGACCCAGCAATTGCACTACTGGGTATTTACCCTAAAGATACAAACGTAGTGATCTGAAGGGGCACGTGCACCCGAATGTTTATAGCAGCAATGTCTACAATAGCCAAACTGGAAAGAACCTAGATGTCCATCAACAGATGAATGGATAAAAAAGAGGTGGTACATATACACAATGGAATACTATGCAGCCATCAAAAGAAATGAAGTCTTGCCATTTGTGATGACGTGGATGGAACTAGAGGGTATCACGCTTAGCAAAATAAATCAATCAGAGAAAGACAACTATCATATGATCTCCCTGATATGTGGAAGTGGAGATGCAACATGGGGGATTAAGGGGGTAGGAGAAGAACAAATGAAACAAGATGGGAGTGGGAGGGAGACAAACCATAAATGACTCTTAATCTCACAAAACTGAGAGTTTCTGGGGGGAAGGGGATTGGGAGAATGGGGGTGGGGTTATGGACATTGGGGCGGGTATGTGCTATGGTGAGTGCTGTGAAGTGTGTAAACCTGGCGATTCACAGACCTGTACCCCTGGGGATAAAAATATATTATATGTTTATAAAAAATTAAAAAAAAAATAGAATGTCCAAAAGTAGTCATTTAAATTATTGTGCTTTTTACTTTTTTTTTTTTTAAAGGTCAAAACTTTTTTATGGCAATTTTTGGAAGAATACCTGTGCTTAGGCATATTTAAATTACTATTGCATTTGCACAGATACCAAGGTATTATAAAATAGACTTGTCTTACTTAGTCTGTTTGAACTGCTATGACAAAAATACTATAGAGTGAGTGTCTTAAACAACAAACATTGGTTACTTACAGTTACAGAAGCTGTGAAGTCTAAGATCAAGGGCACGAGCAGATTCAGTGTCTAGTGAGTTCAGCTTCCTGGTTCCCAGAAAGTTATCTTTTCACCACAACCTCACATGGTAGAAAGGGAGTGGGAAAGCTCTTTAAGTTCCCTCTTATAAGCACACTAATCCCATACATGAGGACACCACAGTTATGACCAAATCCTCTCCTTCCTGTACCATCTCATTTTGGATTAGGCTTCAACATAAGAATGGGGGAGGGAGGGCTGCAAATATGTAGTCCATAGCAATATTTTTTTGTTTTTGTTATCAAAGACAGAACTCTTCTGTATTTCTTTCATGTTTTCTTCTTAGTGTCCTTTACCTAGTTCCTTCCTTCTTAGAGTTTCTTTATTTAGTCTCATGATGACATAGGATGCTAAGATTTCTTTAGTCTATACTTCCCAAATAAAGAGAATGACTGAATCAAAGATAATGACTGAATTAAGACATTACTAGACAATATGTTCAAAGAAGATAATTTAGTTCCTTGGAAAAACATGTGAGTTGAGTTACTTTTATAACTGTGGAAATTAACTGGTTTTTGGGAATTGTGGTAAGCCTAGACAGAGGCATTACTCAGCCACACTTGATAGTGTCTTTGCCTTCTTGTCAAGGTGAGGTTATACCTTTTCGTTGCTAAATTTAGTTGAAGACTGGCGGGGTAGTGTGTAGTTGCCATAAACAAAATAATACCACCGTTAATGCCAAAGTTCTTCTAAGATGGAGGTATAAATACAAATTTAAAAGGGATAGTTGAGGCACTATCTTGCTAGAAAATCTAGGGGCGCCTGGGTGGCTCAGTGGGTTAAAGCCTCTGCCTTTAGCTCGGGTCATGATCCCAGAGTCCTGGAATTGAGCCCCACATGGGGCTCTCTGCTCAGCAGGGAGCCTGCTTCCTCCTCTCTCTCTGCCTGCCTCTCTGCCTGCTTGTGATCTCTGTCTGTCAAATAAATAAATAAAATCTTTAAAAAAATCTAAATAACAATTGCATGCCTCTGTTAGGAGCAAAGGAGCAAAAGAAAGTGTGTTCAGATATGCTGTATCTTCCTTTGCTGGTGAGGTCAAAAGCAAAGACAACTTTAGCTTGAATAATTGGAAACTTCATCTAATGCGTGTATATGGTGGCGTTAGAAGTTGCCTGTGTGTGTCCATATGTATGTTTCCTCTTACTAATTTGTGACTCATGAAATAGAACACACTGCAATATGAAAAGTAAGTTTAAGAAGAAAACATTGCAGGGGAGTTTGTTACTGCCACATAAGTAATATTAACAAAGTGCTCACGGTTCATTATAAGAGAGCTATATCATGCTAATAATTCAAAAATTTTCACTACGTTGAAGAGTCACAGAGTGCTGGGGCTTATGTTGTCTCCTTTCAAGCATGAGCTTGCTCATCCCAGCGATTGAATGGAAACTTGACTAGTTCTGGCAGCAGCTCTAGTCACTGTTAAGGGTTTGCCTATGTTGAAAGTCTTCTTTATGTCAGGCTGCCATCTATATCTCTATCTCTACAACTTCCATCACCCTCTGCCCTTTGTGGATACAAAGAACAAATTTAAATTCTGTTCTGTATGACAGATGGCCATTCAATTATTCATTCATTCATTCATTCAACAGACCTTTGTTGAGCCAGAAACCATATGCAGGCACTGAGAACTCAAAGGTCAAAAATACCAAACCATGTTTTCAAGAATGTCACAGTCTAATATATTGGCCCCTTGCACTTTCTAGTCTATAGGGTAGTCACCCCCTTTCCTTTTGTCACTCCTCATGTGTCACCGTTCCAGGCTTCCTTGCTACTCCTCTCTTTTGAATGAGTTGGCATTTATCAGTGTTCCCCAGGTGTGGGGTCCCCAGGTGATAAATAGAGGTATTGTTTGAGCAGAGCAGAGAGCACAGACTCTTATATCTCATGTTCTGGATGCTCTGATGAGATTATGCCACCAAGGGCTTTTGTTTGTCTGTCACATCACACATGACAGCAGTGATTTTTTTCAATTCATAAACCCCAAATCATTATTCTGCCTTCAACCCTTGCCCAACCTACTTATATTAATTTATCCACCACTGCTCCCTAGTGTAAATTCATTGTGTATTACCTTTCCTATATATCTTTGTCATTTTGTTCCCTCTTCCTAAAAACTCCCCATGGTGGCCTATGTTAAAACTAAATGTCTTAAAAGAGGATCATCTTTTATGCTTTTTGTTGTTGTTTCTAAAGTATTTTCAAACTCTCTCTGCTCTGTGATATTTCTAGAAGAGTGCCTCCCAAATTAGTTGAAGGATTGCTAAGGACCAGACAAGGCTAGGTAACCAAGAGTAGATGTTTCATTAGAAGATAACTCAGAGTTCACATTCATAACCAGTTAATCCTCACAGTAACTGAATAAGAAAATAGATAAACTGAAAACTTTTATCAATAAGATAATAAAACTGGAGCCTCCATTGCCTTTGCCCTCTGCAGCTGCCATTGTTTGTACTGCCTGAGTTCTATAGGAGCTATCGTACTATATCATGCATGTTGCCAGGGAGACCTTTGTTACTTAAACATCTTGATCGGGGAGTTCCTCTTAGGAAGACAGCTGTCTCTATTTAGGAAATCATTCTAACAGATTACCTTGGGGGAAGTGATGGGGATATGAAGACATACTTTGGAAGAAGCCAGTGAAGTAAATTAAAAAAAAAAAAAAAAGGAAAAACTACTTAAAGAGGTTAAGGAGAATTGAGGATTGAAGGGTAAGGAGGAGGGAGAATAGAGGGAAGAGGAGGCAGAGTAGCATAGAAAAGTGGGAAACTCGGAAAAATTTACCAAAGAAAAGTGGCCAAAGGGGTTTTGAGCCCAGGGATCTCTCCAATTCCATGATCCAGTCTTTTGCTATTTGATTTTGTGATGTAACACTCCTTCCTTCATTGCCACAAACCTTCAGTAAAGCCTACCACTTACAAATGTCCTGTATGACCTGTGTTTCAGTTCAAATCAAAGATGAGTGACTCTTGAAAATCTAGACAGTGCAGGCAGAAAGATGACCATGACATAACACATGTAGCAAGGACAAGATATCAGAATGAGAAATTAGCCTCAGAAGGCAAACCCCGTGGAATTAGTCCCATTTTACAGGGACTCTCAAAGGAGACAGTAAGCCCTGCCAACATGTGGGTTACATTGTCATTTCTGCCTGCCAATGAGACATGAGGCAACTTGAGTGCAAAGGCTGTGGTTTCGATTTTGGTGTCCCTTGTGCCCAGCCCTCAGAGTTCCTCATTGCCTGCTTTGTTTTCAGTTTCAAGTTCCATACTCAGCAGCTTTTGAGCTGTTATTCAAATGTTTATCATTTCCAGGGAAATTTCTCATTTGCTACATGTCTCAAGTGTAAGGCCACTTTTCTGAGCATACTGTTTACACAAATACAGTATGTTTTTCATTAGTAACTGCAAAAAACACCCAGATATATTTCCAGTCAATTCTGATTTTCTTGTTATTTTATGTCACTTAGGTTAACATCAGTATATCACTTCCCTTTTTTCAGCTACAGAATTCAGACTCCTATTTTCTATGGACCCTACCAAAATTTTTCCCATTTAGATCTTAGAAGTGATGTTAATTTAGGAAAAAAAAAAAGTAGCAATAAAAATCTATTTCACAGGTCAGGTGTTTGTTTAGGAATATATACTGTAGGGTTATAACATATAATTTTATGCTCTGTGATTTATTTCATTGTCAACAAAAATTTATTGATTAACCTTGAGAATTGGTTTACTATCTGCATTTCCTAGTAGTTGGGGAGGTTGTACTTCAGTGTAGAAGTGGAATTAATTTCTTTATGTTTATTATGGTCAGAGATTTTGACTTTAAAATTTGAATAGAAAAAATAAAATGTAGTAAAGGCACCAAATTGGTAAAATCTGTTTAAGATAAACCAAACCTACCAACACTTTCCACTGAGAAAGTATGACAAAATTTGTAATTCATGAATTTATACCTAGTATCCTTACAGAAATACTTTAAAAATTGTATCTGCATGAATTATTACTAAATTTATATCCCACTTAGCAGAATACTGGGTGGTGATTAGGTGGTCAGAACAGTGAACTATAAATCACGGACACTTACGATCAGGCTGTGATCCTGCCACTAACCAGCTGAGTAGACTTGAACACTTTCCTAGGTCTTTGTTTTCTTACTTGTAAAATGAGAAGGGATTTTGCAGTCTCTCAGTGCTAATAATATTTATAATTTCAGTGATAATTCCTCATGGGAATTAGTTATTTTCCAAATTTTAAAAACTCTTCATGACAAGGATTTAACTTAAAGGAAATACTTCTGAGGATGCTGATAAAACACTGAAAGACTAAGCCAAGAAATTTTACTTATTATAAAAGTAGACTTCACTGGTTCCAGTAGTGTATTATTTTCAGTGGGCCAAACGTACCACATGTGCAGGACTTTTAATGCCTTGACTTATAGACACACGAATCCTCTAGCAAAGGTATGTATGTATGTATTTAAGTTATTTTCATCCTATCCTGAAAATTAAGGCTGTAACTCCAAGGAGAATCATAGAACAAAACAAAGGTCCTGGGCCAGAGCAGGCATTATAAAAAAGGGCAAACAGAGACATCATTTTTTGTCTTCTGCTTTGGTCCTCTACCACTCCTTCCTCTGTGTGGGGAAATTCTTCTTGGCACCTCACCCCTTTTAATCCCAAGTGTCTTATTCTTCTCTTTAGGGTTTAAAGAAAATTATCCAATTTCATCCTGTCTGGCCAACTCACAGAGAGAGTTTTCCTAGAATAATTGCCTGAGCAGTCACTTCGTTGTGGTGTGGTTCCTTTGGAAAAATCCCTTTAGGGGCCTCCACTGGGAAGGAGCCCATTTCTCAAAGACAAAGGACTAAAACAGCCAGTGTGTGGATCTCCCAGAAGATTTGTATTTTTCCAAAAGAACAAATAGATAAATTCTCAAGTTTAACAAAAGAGGTGGGAGGATACTGGGTTAGGACTGGGGAAACTATAACGAAATACATAATCTGTGATTTAAATAAAAATGGTATGCAGAAAAGCTTAAAAAGATATTTTGAAATGATGCATTTTGGCTTTTATATTGTTTCCTTCTTTTTCTTTGTTTTTCAAAATTTAGTCGAATAAAATATTCATACAGAATATAAACCTTAGCCTTAGTATCTGGAGTGAGGATAAATCTATATAGGATCACAAGACAAGGAAGCATTTTATAAATTAAAGTTTAAGCTTGGAGAGAAGTGATGAGAGCAAGGACTCCGTTATTACGCATTCATTATGTGAGAGTCAACTTCCAAGATAGCATAAAGATTTAATTTCTATACTCCGAACTCTGTTCCCACCAGTGGCTCTCTGCATTGATTCTATGCCCAAGAGGTAAAAAGCAGTGCCAGAATTTGATCATTAGTAATAGATTACATGGCCACTTTGAGACCCAAATGTATTTTTATACAGTAGAAAATTCTGGCATAAATTATCTGGTCAATTGCCTCAGACTTCCACTCCTCTTTGCTTGTGTACACTAAGTCATCAGTTTAACAGTGTGCTTTTTTTTTTTTTTTTTTTTTGGTCTATTTTCTAATTGAGATATTTCCTCTCCAGAAACTTCAGGAAAAAAAAGTTTTGAATACTCAGACAGTTCAGGTTAGAGCTTGAACATTTCTATCATATCTAGGTTGATTCTCACGGTTCCTTAGGGAAGTAGATGAGTTTTGTGGTGGAAGTGAACATAATTTTTTGTTCATATTGGAGGCTGAAATTGTCTTAAGTCAGTTCTTGGGCTGCTTTATTTCTTCTGATCTTGAAAGTTGGAACATATTAGTGGCATCAATTGAAAACAGTCTGGGATCAAACCAAAAGTTAATTTTCAGTCCAAACAGAGCTAGTGTGCCTCTCTTATTCAAGTCAATTTAATTCAATAATGTCTATTGCCATGCAATAGGTAAGCTTTGTGAGATATTAAAAAGAAAAAGATATGTAAAACAAAGTAATTCTGTATTAGTCATGACTGCTTTGGTTGCAAGTGTCAGAAACATAATGGAAACTAGTTTATGCTAAGGGAATTTTGTTAAAAGTGTACTTGATTTTTCAGCAATTAAAGGAAGAGAATTAATGAATGTTGCAATAAGCAGAGACACAAGTAGGTCATCTAAGAGTCAGGAAGCAGAAGAAAGAACTTTACATTGCCAGGGCACTCTGTTATCACCTCTCATCTGTGCATCACTCTGTGCCTCAGTCTTATTCTCTCCTTCAAAAGATCAGACTAATCTACATCAAACAGAACATGGAGACTAATAGCTTCAAAGTTTCTTGGTTTACTGCTCCTACCACTGGTGCAAACAGATTTTGTTTTTAGTTCCATGTGAAAAGAGGACAAAACCAGACCAAACCATCTAAGAATTCTCAGTGGCCAAGTGTGGATTATGTACCCTTTAGATATATATGGGACCCAATATGAAGGTAGTAGCAGATGCTGAACCTTTTAGAAACTTGTACTTATTAGACACTTTTGGGCAGGGAACGCGAACTGAGTCCTATATGAAAGGTAGGCTAGGGAAATGAGACTCCCGCTCAGTGACAGGTTAGAAGGATGGGGGAAAATCCCTTTTAGAAAAAGAGATGACAAAGAAATTAATAATCTAAGTCTGAGCACTGGTGAAAAAGTCTCCCTTTAAGAATGGTAATCAGTGGTCTGCCCTGATTCTGTTTCAGTGATTGAATTTATACTGCTGCATGGTTTAGGAAACTCAGTCTTAGAAACTAACCTAAAACTATCCTCTGGGTTTCTAGTATCCTGGATATCTTAACAGAAACAAAAGCAAACCCTCTCTTGATGGATATACACATCACACCTTGCATAATTTCCATGGAGAGAGCACAGCTGAACATGAACTCATGATCGAAAATCACAAATCATCTGAGGAAACAAATTGTGAAAGCTAGAGTCAGGAGAGGGAGAAAGGGGGAAAAGAAAAACAGAATAAACAGCAGAAATTAGCCCACTAGAACTCCAGATATTGACATTTTTGGGTAAAGAATATAAAATAAATTTGTTTAAAAATGCTTAAAGGGACGCCTGGGTGGCTCAGTTGGTTAAGCAGCTGCCTTCAGCTCAAGTCATGATCCCAGCGTCCTGAGATCAAGTCCCACATCGGGCTCCTTGCTCGGCGGGGAGCCTGCTTCTCCCTCTGCTTCTGCCTGCCATTCTGTCTGCCTGTGCTCACTCTCTCT
The DNA here is from genome assembly GCF_010015895.1 of Lontra canadensis. Taxonomy (NCBI): domain Eukaryota; kingdom Metazoa; phylum Chordata; class Mammalia; order Carnivora; family Mustelidae; genus Lontra; species Lontra canadensis. The sequence goes on along the minus strand of NW_022631008.1, from coordinate 903,906 downwards.
CTCTCTCTTTCTGACAAATAAAATCTTAAAAAAAAAAAATGCTTAAAGAAATAGAAAAGGGAACTTAAAATATGAATGAAGAACAAGATTTACAAAAGTGGTTAGTAAGCTCTGAATAGAAAAAACAGAACTTCTAGAAGTTCTTTAATCTTTGGGACTAAAAATTAAAAGGATGGCTGAACAGGAAAAATAGACACAGATGAAGACATAATAAGTGAACCAGAAGGTAAATAAAGAATCTGAAGAAATTATCCAGATTCCAACCCAGAAAGACCAAAAGATGGAAAAATAAAGAAGCAAGCTAACAGACGTGGAGGGTAATCTAAGAAAATACATTATAAATTAAATTGTGACTTCAGAAAGAAAGAAGAGTGAGCATGGGGAAAACCAGTTTTTCAGAATTGACAAGACATGTCTGATCAGATTCAGAGAGCTGAAACAATTGCAAGGAAACTACCAAACAACAAAGACAAAAGATCTTTAAAAAGTAAGAAGAAAATAGAAGATCAGTTAACTTTAAAGGAAAGCTGATTGGTATCATATCCAACTTCTCAACAATATCAATAGAGACAGAAATCATGAAAATGGTGTTGTAGGAGTTTGGGGAGGAAAGGGATATCAAACCTGATTTGCATATCAAGCTCAATCACAGCTCAAAAGGATTGACTTTACAAAGGAAGGTAGGAAGTTAACCCAAAGGCAGGTGTGAGACTCAAGAAGAAACAGGAGACAAATGGAAAAATCTAAAGAAATGTGTAGATCTAAACTAATGTATTAAACATTGTGCATTTACATATATTTGCTCACACATGCATATATTAAACAACAAAAACATCTTATATGGGTAATTAAAAAAATATAATTGAAATGCTGAGTAATAATAACATAAATTGGGAAGGTAATAGTAAAATTTAGACATTCCAAAGCCCATATACTTTTTTAAGAAGATAGAACTATAACTAAACACACAATTTATTTTGTATTTATCTTCAATATTAAGTACTAAAGAAGGAAATAGAGTGTATCTCTTTCTACTCATTAGAGGAAATGTCAGAGGAAGGTAGAAAAGAAGAAAGAAAGAAGCATAAATGAAATGGGCAAATCTAAAATGTTACTATAGTTCTAAAATTCAGTCTAATTTAAGAATATGAACAATCTCAAAAATGTAAATAAATTTATCAGTTAAATGTTGAGATTTTTCAAATAAAATAAACACTTATTTTTGCTATTTATTATTTACAAGGGTCAAAATAAAACATGGACTATAGAAATACTGTAAGGATGGAATAAATACTATAAAGCAGTCAAATACTAACCAGAGAAGCTAATATAGACCCTTTAATATTAAACAAAATAGTCATGAAAGCAAAAACATGATTGGGATACAAAAGTTACAAATGTTTGAATTTACCAGGAAGAAATAACAACCAAACTTGCATGCACTGAATAATATCAATCTCAAGTAAAATGAAAATTAAAATAACTAGAACTAGAAAGAGTAGGACAAACCCACTATAATAATGAGAAATTTTAACCCATCTCTCTAAGTATGGTAGATCAGGAAGACCAAAAATTAGGAAGGATACAGAAAATTTGAAGAATATAAGCTTTCTTTAAGGAGCATTTATAGAACTCTGCACTATCAGAACATAATTTCTTCTTATAAACAGATGTAACAGTTATGAAAATTAACCACAGATTAGGCTTCAAAGTAAGTCTTTCTCAAAGAACAAATATGAATGAATCAGTATTGTACAGTTTTAAAGTCATGCAATCTTATGTATTTGAAACAAACAAAAAACAGCAATTCTAAATAATGAGTGAATCACAGCAAATGTCATACTAAAAACCAGATAATACTAAGTAAGTTATAAAGAACTTGCTGCACATCAAAACTGTGGACTGCAGTTGCACTGGTAGTTAGGAGGAAGGGTACAGCCTTAGACAGTTACATTACAAAATTTCAAAATAGAAATATTGAAACACTAAGAATGTATCTTAAGAATTTGAAAAAAATAAAATGGAAACAATACCAAATTATTGTGTAGTCTTTTATGAGAGAGTCAGATGTATCTACAAGAGGAGAAGAGGAGAGGATCAGGAGATAACATTTATTATACTCACAAGTCCTGGAAGCAGCAGGCAGTGCCTCTGCAGGACCACAGGCCAAAGACTTGGGGACAGTGAGGAGGCAGAAGCAGGGTTCGGGGGAGTTTTCAGTCACTACCTTTATTGGGGTTTCTGAGGGAAAGAGACAAAGCAAGCCAAGGTGAACAGTTTAGGATTGGCTAGGTTGAATAATTTTGGAAGGCTTTGGGTTGTAGCAGTGCTCCCTCTGTTGCCCAGTATCAAGCCCCAGATAATTACAGGGGTGGGGGGATAGTAAGTAGCTCTGGGGTGTAAGAACCAGATAGAAGCAGTTTCGCTCTGGAATTGGATAGTTTGCACATCAAGGGCATGCTCCTTGCTGGGTCCTTTGCTATCTTTAAGAAATGGCTCTCCCAGGGAAGGGGTATTCTCTCTTCAACCAGAAAGGGTTTTTTTTAGGTGTCAAAAACCTAATATACACAAAAATATTTTTTAAGTATTTAAAATACACAAAGTGAAAGGAAGGAAATAATAATGAAATCAGGCATTTATAAACTAGATGAGAAGACTAAGAAGGATCAACAAAGCAAAAATGAGTTTATTAAAAACTACACAAATTAAACAGAACTCTGGCAGTGTTAGGGCAGACACAACTAATAATACGTGGAATAAAAATAGGGAAAATCTATACTGGAGATGTTACATAATATGCATTAAGAACTTTGACGTTGAAAAAATTTTAAACTATGTTAAGATAAATCATTTTCTAAAATGTGTCAAAATTGACTTACAAATAAATAGAAAACCAAAATGAATGTATAATCATTTAAAAAGATGGAATCAACAGCTGACAATACCACAGGATTTCATAAGTGTCACTGTCTTGGTTGTTTAGGACTATGTACTTTTTTTACAGAGAACTAAGTCCACAGTGGAGATGTGGTTTACCAGTTCTACTTTGATTGGGGTAAGAGCTGAGGAGAGATTAATGAGATTTTACCTCACACAAGGTAGGGAAAATAGAATTTAAATCTATATTAAGGGATTAAATATTCTCTGTACTCTTGAGAAAATAATTTTCTTTCTTTTTTTTTTTTAATTTATTTATTTGAGAGAGAGAGAGAGAATGTACAAGCTGGGAGTAGGGTCAGAGGGAGAGGGAGAAGCAGGATCCCTGCTGAGCTGGACCCTGAGATCATGACCTGAGTTGATGGCAGAGGCTTAACTGATTGAGCCACGTAGGAGCCCGAGGAAAGAATTTCCAAAGATGCTAGTCTGTTGCTTTTCTTGGTGGGTTGTCAAGGCATTGTAGGTTATAAATACTGTAGCAAGTCCATATAATTTTTTCCACAGACTTTGCTACCTTAAAGGAATCAGTCCTCTGTGCTCAAAAATATATTTTTGACCATGAAAAATATTCATCCCTTCTCTAGTATATAGTACGCTCATTAGAAGTCTTTGTTTTCCACAGTTGAACTTTCTGTTTTTCCCAATGACAGCTGAATTCTTTTTACCCCAAACTTATCTCTTACAATTTTCAGATCTGACCCAGTATCAGGATTCAAATAGACAGTCTTTTCTTGAATTTTTTTTCTTCTTTTTTAAAAAAATTCTTTGGATAGTACTGTTTTTTCATTGAGCTTATAGTACTTGTTTTCTCCTTGGCAATTTAGAAATTCTCCTGACCAAAAATCTGTAGATTTGTTTGTCTTTCCAAGTTGAAAGAGCAAGTGAAAGCTAGAGCATGAACTCATTTATCTTTACAAGGCCTGCCAGCGTTTGTGCAGCCCACCCCATTTTCTCTAAGTGGGTTGTCCTAAAACTGTAATGAATGTTTAGCCAGAACATGAACACTGGTAAGGGAGCCTCAACTTCATGCAACACCTGCTTAGCCAAAGGAAGCCAACTAAAGGCACAAAGACTTCAACCCAGCATCATATGTTTGTCTTTGTCACCTGCGAGAAAGGTGATCCATTCTGAATGATGATTCTCTGAAAATGAATTAGTTGACTTTGGAATTTCTTTGATTCTTAAATGCAAGTTGGGTTTAGCTTTATGGAATGTAACAGTAGAGCTAATTAAACATTTTCTGCCAACACTCCTTAATCCCACAGCATAGTTTTACAAATATTGTGTTTTGTCTATATTTTGAAATTGTAATCACTTTAGAGATTTTAATTTTTTTTTGGTTTGAAGTTCCATTTATACTCATTCCTTTCAATATTTCAGGAAAATATGATATTTAACCAAAGGCAAAGTACATAATGCTTGGCATTTTTCCCTAAGTTGGAATGGAGAGTGAGAACTGTGTCAAGAGCAGTGCTTTAACACTGTATGTCATGTTCTCTGCATTTCAGTTCAAGTGAATAACAGCTTTGCTAATCTATCTGAACATTTTGTTTGACATGAACCACACTACATTCTGTGATGGATGGGAAAGGTCCAGCTGGATGTCATGTCTCATTTGGTTATTGGTCTTTTAGCAACATGTTATGAGGCTAAGTGCATACTCTAGCATAGATAATTCTCAAAGTTATAGGATGATATACAGCACTGTTTGGTGAGTCTTCCAGAGTCAAATTATTAGAATATCATCTTATTGTCTATCTTCCTTTATTAAAAGGTTAATGGGTTGATTTTCATAGGTAGAGTTTGCTAATCGTCCCAATAACTATTCTTTCCTTCTTTGTTAGAAACTAGAATCCTGATTTTTAGCTAGACATATTACCTCCATTATAAAGATTCCATCTTTCAGCCTTCCTTGAATCTGGATGTGGTCACATGACATACTAAGGGAGACAAAAGCGTAAGTGTTGCCTATGAATTCTTAAAAGACTCATTAATGGCAGAGTTGTTTTTTTCATGCCCCCTTTCTTACTTCACTACCTGGAGGAAGAAGGATATGGCGGGAGCTCTAGCATATTGCTTGGATCATAAGAATGAAAGCCACACTTTCACTTTGTATGAGCTGAGCACTGGAAGAATCCTGGGTCTCTATGCCTTCTGTTGTATGAGAGTTGAATAAACTTCTATTTTGTTTAAGTCAGTATCTATTTTTTCTATTAAGTACAGCCAGACAGTCCAAGCGGTGTGATAGGATTTGCTACTGGAAGTTGAATGCAGCAATAATAAAAACTAAAATATGGCAGCAATATAGTGGAGACAGTGGGGTAATGGGTGGTACAGATACTATAGTCTAGACAGCCAATGACCAATGCAATGTGATAGTAAAGCACAGACAAGCTATCCTCTTAGAAGGCATACCACCTATGGACTGAAGCCTAGACATGAAGGGAAAAACACAACAAATTCAGAAACTGAGATCACTATATGCTACATGATACTTCTAGATACTTCTAGAGAATTCTTAAGATAGAGACACTGGAGCAAGATTTAGATAGTTTTAGAAAGGCAGAAGATTTTCTCCTTTGCTAAAAGAATTCTCTACCTGTGGCTCAAAACTGCCTTGAGTGAGAGTCCTATAATTTGCACCCTTACAGGTGTTCCAATGTAAAAACTATAGCCTTAGCAGAGGTTAAGATGTGTCCCTTTAAGGTCCTTGATCAGGCAATGGAATCAAGCCTTTACAAAATGGTCAAATTAAAGGAGTAATCTGTACGCACTCACTGAATAGTTAATAAGCACCTGTATATTCTTAAGCACTATTGAAAAGAGAAAGAAGAAAAACAAAACAAAACAAGATAATAGGGAAATGAAAGGATGCCCTTTTAAATAGGGTATGTGGAGCAGTCCTCATTGAGAAGGTGGCATTTACCCCAAGACTTGCAAGAATTAAGGGAGAGAGCCCTTTAGCCCTCTGGGTAAAAATTATTTCACACAAAGGGAGTAGCCAGTAGGAAAGGCCCTGATTTGTGCCAGATGTATCTGTAGGAATGGCAGAGTTCAGTATGGCTGGAATGAGTATGTAAAGTCAGAATTAATGAGGTAGGGACAGACTTTACATGGTCTCATAGAACACTGTGACAATGTTGGCTTTTCCTCAGGGTGGGAGCCTTTGAAGAGTTTGAAGAGAGGAGTAAATTGATCCTATTTATGTTTCAGAAGTGTCTCTTGTAGTAGTTTTGAGAGTATCCATTAGAGGGACAAGGGAGAAAGAAGCAGGACTAGTAGGGGGATAGTGAAGTATCTGGGAGAGAGATGAAGGAGATCTGTGTCAGCATATAACAGCAAAGGGGCTGAAAACTGATTGGAGGCTAAATATCATTGGAAGGTGGGGCCAACAGTATTTCTTAGAAATCATCTTCCCACTCAAACCCACCTTTTTTTTTTCAGAAGACTTGAGGCAGTGGCATTTTAGGTAAGACTTCATTTTTTTAAAATGCTTTTTTTTTTTTAAAGATTTTATGTGTTTATTTGACAGATCATAAGTAGGCAGAGAAGCAGGCAGAGAGAGAGGAGGAAGCAGGCTCTCCTCGGAGCAGAGAGCCCGATGCGGGGCTCGATCCCAGGATGCTGGGATCATGACTGGATCCGAAGGCAGAGGCTTAACCCACTGAGCCACCCAGGCACCCCTTTAAAAACTCTTTTTAAAAAAGATTTTATTTATTATTTGAGAGAGAGAGAATGAGAGAGCATGAGCAGGGGAGGGGCAGAGGGAAAGGGAGAAGCAGACTCCCTGCTCAGCAGGGAACCTGATGTGGGGCTGGATCCCAGGACCTTGAGATCATGACCTGAACCTAGGGCAGATGCTTAACCCAGTGAACCACCCACGTGCACTATGTGAGACTTTAAATTGGTGGACTTAGAGTAAAGCAGATTTCCTTCCATAGTGTGGGTGGTCCTCATCCAATCAGTTGAAAGCCTGAATAGAATAAAAGTTTGGCCTCCCCTGAGCAAGGGGGCATTCTACAGATAATCAAACTTGAACTGAAACATCAACTCATCCCTGGGTGTCCAACATGCTGGCCCACCCAGCAGATTTCAGACATTCAGCTTTTGCAATCACTAGTCAATTCCCTAAAATAAATAGAGAGAGAGAGAATGAGAGAGAGAGAGAGAGAGATCCTGTTGGTTCTCTTTCTCTGGAGAAGCCTAACACAGGAGGATAGAGAATTAGCATGTGAGAAATTATAAAAAAATTTCTTTCAAATGTTCATCTCATCCAAACACCTTCACAGAAATATCTGGAAGAATGTTTGACCACACATCTGGGCACTGCAGCCTAGCCAACCTGATACATAAAATTAATCATCATGCATGTATTATTATACATTATGTCACTGTTTTCTGATGATCTTAGGTGCAAATTCAGGATTCTTCTCAACATAGTAGTTTAAGCAGCCAAAGTAGAATTGGTAGGATTGGAACATATTTTCTATTTCTGATTGGTAAGCTGAAACACAGATTCTTGATTTGACATGTAAGACCCCAAACTCTATTTCCCTGCAAATCTTCTATTGCTTTTCTTCCCCTGATTTCCTTCTCCTTTGCTGCTTCCCCAAATATGACTTCCTTCTCTCCTTCTCTCTTTTTCTCCTTCTCACGCACATACACACACCAGTCTATTCTCTACCATGCTTAATAAATCACTCTCCTTTTTTTTTTTCTTAACTAAACACGAACTTGCACATTTGGACCACATCCTCTAGGATGATTTTTCCTCTTTTATTCACAAACTCTCAAGTCTCAACAAACATTGCCTTTTCTATGAAAATTTTTCTTGATGGAATCCATTTCTCTGCCACCTATATTGCTCTGCCATACTGTACATCTTCTATATTATTATTATTATTATAGAAATTATCACTTGAAGCCTTATATGATTATATGTGTTATGTATCACACATATGAGATAGCACCTCATTACCTGTTAGAAAGACCTATCAAAAAGACAAGAAATAGCAAGTGTTACCAAGGACGTGGAGAAAGGGGAACTCTTGTGCACTGTTGATGGGAATGTAACTTGGAGCAGTCCCTATGGAAAACAGTATGGAGTCTCCTCAAAAAACAAAACAAAACAAAACAAAATAGAAAAAAAAATTAGGGTTACCATATCATTTGGATTTAGAAAAGGAAATAAATTCACTATCTCAAAAAGATTATCTATACTCTCAGTTCATTGCAGCATTATTACAACAGCCAAGACATGGAAACAAGTGGTATGTCCACTGACAGATGAATGGATAAAGATGTGGTGTGAGAGTATGTGTGTAATTGAATATTATTCATCCATTTAAGAAAAGGAAAACCTATAATTTGTTACAACATAGATAGATCTTGAAGACATTATCATAATGAAACCAGTCAGTCAGACAAAGTCAAATACTGTATGATATCACTTATAAGTGGATTATAAAATTTAAAAAATGAATTCATTGATATAGAGAATAGACCAGTGGTTGCCAGAGATGGAATTTAGGGGTGGGTGGTCAAAAAGTACAGACTTCCAGTTATGAGATAAATAAGCCCTGGGAATGTAATGCACAGTATAATATTGGTGGTGTTATTTTAAAAGAATTTTTAAAATTTAAAATGATTATGACTTCAAGCATCTGGGTGGCTCAGTCAGTTAAGGACTGACTCTTAGTTTTGGCTCAGGTCATGATCTCAGGGTTGTGAGATTGAGCCCCAAGTCAGCTCTGCACTCAGCATGGAGTCTGCTTGGGATTCTCTCTCTCCTTCTTCCCCTCCCCCTGTTCACATGCACATTCTCTCTCTAAAATACATAAATCCTTTAAAAAGTAAATAAAATTATTGTTACTTAAAAATGTAAAAATTCTTATTTTTCCTTCTCTTACTAAAAGAAGAAGAGGGAGGTGGAGGGTAGAGAAAGGGGGAAGAAGGGGAGAAGGAGGAGGAAAAGGAGAAAGGGAAAGATAAGGAGAAGGAGAAGTCATCTGTAATTAGGACCAGGACTACCACGAGTTATGTCTAGAGCTCTACCATTAGTAAAGTATGGCCCTCATCCTTACAGTTCAAGGTCACAGTGGGACTCCAGCCATCCCAACTGCATTCCAGGTTATGAGAAAGAATAAAAGCAAAATCAGGATGCTTTTAAAAAATTTCCCAGATTCACACCACACTTTTGCTTACATATTACTTGCCAGGATTTAATCATATCACCATGACCAATTGCAAGGGAAGTTAAGAAATATAATCATTTAGCTTTGAAGCAATCTATAATTGCTACAATTGAGGTTCTCTTATTGGTAAAAAGGATATGAATGGATACTGGATGGCAACCACAAGTCTTTAAATAGAGGGCTGAGGGTGAATCCCTACAGAACATCAACTTTTAATGTGTGGATAAGTGGAGGAAAAAAATAAGTCAGTGAAAGAGACTGAAGAAGAATAGCCAGAGAGGTAGGAGAAAAAAAAAAAAGAAAACAGATTTGAAGGAGAGGTGGATACTAATGTTGAAAATTGGGGGGACATCACTAAAAGCAGGGCATTTTAATTTGACCTGTGGGAAGCCATTGATTACACTCAGTTGTCTATTAGTTGGTGTCTGCCAATGGAAAGTCTACCTACTATAGGGACTGGGAAGCAGGTAAGGCAAAACTGGCCAGTAGCACTATACTCAAATGGAGAATTCCCTTTGCCGAGATTTATTTTCTCTTTTAGCAGTTTTTTGGGCTTATCAGTGACATTTGAGGCAGGATAGAGGGCTAGAGTCCAGAAGTAAACCCTTACATTTCTGGCAAATTGCTTTTCAACAAGAGTGCCAAGACAATTCAATAAGGAAAGAACAAAGAGTCTTTTAAACAAATGGTGCAATAACAACTGGATATCCATATGTGAAAGAATGAAGTTGGATATCTACCTCACAATATATATATAAAACTAACTCAAAATGGATCAGAGACATAAATGTAAATTGAAACTATAAAAGTCTTTGAGGAAAATAGGAGTAAATCTTCATGACCTCAGATTAGGCAATGGTTTCTTGGATATGAAACCAAAAGCATAAGCAGTGAAAAGAATGAATAAATTAAATGTCATCAAAAGTAAATAATTTCATGCTTCAAAACCATCAAGAAAGTAAAAAAGAATACCTTCAGAATGGGTTAAAATACCCATAAATTATATGTCGGATAATGGACATCTCTAGATTACAAAGGAACTTACAGTTTAACAACCAAAAGAGAAATAACCCAAGTGAAAAATGGGTAAAGGATGTGAATAGACGATAATCCAAAAAAGATATACAGCTGGCTAAAAAACACATGAAAAGATGCTCAACATCATTGTCTTTAGAGAAATGCAAATTAAAACCACAATAGAAGATCACATTAAACCCAGCAGGATGGCTATAATAAAATAGAAAGACAACAATAAGTGTTGGCAAAGATGTGGAAAAATTGGAATTCTCACATACTGATGGTGGGGAGGTAATATGAGACTTCCTTTGGAAAACAGTTTGGTGAAGCTTCAAAATTGAATTGTATAACCAAGGAATCCCAATTCTAGATATATACCCAAGAGAAATGAAAACATATGTCCACACAAAAGCTTGTACCTTTATAGTAGCATTATTCATAACAGCCAGTAAGTGGGGAAAAAAAAAAAAACAAAAACAAATATCCACCAATAATGAACAGATAAACAAAATGTGGTATGTCCATACCATAGAATATTATTCAGCCATAAAAGAATGAGGTACTGATACATGCTACAACATAGGTGAACCTTGATAATATTACATTAAGGGAATGAAGCCAATCACAAAAGGCCATCTACATGATTTCATTTATATGAAAAGTCCAGAATAGGCAAGTCAATAGAGACAGGGGATTAATGGTTGCCAGGGCTGTGGGGGGATAGGAATGGAGAGTGACTGCTAACAGGTATAGGACTTCTTTCCAGATGATGAACTCTCTGGAATTGTGATTGTACAATTCTGTGAATATAGTAAAATCGCTGAATTATAAACAATAAAAGCATCGGTAGATTTAATGGTATGTGAAGTAGATCTCAATGAGGCTGATAAAAGGAACAACAACAAAATATAGAGAAACAGAGGTCAAGAGTGCATTTATCTGATGGCCAGTGACTGAAACAGATAGAACTAGCTACTAATATAAGCAGCTCTAGTACTGCCATAAAATTCAGTCCCTGTGTCTGCTGTATAGGAGCTTCTGTACTTGGACTTATTTTATATCCTGTGAGTGGTGATCCTAGGCTTTCACCCATCACCAACACACTTGGCCACTTTTACACCTGTTTCCCCAGCTCTCTCATCCCCTGACCACATCCTAACAATTATTTGGCTAGAATTGGAGGAGTGCAATAAAATCCCTACTTATGCATACAGTTTCCTTCTTCAACTCCACTTTCAATCCATCATTTCCTTCATAGTAAGGAGGGTGGAGCTAAGGCAGGAAGTAGGTTTTATGAGTGGCTGGATTGAATATGGTACTGCCTGTAGTGGTCTTCATTCACCCTAGAGGTTCTTATTCTACCTTATAAGTGAAGAGGGACTTGAATAAATCACTGAACCCATTGGCTAATTGAGTGGGAATTGAAATCATTTCACATTGCATTTACAATTTCCTGGGTTTAAAGGAAGTGAAAATGGTTGTAGCAAAGAATTAAAATAGAAGCTTAATAAGCAAAAACTGTCACTGTGTTTATTATAATAACATGAACTTGTCCAATACTTACTATGTACTAAGCCTTGTTCTAATTGCTTCATGTGTAACTCATTTAGTCCACGATGCATCCTAATAAAGTAGGTTACGTTATTATTCTTGTTTTACATATGAATACACAAGACTAGGAAAGGTTAGGTAATTCAGTGAAGGTCACAGATGAGAAATAGCAGAGTCCAGACACTGATGGAGTCTGCATTTCTAACTATTGTGCTTCACTGTCTCTTACAAAGTCTCTTAAGCACATCCTCACAAGCATTTAGTAGTACCTGGGTATTAATGTTTGCCAATCATAGTAATAATAGAAAAGGCTGCATTATTACAGCAAAAATTATCTTCTTATTAAAAAGTTACTCAAAATTTTATATTTTAGTTCAAACAGATGTATTATTTTGTTAGTTTTCCTAACCTTCATGTGGCAAAGATCACTATATACCCAAATTTGACTTCTCCTATAGTTCCTGGACACACAAACAACTGTATTCCCAAGCCTCCCTTGTATTAGCTGTGGCCATGTGACTAGCTTCTAATGAATGAAATCCAGAGCTGGGTTCAGAGCTGGAAGCCCATGTGCTTCTCTGTTCACTTTTCCCTTCCCAGTCAACTGGGAGAACAACTGTCAGGGTGATCTTAAGAGCCCCATTTTGAAGATGGTATAGATGCTGACAGCCAGGGATCCTGAAAGACTAGAGTTGCCTTTCTCATTTGAATAAATAGGATTGTATCTTAACCAAGAAATGAAAGTCTATTTTATTGAGTTACTGAATAGTTAGGGCCTATTTTTTATTATAGTATCACATCCTGACTAATACATTGTTATTCTTCTGAATTACTCATTTATCTAATCATTAAGGAATGAGTGAATTGATGAATAAATGGAGAAGGGGGATCTGGAGGAAGTTAAGTAAGCATTTCTCAAGTCCTTAGTATTTTCTAGAATCTTATATGCTATTACAGATCCTTACAACTTCTTGAAGTCAATAATTGACACCGGGCACATAAAAAATCTACAATTTCCACTACTCCTGGGTGTTACAAATGATGACAACTTATTTTTCTTTTCCAAATGTGAGTGTGGAGAGGAGGAAACACATGGAAGTCAGGTTGCTTGTACTTGCCTCCATAAAAAGAGAGGAAGGAAAAAAAAAAAAAAAAGAGAGGAAGGTTGGTGAATTCTTTGTGTTCTAGCATTCCTAAGTAAAGAGTATAGAGACTTTGAGGTCATTTTAGGTTATGGCCTCAGGTTTCAGATCATTCATTTCTTTTTCCTTTTTTAAAGACTTTACTTGTTTATTCATGAGAGACAGAAAGAGTGAGAGGAAGAGGCAGAGGGAGAAGCAGCCTTCCTGCAGAGTGGGAATCACAATGGGAGACTTGATCCCAGGATCCTGGGAAGGCAGACACTTAACTGACTGAGCCATGCAGGCAACCCTCTTTTTCTTTTAATAGAAATAGCTTCTCTTGTGCTTTAAGTGTTGGCTGTCATTTAAAAGTAATTTTAGAATGGGTTAAATCTAAATTTTTATTCCTGAACTATGATCATATTTACTCTTCTCTTTTAATATATGTGGTGTGTGTGTGTGTGTGTGTGTGTTTGATCCAAAGTAATATTAACCAACAATAAAATTTGCTGGCAGATACACTGATAATTTAAGATATGAATTAATATATAAAACATAAGTAACAGAAATATTTTCCTGTATAGAAGAAAACATTTATTCTAAATGAGAATTTCTTCAAAATCTCCTAAGTCCAATTCAGTACAATATAAAAAGTTTGTTAATGTGAAAAGTGTAATATATTATATTGTTTAACTTATACATGGATTTAAAAAATAAAAAGTTATATTACTTATTTTTTTAAGAATTAGGAAAATTTATTTCGTGCTTAGGGTAGTTATCTGTTGTTGTGGCCTTGTGTAACTGTAATTAATATAAGTCAGGATTTCTTTCTTAGCAGCTGGAGAAAGGAATGATCTCTTCCAGAGACACAGTAGAAAATGAGTCTGTTCTTAATCTAAACTGAAATGTTGGGACTATGGTGACAAAATCCAAACTCTGGCCAATTTGGACATCATTTGGAGTTGATTTAAGCTTGTCACATGCAAACAGATTTCTTGTTTGAATTTTGAGTTGACAACCACAGATGCTTGAAGCACCACTTGTGCTATGTAATTAAGAGCCCCCTTTTCCCTTTATTCTCCAAATGAATATAGATGTTTATTGGGAATTTGGGCCTGAGAAACAGTATTCTTCAAGGCATAATCTGAACTCACTTAGCAAAACATGTGAAATCTTTTACAACATGTAAAAGTTTTCTTTATGTACAGAACACTGGAGAGTTTTAAACAGCACCTGCATTCATGGTCAGAACTGTTATTCTCTTATTTTTGCCTTGCTCTCTGTGTACTTAAAGTTCTTATCCATAAATCATTTTTATAAAATGAATAAACAACTTCTTTCCCTGATGAAGTACCAACTAACTGCACTGGTTACATTATACCTAAGAGTAACATATTGATAGAGAGGCCGGCAAAAGGAAATGAATGCGGGTTTGTGCCCAAGAGGAAAGGAACTCATTAAAGCAAAAGGCAAATTAGATTGGGGATGAGGACAAAGAGCAAAACTTGGGTTCTGTGAAGTTTAAGCCTAGTGACATTTTCTAATTATTATTTAAGAACACTGCTAATGAATTTGACATTGGCTGACTGTTGATGAACATGAAGCAACTTGCTTAAATATTTAATGGAGGTCATCAAAGCCAGAGGAAAGGACACAATGAAAAGAGAATTAGAGATGCTAATTTTTAACCTGATATTTTATGTAAGAAGAAGTTAATTTTGTAGTAATAAGCACACCATAACTCTTCAGTGCTTGGTAAACATCTTCTCTGTTGCACATAATACGAGGGAATAGAGACTGGATCTACAGAATAAAGTAAAATGTGGGGTTCCATGTATGCACTAAAATAGCCAAATAATTTAAGGCCTCCCAATTAATTTTTATGCAAAAAAATGCAAATTTTATCCATCTAGATAGAGGGACAGCAAAATTAAATGATCAGAACACGTCTGAATTGGAGAACACCATCATTTTGGTAAGGCCTCAATTATTTAGACAATTTGGATGTTTGATGTCATGTAGGCCAAATACATCTGGGTCACTGGCTGAAAAGCCATGAGGTGCGTCTACTGAACTATGCTTTTCTGACACATGTGGCAGAACCCTAAGCAGATGCTAATGTCTTATATTGTTTTCTTATTTGAAATTATGCCATACCTTTGATTTGAAATAGATGTAAGGTAATTTTCCAACAAGATCTACTAAGTTACACGTGATCCAGTAATTTAAGATAGGATGTCTTAAATAATGAGGTGATTGCAGAAATTTAAAAAGAACATCCAAGTCTCTTAATGCACAATAAAAGAGCTATATTCTGACCTGTGAAACTATATATTGTTGAAACCTATAAATAACAAAAGTAAAGATCTTCTAAAGTTGAAGATTTTTACCTACATGACTTAATTTGCAGATTTAACATTTAAATCTTATAGTCACTGACTGCAGAGCCACCAAATTTATGAATCTTCCCACTTGTGCACAATTTATGATCCAATAAAGTTAAAATTATTGAAATCTCATGATCAATATCAAAATCACTTACAAAACTTCCTTTTGTACATAAATGCTTCCTGTTGTAGCTCCTAATTCTACCCTGGAGATCCATAACCTCATTCCTGGATTGTTGACTTTCCACTCTTCCCATCTCTCAATGCTTTCCAAGCCCAACCAGCTGTGGTGAGCAGACTTTGCTCATAAAGCCATTCCCTCAGAGATAAGGACCAGCTTTACATAATCTTAGCACATCCTTTCATTTCCTCTCATGCTTGAGTACTTTTAAATGCAGACTTTCCAGTTTTAAAAGTGCCATAAACATTTTCCTAGCACATTAGGGACAATTATCACACTTTTGTTTTTGCTTGTATGATGATAAATCCATCGCCATCCCACAATGAAGTAAAAATCATTTTGCAGGACTGGGAAGTCTAGATGACATGAGATATCAACCTGGATGCCTTCCAAGTGCAAATTGTAGTGGGAAATTATGACAGTCACACCTCCCATTGACACCATCAATAATCCCACTATTAACTGAGTTTCCAATTAGGAAAACAATAGAGGCAATGAGAAGTGAGGCATATTCTTGGAGACAGTACAGAAGTTTAGTGTGAAGAAGATGAAAGCTTAAGCCTGATCATGAGAAAGAGACTTGGTGATATTGTTAGAAGGGTGACCTATTAGGTCCTCATTCTCTGGTCCTACTTTTCTTTTTAACCCTTTTCCACTCACATCACCTGAATGTTCTCATTTCCCTGCCTAAGAAAGAGCTGGCTATTTCTTGTTTGTTTCTAGAGACAAAAATTGGTTAACAATTTCAGGTTCTGAGGACCATCACTTTCTGGGGTAGCTTCTCCCTGTCAGACAGTCCTGAACTAACTCAGAATCCATCCAATAACTCCTCAGTGTGGGAGCCTTTTACATAGTTGAAGTTCATTTACATATTCTTCTCCCTGCTCATCTACTCCAGAACCAAGCCCTTTAATCCCATATAGTAATATGGGATTATATCAAATAATCAAATAATCCAGGAGGTCTTAATTTAGATAAGCCTCTTCCAGATGTATGCTGTTGCCAATATACCTTTGAAATGGCAGTGCCCAGAACTAGACAAACAATTCCAAATCTAATCTAATTTTATCTAAATATATGCTACTATTAATGCAATTGTAGGGAACATTAGATCTTTTAGCACACATAAATTTCCTGGACTTGTGCAATTGGGGTCAATTAAAATGTTCAGATTTTATATATTTCGTGTGTGTGTGTGTGTGTGTGTGTGTCTATGAAAATGTTTTCAAGTCCACTTTCTCCCATTCATACATTGCATTTTGCATAGCTGTTCAAATTGTATAATATTAATATATTATAAAGAAAATATATGCAAGTTTTTGTTTTGTTTTGTTTTCACTTTTCTTTTCCTGTTGAGTGTATGAAGGAAGGTGAAGGAACAAAGTGGTAATGAAGAGCTTTAACACTAAAATCTTAGAAGTTAGTCTAGAGCAGGTAAAGAGTTATAAGAAACCCTGCTTGTCATCGAAAGAAGATTGAAAAATGTCACATTCATATATTTATGAGATTGAACCAGACATAGATATATTTGCTTGTACATTCATAAAATATTTTTGAAATTGTACACAATAATAACAAGTATACTAATTTCCTCAAAGATAGGGATATGGATTGCTAAAGGACAAAGCGAGGGAAGAATTTTTGCTGTTTGTTGGTATCTTTTAAGTTTTGAACCATGTAAATTATCACCTATTCAAAAAAAATTGTTGTTTTTAAATAAAAGAATGGATTATCCCATATACATTTTTGTATTGTTAGAATTTATTTTCTGAAAAGATACACAAAAGTGGTTAACAAGGGTTATTTTAAGGGTGAGCTTATTTTCTGTTGTTTTAATAATAAGTATATATTTAAATGTCAGCAGAGATTATCTGCCACATGTTTTTTCTTAAGTAAGTCTTCCTCTATTTTAAAGAACATTTTCTAAAATAGTTGCTGTAAGATCAGGAAGATAGCCTGATAAACCAAAACTCAGGATGTCAATAAAATGCATTTGAGACAACAATCATTTTGAGTTCTTCATAAATACTATTTCAAGAAACAATCAGCTTTTTACATTCATGATGATTTTTTCGCCCCAAATTCTTTTCTTTGCAGAGCTTGATAAATACATGTCTCATGATTTAACTCAGTATTTCCCTTGTGATCTATGTTCTAATTCATTACTGATGACCTGTGTTCTGTGTTGCTCTCTCTACTTACATTATTTTAAACCAAAGTTAGGGTAAGGAGATGGCCAGAGAATGGTCCAAAAGCAATGACCACATCATTCGTGTCTTCCAAATCTCCTTCAACAGTTCTTGGCACACAAAAGATACTAAATACTTGTTGATAGGAACTTAAAAAGGAAAGTTGCCACATGGATGTTTCCAAAAGACATTCTCAAATAGAAAAGTGTTCATCTTGAGAATTGGTGTGACATCAATTGACCTGAAATCCTCTCCAAACTTCAGGAGTATTTCAGAGGTTCAGTATGGGTCTCAATCCCAAACTTACCAGCAGCAGAAAAAAAAAAAAAAAAAAAAAAAAAGATAAGATCAACCTTTTCCTTTACCTAGTTTTGAAGAAAAGTTCATAGCTTTTGGAGAATGGAGGTGACCAGCTGTCAGAGCATTACTTAGTCTAGCCAGGCACTGGAAGACATGAAATGCCCTATTTATTACAGATGGGCATTTAGGTTCTTAGGCAAGTGAAGTACTCTTCTTTTTTTTTTTTTTTCCTCTAACCAGCAGTTCTGTTATGAAAATAAACTATTATTTTGGATTGTTTAAAAAGATACTAGAAGGATTTGTGTAGTCATTTTATTTCATAGTGTATTTGTATTTACAGATGACCTATTCTCTTTAGTAGCATATAAAAATAATAAATTCATTTAAAAAAAACCATTAAACATGTCATCAACTATTCTATAACCAAGCCCCCTTATTGAAAGGTACACTGTAAATCAGATTTCGAAATCTCAACAAATACCCCAACTTTGTCTTCCTTCTCGGAGATACTATGACACATTCTTCTTTATGGTAGTAAGCAATAAATCAGCGGACAGGCTAAATTATAGCAGCTAATATGACCAAAATGATAAGGAAACTGCTTGCAAATAATAGCAATAGCTAATGCTTTTCATTTATTTTCAAATTTTATGAAAGAGAAATTATAGGTTAGGTTATAGAGTCTTGCTTTCAACGTTCACCCTTTAGATATAACAGGAAATAAGTTTCTCAGTAAATGTGCATTTAAATTCAGTGTGGCAGGGAACTCAACTGATAGTGAATATGATCCATCATGTCTTCTTTTAACTTATAAAGACAATGTCTTCAGTTCTTTTTTTAACTCTCCAACAATCTGTCTCTTTATATCCTGGCCTAAAATTTCTTGAGTTGCGCTAGAGTTACAGACTTCATCATTACCTCTCTGGGTTTACTTTCCCATGAATTTAATAAGATTTGACAGGAACTCAGGTATGAAAAGTTTTTCTCCTTAAATAGAGTAATCTTCCCAAAGAGTCCTGCAGTGATTCACTTGATAGAGTGTTTTGAGATATTTCAGATATTTTCAGAAAATTTCAAAGTCACAGAAAGCAATCTAATTTTTATGTATTATCTATACTCTATTGTTTACTTTATTGTTATTCACAAGGAAAATTAGCCACAGTCTTAAAAGGGAATTTATTTATTTTATATCGTTGAAAGAATCCATAGGCTTAGAATACTGAGTTGAAGGTGTTTATTTCACAAAATTATCATTAGAGAAGGAACAAATAAAGACCCAGATGAAATAAGATTCCATTTCCTGCTGAGTAACAGTTTTCCTCAGCTGAGCTTATGACATTGGAACTGTGTTGGCAGATCATGAGTTTTTGGTAACATCAGTAAAAACAGACTTACATGGTTTGGGTTTATGCCCCAAAGCTTACAACCATATTCTTTGCCAGTGAGTTACACATGTAAAGCACATGAACAGGTGGAACTGTGATCCCATGGTTGTCTCTTCCTTTGCCCATAATTTATTCCTTCCATGGTACATTCAAACATCTGTTTTATGTTTAAAGATTTTTAAAATGCATTTATTATTTTTACATGTTACTTAGTAGAGCCAATCATCTAAATTACAAAAACATTATGAACTGATATGGCTGCACAAACAAATCCTTCTACTCTCTCTCTAGATAACCCAAAATAATAGTTTTATAAAATAACTGCTGGTTAGAGGGAAAAAAAATACATTTAAGCATGCTCTGCTGAAATGTCCATCTATAATAAATGAGGCATTTCATGTCTTATGATGACTGCTTAGATTTAGTAAGTCATGGTATTCCAGATAGACTCCCTGAGTATCTACACTGTCTCCTTCCCCACCCCTCATTTCCAGAAAGTCATGCACCCTGTGCAATGCACTTATCTTCAGAACAGATAGGTAGAGGACAGAGAGGACTTTATATGGAAGATGGTTTGGAAGGGTTGGTTTTTTGTTTTTGTTTTTTTCTGATGGAAAAACTGAGAGCTTTATCAAATCTCTAAATTAACCCTGAAATTTTATGACTTCAGATCTACACTTCTTGATGCCATATCACTTCTCAAAACCAACACTCTTGAATTTGAATTGCCTTCTGAAATAATTCACATGGTCACTTTCCTTTATAAGTTTTCAATGAACAAATATTTATTATCATTTTCAGTTTGTCAGCACTCTAGGGAGTTTCAAAGAAAATAAGAGGTACGGTCTCTATCTGTGGTGGACATACCCTGAGGTGGACATACCTCCAGTGAGTCATGTCCTTGTATAAACTCCTCCCCTTGATTGCAAACAGAACTAGTGACTTGCTTCCGGCCAACGGGATATAGTGAGGTGACAGGACTACTTTCCCTTGACTAGATTTACATGTATGGCAAACATGAAGGGATTTTGCAGATATAGGTACAGTTGATTTTGTGTTAATCACGGGGAAGATCATCTTGGGTAGTACTGATTTAATCAAATGTAAGACCTTAAAAGATGGACTTCACCTCTTTGTGAGACTCTCCTCAATACCTTCGAAGAAGTTGTCATGTTGTGAGAAGGCCTTTGAGAAGGCCATGAGCCAAGGAAATAAGGACTATCCCCAAAAAGCCGTGAGTAACCTGTGATTGACAACAACCTCAGTCCCACAGCCATCAGAACTGAATTCTGCCAACAACTACATGAACTGAGAAGAG
This sequence comes from Lontra canadensis, assembly GCF_010015895.1. NCBI lineage: Eukaryota > Metazoa > Chordata > Mammalia > Carnivora > Mustelidae > Lontra > Lontra canadensis. The sequence continues at coordinate 883,326 of NW_022631008.1, read as the reverse complement.
AACCTCAAGTCCCAGAAGGGAACAGAGCCTGGCACACACCTGAGCACAATTAAGCTGTGCCTGGACTCCTGACCCATGAAACCTGTGAGATGATATTTAAAATTTGTGGTATTTGTTACACAGCAATGAATAATTAGTTCACTTCACTTATTCATTCATTCATTCAGTCATTCATTTAAAGATTTATTTGTTTTAGAGAGATAGAAAGAAGCATATTCCATGCTGAATGTGGACTCCAACACAGGGCTCATCCCAGGACCCTGAGACCATTACCTGAGCTGAAACCAAGAGTTGGCTGCTTAACCCACTGCGCCACTTAAGTGTCCCTAATGCACAATTTTTAAACCATTCTCTGAACTATTCCCATGGCCCTGACTTGAATTTAAAATAATGTAAATAGAAATAGAACAATCTGGAAAGTAACATAGGTCACGTAGTAAATTAGAAATTAGATCACAAGAGATTATGCTGAGTGAAATAAGTCAAGCAGAGAGAATCAATTATCATATGGTATCACTTATTTGTGGAGCATAACAAATAGCATGGAGGACATGGGGAGTTGGGAGAAGGGAGTTGGGGGAAATTGGAAGGGGAGGTGAACGATGAGAGACTATGGACTCTGAAAAACAATCTGAAGGGTTTGAAGAGGTGGGGGGGGTGGGAGGTTGGGGGAACCAGGTGATGGGTATTAGAGAGGGCACGGATTGCATGGAGCACTGGGTGGGGTACAAAAACAATGAATACTGTTATGTTGAAAATAAATAAAAAAATGATAAAAAAGTATACAAAAAAATAAATATATACAAAAAAAGAAATTAGATCACAAGAAAAATATCAAGTTAAATATCTGTCACGTGTTTATCAACCTCTACAAAGTAAAACAAAATTGGGGTGAGCACATCATCCCACAAATGCATGTTGAAAGCTTATTGTTTCTCAAAATAGTTTTGTTTTATAAAGAACCTAAAAAGACTGTTGATTCAAACTCATTTCACTAACATCAAGAGTTTCAATATGTCTAGCTGTCTTCTTGCTCTTACAGCTACTGTCCTTGAAAATATGAATTCTTTTCAACTTGAGACAGAATATATTGGAGATTTTAGCTTAATTCCTCAGTGAATTAAGTATGGGCCTTTTATAAAGCTACAACATAATTCTTAAAAGAGTTATACTTATTGAGCAATAGTGCTTTCAATATTGGATATTTTATAACAACACTGACTATCAGACTATTTCATGAGAACCATCAGCTTTCAATGAAGAGTAATCTTAGAAACTGGAAATTGTCTGTGGTAGGATATATTTCACCCTTTTTGGAGGAATTAAGAGTATGGTTGTATCTAGGTGATCACAAAATTTATTATCCAACAGGGATACATTGACAATGAAAGGAGTAATCAGAAGTGAAGGTTAGCAGGATTCTTCCTGGCAAAACAGGCTTTTTTGTCACTTTGGCAAAAAACTCTTTCCAGATAATAGATGAAATGCTATCCTTATGTTATTTTAACTTTTTTTGTACTTTTGTTTCTTACCATTATGACTTGTACCAAAACAAAACAAAAATACTTTAACCCAAAAGAATCTCACAGATTCTTCTTCTTCTTCTTTTTATTTTTTGCCATAGAATATTATTAATAAATTTATATTTCATCTGAGAAAGCCAGTGTTCCATCCTCTAATTTTAGGGTGCCTTACTAGACTATAGTTCATAACACTGTATTATATAATTGAAATTTGTTAAGACAAAAGAATTTAAATGTTCTCACACACACCAAAGAAAGATAAATATGTGAGTTTATGGACATGTTAATTAGCTCAAAGGAGGGAATCCTTTCACAATGTATACATTTATCAAATCATTACATTGTATACTTTAAATACCTCACAATTTTATGTATTAATTACACTTAAACAAAAGTCCGAAACTGTGGTATCCCATCTCTTACATACATATTCTGACTTTATGTCCCTTGTTCTTTTGCCTGTTATTATAAATACATTCTGCTTAGCTCATTCAGTATGGACCAACTTCTCTTCTTTTTTGTTTTTGATTTCCTTCTGAGATTAGAGTGAAGAGTAGGGATTTAAAGTACACATGATGGATTCTGGCTGCCTTGGTTCATATCTTAATTCTACCATTTGCGACCATCGACAACCTAATTCATCGTGTTGTGCTTTAATTTTCTTACTGGTAGTTGGGAACAAAAATGAAGATTTAAGAAGTACCTGCTTTTTAGATTATTGTGAGAATGTTGAGCACATAGGTAAGCACTCAAGAAATGATAACTATCATAATTATGTCTACAACTATCATTACTGTTATTAAGCTTCCAAGCAGACCAATTAATTTAGGTTTTATAGGGTAACACAGAGTTTTCTTTAACCAGGAAAATAAATTAAATACATCCTAAAAATTAGCTTGCTAGCTTGAAAGAAAATCTTCCTTGGAACTGCTGGCAAATGTTTGTTATGCTCAAAGAGGATTGTGGTTATATCACTAAGTAAACATTGGTCATCATTCAGAATTGGTTTGATGTTATATTTAAACATGAAAATATCATTTCGTGTGAAATAACAAGACATAAACTGGTATTCTCTCTTCTTTACCTAAAGTAGCTGCCTGATGGCTTTATAACAGTAATTGAAATGAAGCATTAGTTAAGGAGATAAAAAGTCTCTAAGACTTTTTAACAGTTCTCAGGGAAATGATTTTAAAACAAAAGACTACGGCAATGGAAAAATGTCTGTGTGTTAAAGCCAAAATATACTTCCGTGACTTTGGTCTTTAGAGACTAAAATTCCAGCAGGATTAACTGATTGAAGTTCTAAGCATATTTGATAGTTCTGAATCTAGTTCAAGTATTCACATTTACAATCAGTGCCCTAGAATTAGATATAGTTTACTCTGACAATCAAGTTCAATGGATAAATCATTCCTCGTTAGAACTGTGGTACTATTAAGAGTATGGCATATGAACTTTGGAAGGTGGACACATTCCTCATGAAAGAGACTATGAGTGACTATATAGTAGAAATTTAGTAAGCCTGGCCAAAGAATGTTTGCTATGATTCATTTTGCTAATTTGGTACATTAGCTCAAATTTGCCATTAAGCTAAACTAAGATCCAAGTTAGTCAACTACCAAAATATCCAGTTTTTTATTTCCAGAAAAAAAAAAAGGCAAGGGAAAAATGAAGGTGATTCTTGAGATATGAGTCAAATTATCTCTCAATATTTTGGAAAGGTGAGTCATCTCTTGGATATATTGCTTTTGTCACATCATTAGGTTTGGAAAAAAAAAAACAATGATTACACAAAACAGAAGCACAGCAATCTTCAAAGAAGAAAATTGAGTGAACAGATACTTCTCTTTCTTTCTTTGTTTTTGCCTTTTTTTGTGTTTCTTTCTCTCTTTCTTTTTCTCTGAATTTTATTTTCCTTCTTCTCTCCCTTCCTCTTCTCTTTCTTCATTCCCCTCTTCCCACCAGCCTACTCTTTTCTAACGAAGTCAAATTACTATACCATAGGCAATGGAAACAGCAAAATGGTTAAGAGCCTAACATTTGAATCTAAATTATTATATTCCAAATTTTGTTCTGCACTTATTCACTGTGTGATTTTGATCAAGTTACCTCTTTGAGCTACAATTTTCTCATATGTACACCTGGGATAATAATTGACATTTACTTTCCTAGTAGGTAATCTTCCTAGTGAAACAGATAAGGTCAGTATTCTTAAACCTTAACATGTTTGAGATTCACCTGGAGGTTAAAAAATGTCTAGGCCCTATCCCGAGAGTTTCTGGTTTAGTAGGTATGGGATAAAACCCAAGAATTGGCATTTCTTTCTTTCTTTCTTTTTTTAAGATTTTATTTATTTATTTGAGATAGAGAGAACACAAGTTGGGGTGGAGGGAGAGGGAGAAACAGACTCTGCTGATCAGGGAGCCTGACACAGAGCTCTATCCCAGGACCCCAGGATCAAGAACTGAGCTAAAGACAGATGCTAAACCAACTGAGCCACCCAGGCACACACCCCCCCCTTTTTTTTTTTTAAGATTTTACTTATTTATTTAAGAGATAGAGGAGGATGGGGGAAGGAAGAGCAGAGGGGGAGGGAGAGGGACAAGCATATTCTGCACTGAGTGTAGAGCCCAACATGGGATTCCATGCTAGGACCCTGAGATCATGACCTGAGCCGAAACCAAGAGTTGGATGCTAAATTGACTGAGCCACCCAGGCAACCCCAAAATTGGCATTTCTAACAAGTTTCCTAATGATGCTGATGGTGCTGGTCCAGGAACACACATTGAGAACAGAATATACTGGGGTAGAATATACCATAGTAACAAACAGTTCCAAATTTCAGTGGCTTATAACAGCAGAAGTTTATTTCTGATATATGCTGCAGGGTGGGTATGCTCAACACTGTCCACCCAAGGGCCAGGCTCCTGGAGGTCCCATTACTACATGTGTTTCCATGGTTAACACAGAGGAGGACAGGAACATGGTGAATCATGAGCTGGCTCTTAAAATTTCTGATTGGAACTGATCACTCAGTGTTAGCTATTATTAGTAAGATTTTACCACAATTTCTCTTTCTGTTAATACCACTGACTAGCACTGGACAACTTTTCGAGAAGTGCATGCTACCTTCTGATACTTACTCTAATACACTTAAGGAGAGGAGAAGTCAGAATGGCAGAGGGGAGACTGTTCTCATCTTTGTGCTGACTTTGTGAAATAATACTCTCTTTTTCATTTTCTTTTTTTCCCTCTGTTTTCTTAAACTGACTTCTGTTACTTCAGGCTCTTGTCATTATACAAATCCTGCTTCTGAGAACCTTTCCAGCCTCAACTTCTGTATCCTATTTCTTCAATCTTGCTTGTTCTATAGTCAGTATAGTAAAAATTATTGATCAGGGCATTATATCAAGTAGTTTACATATATCCTTCCCTTTAATTATGGAATCTCTTACCCCATTCTATAAGTAAAGAAATTGAGGTCCAGAGGCCCTTTGGCTTTAATCTGATAGTTGTCCTCCATTTGCTCCCTTGAACTTGATGCTTTGGACCTTCCCTTGTTTAGGGTCCCCTCTTACTGATTTGTGAACTTCCTGTGCTACAGGCCTGAGCTCACACTAGGCACTTCTCTGCCTAGCTTGACTTCTATTAAGGAGGTTCAGGCTAGGGTAATAAAAATGTCTGCTTCTGAGTTCTTCTCAAGGTTGTTGGGGTGCTACAAAATATTACAAATACTTTCATGTGAATACTTTAAACTCTTCAGAAACCTGTAGCAACTGAGGTATTGTTTTCTTCTCTTTAGGCTTCATGTAACCCTTATTTTTTAGTGAAGTCTTTGTGTTCAATGAATTATACTGATAGCACGGGTCAGTTTTCCCTAAATTCCCACCCTTTATTTTAAATCTCATTTTAGAAAGACAGGAAAGGAAGAGCACAGGTTTGTGATCTAGCTAAGCCTGGGATCACATTCCTCTCTACTATTCAACTAACTGTGGGATTTTGAGGAGGACATGTGGTAGTTCTAAGGCTACTTTTTATTTGTAAAATGAGAACAATAGTAATTACTTCAAAGAAACCCATTTTGAGGTAAAGCATCACTTTTCTGTACTGCAAAATCCTGCTGGAAAATCAAACAAGAGGTGGAGGGACCAGCAAGAGCTTATGCAACTGTAATTAATTAATGAGATATGTGGGTCTGCTCGTTATAATTTTTTCAACTTATTTGTGCTGCCAAAAGATGAGTTTTTAGTCCCCAGGGACCAGGATTAGTAGCATGAAGTATTTGAAGTAATCCTCCTTTTCTAGCATGACTATTTGTTTTTCATCTCTGTTCAAATAGCTGATTTGATTTATTTTAGAGTTCTAGATTTGCTTTCATATCATCTGGTTATTTGTTCTTCAGTTTACATATGTATCATGGATTACATGTGCTTTAACATCCTGTTAGACATTGTTATGGATATAAGAAAATCAAAAGACATGGTTTCTGCTACTAATTGAGACAAAGTCAATATTCTAGAAACATTCCAGCTTATCTGTTATACAGGATCAGATTGTGGGTATAGATGCACACCTATAGTGTATGACTGGAGCCCTTCTTACCCCAGATTTTGGGAGAAATGTGTTACGTGGATACTTTACAAGGGGCATTGTATTATCTGGTAGATGGTATCTTGAAGTATATTTTTACAAGACACACAAGGGGTGGATTTCTGTTATGTCACCCCTTAGACATATGCCAGGTGGGTCTTATCAGAAAACTGGATTAAGAGAGGGAGGAGTATGTAACTTTCTCTTCCAACAGCTAAGCCCTCCAATGTTAAACAAAGTTTTAAAAATTACATTGCTTTCTCCAATTCATTCTCTTCAATGTTGTCAGAATAGTCTTTTAAAAATACAAATCTGATCATGTCTTTCATCTGCTTTAAATTTTCATTATGCCACTGTACTTAGGAGAAATCATCAAATCCTTACCACTGTCCAAAGTCCCCTGTGGTCTGGCTAGTTCCTACCTCTGTGCCTTAACCTTCATGCTAGGGAGACTATCAACAGGAGCCACACTGGTCTGCTGTCAGTTCTTCCACATCGTGTTCATCTCACGCAGGCTCAGGAACTGACACCCACTGTGCCCTACATTGGGAAGCATTTCCCTATACTCTCCACTGCCTGCCCGGAGCTCTACTTATTTTCAGATCTCAGCAAACAATTTTCTGCTGAGTTTTGTACCTTTGGTCAAGTCATTTAAATATTTTAAGCTTCAGCTTCCTCATCAGTAAACCAGGGATAATAGCATCTTCTATGGGATAGAGTGCTTGCTGGGATTAAGGAAGATGATATATGTAAAATTCTCCTCACAGTGTTGATACCTATGAACAGTAAATGTTATTATTGCCATCATCACTATTATCATTATTCTTCAGGAAAACTTTCCCTAATCCCCAAGACAAAGTCAGTCCCTTAAATTATGGATTTCCATGGCACTGCATTTTTTTCTTCTAAGTATGTAATGTGATTTATAATTACATACTTTTTGTCTGTCTTACTGTCAGTTTCTCTCACTAGACTATAAACTCAGGAAGGCAGTTTAGCTCACTGCTTTATCTCCATTGCCTGTCACAATTTCTTATACACATTTACACTTCAAAAAATGTATTGAGTGAATGAATGGACCTATGATTACTTTGTTAGAAGGGATCTATACGTGGAGAATTTATTTTCTAAAATCCATGTCTTCATTAACAGGAACTCTAAAGGAAACTTAGAATGTCAAGGGTTTTGTTTTTTATTCTCTGCCTGCCACATTAAAAGCAAACAAGCAAACAAACAAAAAAACATCTTTTAGTCCCAAATAACTTCCTGAGGATCAAAGAAAAAAAATTCATCTATGCCTATTTTAGGACTTGGATTTAGGAATTCTATAGTTTCTAATCTGTTCCATCAGTATTATCTTACCGAGCTGAGATCTACAAGTGCTTTGTAAAAGGAGGTATTTATGGGTTTTCTAATTCAATCCATGTGAACAGAAGGGATAATTAAACAGCAGCCAATTTCCAAGAGTGAAGCCTATCTATTTGAGAATCAAGATCAACTTGTAGTGACAGTAAGTCAACATAGATAGTGTTTGCAAACAAAATACTGCCTGCTGGACAGAGTAGGTCTTATTATTGGTTAAAAAATCTTGTCTAAGTAGATTATGGGGAGTCAGAAAAATTTAAATCTGTGAGCACATGATGGAAAAATAAGGAAAAAGAATAACAAGTAAATGTGTTATCCAAACTTATCAAATAAAATTCCAGGTTTACCCTCCCAAGAAGAGTCTAAACTAAGGTCTGAGCACTATTTTTTTTTATCACCTTGTTTTGAAAACCCTCAGCACCAATAATGGCTGTGCACTATTCTATTTTAGATTGAGGTAAAAAAAAAAAAATCTCAAGAGAATCAACTTCTGGTCTCAGAAATGGCGGTTCTTCCAAGCTTCTTTCTTTTTCCCTTTCTCTCTTCTTTTTTTGAAAAACAATAACAGTAAAAATCTATTGCATATCTATAAGATATCAAGCGCTTTGTTGGGTATTGAGATGATAACAAAGAATATGGCTTTCTTCCCCTGTAAGAATCTCTATTCTAACTAGAAGGCCCCTGAGCAGACATAACACTTACAGTGTGGTATAGAGATTCATAGAAGAGAGATCCCTAGGAAAGACTCAGGTATTGACAGAGGTTTTGCAAAGAGAGTAATGCTTGAACAAGTACTAATGGGAGTTGGTCCAATAAAGGGTGTGTGTAGAAAAGGTGAAGACACTTCAGTGAGAGGGAGCAGCAAACTGTAAGCATCAGAGATAAGTGAGAGCACATGTGTTATAAAAATTTCACTTGTGTTCTGAGGTAGGTAGAGACAAGACCTGAGGCTAAATGATAAAGACATTACATGCCTCAGTAAAGTTTTGGGGCTTTATTCTAAGAATTATTTAGAACCGCCTAAGCTTAGATTTTAAGTGGGGAATCATTGTGTTACTTAACACTTTTATATATAGCCTGGCCAGCTAACTAATGTTCTGTCTTGCTCTGGAGAGTTTCTGTTTCACCCACCTGTTTTGTGTGTACTGTAGGACACCGTCTTTCTGGTCACGGATGGTTGGCTGAGCTTCAGATAGATGTCCTAATCAGATTAACCCTATCAGATGCTGTCTCTTTTAAGTTTGATCTGAGGATGACCAAAATGTAAAGCTGGGAATGTTAACTTGGGAGCTGTGGAATTACATATTGTGTCAAAAAGGTAAAGAAGCAGATAAGCCAATATGGAGTAATTATTAATGGGAAAACAGAGGCTTATGACAAAGTGAGATTACTTTCCTATAATTATTCTTGTCTTATTTCAATCTTAGCTCTTATGAAGACCTGAATGCTTTCCTAGGCTTGGGTACTATAGACACCATGCATTCTCATATTAGTTTGGGTTTCCCAGATGCACACCTTAAGACATAGGTTCATGAGAAAAATATTTATTTAAGAAGTGTTCCCTGAAAATAATGGAGTGGAAAAAATAGGATTGGGAAGGAAAAGAGCATAATATGAATCTAAGCCCAATGGAGGGTAACTCTGGTTCAGTATCTCAGGGGAATTTTAGAGGAAGTGTTGGTCATATCTCTGGAGTTTTTGCAATCAGAGTTACAGGGAGCCAGGGTGTTTCTGCCTTGTGACCTGTCAGTCAGTAATTAAGAACTGTCCCCCCAAAAAACCCAAATTCTAGGAGAATTCCAGTTTTCTGTGCCTATAGATGAGAGAAGCTTTTGAACATGGATCCAACATTGGCTGTCAAGAGTGGACACATACTCGGAGCCATGTGGTAGAGAGTAGTTACTGATCCAAGGAGGTATGGGCCCAGCATTCTAACACTATCAGTTAGAATCCTTAAAGTCATCTTTTTATTTTTTCTTTTTTCCAGCCAGCTAAAGTTTATTTTATATAAGCTTCAATCAAAAAGTCTAAAATAACACAATGATGTTATTAGGTTGCCTTTTATAACAAGAACTATGGGCTGTAGAGCAGAGAATGGATGGAAAGGTTTTCAGGTTTGGAGGTAAACCAGTAAGGAGGCTATTGAGATAATCCATTGGCTGATTATTTATTTTTTTAAGAAAATATTTATTAAGTGTCTTGTACACTGATTGATGGGAATAAAACAATGATTAAGGCTGACAAGGTACTAGACTTAGCATATATTTTTTTTAATAAAGGCAATAGGACAAATTGACAAAAAATGAATTATATATGATGAGAAATATGTGCTTTAAGGAAATATTTGAAGGTACTGAGTCTGCATCTGAGTGTAAGAGAAACTTCCTTGGAGAAAGTGTTGTGGAAATTGGATCCTCAGGGCACCTGCGTGGCTCATTTGGTTGTCTGACTCTTGATTTCAGTGCAGGTCATGATCTCGGCTCAGATCATGGTCTCAGAGTTGTGAGATCCAGCCCTGTGTCAGGTTCCAAACTGAGCATAGTGCCTGCTTAAGAGTCTTTCTCTCCCTCTCCCTCTGCCCCTCCCTACTCTTTCACCCTCTCGAAAGAAAGAAAGAAAGAAAGAGGAAGAAAGAAATTGGATCCTCATGGAAGGTATACCCAGGGTATACCTAGATAATAGTAGCCTAGAAAACTGTAATACCAGTGAACAGAAGTGACTTTATTTGGAAGGTGTTAAAGAGGTAGAAGTAATAGGCCATGGTGGCTATTTGAATATGAAAGAGTTTTGATTGGCTGGCTAGACATACTTATATTACTGGGGAAAAAAATACAAAAAAGTAAATTTGAGAGTCAATACCTAAGTTTGTCTTGGCAATGTTAAATAGGAAATGTCATGAGACATCTAGATGGATTTGTAATACTATTTGGAAAGCTAAAGTATGAGAATGGAGACCTTACAAAGAACTATAAACTTCTAACTCTAACCTGACTTTGAAGGAAAGTTTAATTAAAAAGACTGATGTAGTCTTAAGAATTTACTGGACATAATCCCAATGTTATTTAGCTTCTCCTCTACCTTCATTTCCCTTGGTTAGATTAATTTTTAAGTTAGATTTATTTTTTAAGAAAGCCTGAGCCAATCATTACAGTAATTTATTAAGAAAATTTATCATGCCTTTTTTATTTGTAGAAAGTTATTTCCCAAACTTTATCATTTAATTTTGCAACTCTATAATTTTGCTTTAGCCATGTACCACCTATACTATTTTCCTTTGAAAGTACTCTTTTATACTGTTCCCAAGCAATAATAGCAAGTAAACCATAGATTTGATATACTAGTTATATTTTTATAATGCACAATAAAATAAATGCATAACTGTCATGTATTACCTACCATTAATCATGAATCATGGCAAATTTTATGTCAATAGTGGTAAATGTACTATGTTTGGGGAAATACTGGTTTAGATAAGTAAGTCTGTGAGGGGGTTAGACTCTGGGTATTCCCTCCCTAGATATGGCTTCTCACATAGTTACTTTTCAAGAAAAAAAAAAAAAAAAGGTAGATTTTGCCAGTGCAAGAAATGTGTATAGATTAGAGACCATACATTTTGTTGGTTGTCAAGAGACTCAGTTATTCAGAACTTAACATGGCAATTATGTGGAGGTTCATGGTCCCTTCAAACCTGTGAGGGAGAACCCTTCCTTGTCTCTCACTAGCTTCTAGTGGTTTGTTGGCAATCTTTGGTGTTCTGTGCTTTGCAGAGTTTCTCTGGGGGATGACTCACAGCATTCTTAATGACGAAGGCAGAGGCTGTGAGATTGCAGGTTCCCCCAGAATACTATCTTTGAGTCCAGGGGGCAATGCAGTTATCTTTGGTACATTGATTTGTTAGACCATACTCCTTGGGTTGGCAATTTTACTAAGAATAAAATATTAAATGATAAGCTATTAAGCTTATATACTTAGGGGCACATGGGTGGATCAGTTGGTTAACCATCAGACTCTTGGTTTTGGCTTAGGTCATGATCACATGGATTGTGGGATGGAGCCCCATGTGGGGCCACATCTGCTCGAGGATTTTTTTCCCTCTGTCCCTCCCCCCATCACACAGGCATGCTCATGCTCTCTCTCTCTCAAATAAATAAATAATTTTTTTAAAAGATGCATATATATTTAGAATTATATCTTTTTGTTCCATGGACAGTTTTATCGGTATAATTGGCTTTCTTTAATAATTCAGTGTGGCATACTATAATTTTTAATATAGCTAATGAAAAAAGGGCCTAATATACATTAATATTTTTATCATTTCCTGAAAAACCTAATGACCTTACAACATTTAATCTTATTTATTCTGAAGGTAGAACAAAGTACTAGGATGGCAGTGTAATCCCCTTTCATGATCCAGAAGAATATTTTAAGTAGCATGAGAAAAGTTTCTGTCAATGAGGAGGAGAATGACACTTAAAAAAGAAGGGGAAAAACTGTTTATTCCCTACTATCCTATTGTTCACAAACTAGAACATATACATCATACATATATATAACATATTTACATATATAAATATGTACATATCCATGTATAATACACATATACCTATAAAAGCCAATATTATAAATAATAAGATAATAGGGAACAAAATATGGCATAATAAAAGATATTTGGTTAATCCAAAAGAATACAGAAAAGGAGAGAAAAGATAGCATGGATTGGGGGACATTAAAAAACAAATAGTAATATTACAGTGCTAAAAAATTCAACAATAACATTAAAGAAAAATGAACTGAGGGCTCCACATAGAAGACTAAAATAATAATTATATGGCATTTAAAAGATAAACAAAAAAATATGAGAACACAGAGTGACAAAAAGTAAAAGAATGGAAAAAGAACTATGCACATACTAATCAAAAGAAAGCTGGTGTAGGTAGGTATACTTATGCAGACAATCATGTTCAAGTCATGCAGAATTATTTTTAAAAAGTTCTAGTTCCTACCAAAGAGAAGCAGAGTGCTTAGAGAAAAGGGGGAAAAACTAAACCAAAAAGATGACTGGATGAAATGAAGAGTAGATTATTGAGATGGGGCAGCTGGGTGGCTCAGTCGGTTAAGCATCTGACTTAGGCTCAGGTCATGATCCCAGGGCTCTGGGATCGAGCCTCATGTCTCACTCCCTGCTCACCAGAGGGCCTGCTTTTCCCTCTCCCTCTGCCTGCCATTCTACCTTCTTGTGCTCTCTATCTCTCTGTCAAATAAATAAATTAAATCTTTTTTAAAAATGAGATAATCAGTGCTAGAAAATGAAAATTGTAATGGTAGAATTAAAATTCACCCCAAAAGATTAAAGAAGAAAACTGCAGAAAAAGAAATGAGTGAGATGGAGGACATATTTTTAAAGTGTTCTTGGAAGTAAAAGGAAAGAGAAATGAGGAAAATAAAATAGTAAGGGGAGGCTAATGAATATGGAAAATAGATAATAATTATCTAACTTTTTAATAACTTTCATTCTTGAGATAGAAACAAAAATAGAACAGATGCAAAATCAGATATAAAAACTTTTGATCTGTGTTCCAGGTAAAATCACTGTAAAACAACTAGTGCTAGAAGAAAACTAGCAACATTTTTTTTTTAAAGCCAGAATTAGAACAATATGTTCCAATTGGACATACAGTAGAGGGCAAGACTTCCCAGGGGGTTAAGATAAGCTACATGCTTTCCTAGTTGTGTCTTTTTTTTGAACATTTATTTGCAGGGTTAGGCACTTCTAGGGGTTTGTGAAGATAAGGGGATACAGTGATATTTTCTATAAACAGGCTTAGATGTCAATGGATAAAAGCAGCTATAGCAGAAGTCAGTAGAAATCTCCCCATGACTAAACACACTCTTTATAACATTGGAGAATGTTTCCCACTTCTAGCAGTCCACTGCTAGAAGTCACTAGTTGACTAGCTTGGGATGAGCTAGTCAACTAGAAGTTGTATGTACATCCAGCAAAACATTCTAAAAGCCATATCATAGAAGAGTCTTAACACTTCTGCTGAAGCACACCACTCTCTCTTCTATAGCATAATCTACTTTGTAAGAATCAGGACATGGAATTCTGTTATCAAGGCCATGTTGAGTTCCAGCTCTTCTGTTAGGACATAGTGCAATTCCAAATTCAAGGCATCAAGTTGCAGTGAATATCCAGAACCTTCAAGTGACAGAGTTTTAGCTCAAAGGCACCAAAACAAAAAGATGTTTATGTTATTACTGTTGTCTTTAATTTTCCCCAGCACCTAGGCAATAGCAACTGGATGGCTTGAGCACCTATGAATGGAGTTCCAGCTCAGAGTGACATCTCTGTGGTACATATGAGTCCAGAGTTGAGAATTTTTGGCTCAGCTCATGCAGTGATAAACACAAGAGATGATTCATGAATACACATAAGCATACTAAAGAATTCTGGAACTACTTGGGAGATAAGAATCTTATGAAAAACTGTAACAATTATAAAGTCAAGCATTTTGAGCTCATTACAGTTGAGATATCAGTGTTAATGTTAATGGGACCACATTCATAACTATAAGCTTATAAAATCTTCTATTCTCAGGTAACAAAGTTAAAAGAATAACACCAATAACAAAGCAAACTCTCAGAAGCATCTGGGAAGGTATATCAGTCAGGATCCAGTTGTAGGAAACAGAAGTCATAGAAGCTATGTTAAGCAAAAAAAGGGTTAAGAGAGGAATTATTATTAGAAGGTCTTGAAGAGTAGGTGTTGAAGAAGGAGCAAGTACCGGTATCACAATTAAGAAATAGGAAGAACCAGTGGGTCACCACTTGAAGTCTTGTAGACTTTAAGCAAGAATAGATGTAACTGCATGCAGGGATCAGAAAGATTACACATCTGCTGCTAAATACTCATACAACCAGCAGCTGGGTCCTGGAATATTGCTGCAGGGAAACCTAGGCTATCTATAAACATGCTTGGCCATGGCAGGACCCAAAACCAAAGGAAGATGGCTTTTCCTTTACTTCTACCATCTAAATATCATGCAAGTTCATGCAATTGGTGACATGTAATTCAAATCCAGATCCTGCAAAGGAGTTGGGAAAATATAATTTGTTAATTATTAGCATTTGCTGTAGAGGAAGTGCACTAAGAGAAGGTTGTAATAGGCTTTGGGTATCTACTTACCATGTCACCACAGTAGGCTGAAGGGATCAACAGCAAAACAATAAAAATCAGTTTGGGTTTTGCAAAACAAAATGCTAGTGAACAAGGGGAAGTCCCTCATAGAATTTCAGATGGAAAAGATAGTAACCCAAAAATTATACTTAGTTCATTTTCTTTCTTTTGTATAAGATATTCTTAAATATGCAAGGATTTTTTATAAAGGTCACACTTTTTTAAAAAAATTACTTAAAGACTAAGTCTGGTCAAATGAAAGATTAATTGAAATGAAAATCTCAAGAAAGGAAAAGTTTTGGTATAAAAGGATTTAAAGATTATTTACAATTTACCTGTTACTAATAGAAATCCCAATCTCAAGGATCCACTTGGATTGTATGTAGTCCGGTGAATTCTGTAGCTCAAGATGGAATTTAGACTGTGTGTTTCCTTCAACTATTTTATTTCTGCCTGTGCTTCTCTGATAATAGTAGAAACAGTCTTTACCTGTTTATCTCACAATATAGATGGAGGTCACTTCAAACTACAATGGCTATCTTTCTCTGCTTGCCTTGCTAACAATGTCTAAATTATTTACAAAATTAGGCAATTGGATGCAGTGTTTTTGCTTCTATCCACAAAAACAGAACTGCACGGAAAGAAGTCATTTTTAATGCCAAGGAATTTCGTCATATTTTTCTGCATCTTTAAAGCTTTCATTGAAAGACCTGGGTCTTTGTAGACTATTTTTTAAATTGGAAAAGATTAATAAACCAGCCATACTAGATATTACCTGTCATCTCTCTTTATATTATCTTCTCTCCTATATCTCTGAATATTTGCCTGAAAATCAGTACCTGCACTACCATCAGCAACATGCACAGCAATAAGATGCAAAAGTCCACTAATATGAAATAATACTTTTATAAGGATGTTGGGTATGGGTAATTAAAAAAATTTTGTATTCACCAAGTTTTTAATTAATTAAAATATTTAAATTTAAGAAGGCACCATACTATATTACCAGGATGTCAATTTTGTTCTGTCAGTCTATCTAAATGACTAGATGGATGGATACTCATACACATTAAGGATAGTTATGAATACTGGGGTTATAGGTAATGTATGGTTTTCTGTATTTTTAATTTTCTTCAATGAACATGCATTAACTATGGGCATCTAGCTGGCTCAGTCAGTAGAGCATGCAACTCTTAATCTCAAGGTTGTGAGTTTTAGCCTCATGTTGGGTGTATAAATTATTTAAAAAAAAAAATCTTAAAAAAATTCATAAACTTTTTTAAAAAAAGATTTTATTTACTTGACAGATGGAGATCATAAGTAGGCAGAGAGGCAGGCAGAGAGGGAGGCGGGGGGAAGCAGGCTCCCTGCTGAGCAGAGAGCCAGATGCCAGGCTAGATCATAGGACTCTGGGATCATGACCTGAGCGGAAGGCAGAGGCTTAACCCACTGAGCCACCCAGGCACCTTTCATTAATTTTTTGATCATGATATCTTGAAAGGTTAATTGTGCTGTTTTATAAATAATCTTTGATGATAGTTTGGCTCAAAGCAATACAGGAAGACCCCTAATTTCAGAATTGGGTTTTTTCCTTTCTGAATTAAGGAGTGGTCCTGTGATTTTTAGCTTTCCAGGGCTCCCCCTTTTTCATTCAATATAAGAGTAACATTTCTGGAAAATATAGTATGAAAACCATTTATTTAGGCAGTCTGTATTTTTTAAATTTTTTTGCTTGGTGTCAAAGCACCTGGTGATTCCATTTCATCCTTTATATTCAGTTAACTGCGTTTTATTTTGAATCTGAATGACATAGCCAGGTTCCTATAGAAAAATACTGGATTTACATCTTTAAGTGCTTGTTTTTTTTGCCAGATTCTAAAGGGAAATAAAAGCTAAACAGAAATTCTCAGAAGATTTATGAAACAAAACTACTACTACTACTACTACACACATACACGTTCTTAAAATATAAACTATTTTAAAAATTATTACTAAAAGAAACAGTATGGCTCATAGATGGAATATATATGTTATATATATAATATGAAATATATATGTATTTCTTAAAAACTTCAGTGAAATCAAGTAGAGGCATAAAATACCTTCATAAATGTTTGTGTAAAGTTGAGTACATATTCTTTCACTTTATCATTTATTCATATTATTTTTTTTCCAACAAAGATGCATAAAAACAAGACTGAACCTGGTAAGAATGTAAAAGGGATAGATTTTCTTCAACCATTAATTGCTCTTCCTTATCTACTCCTAGCACGTTCCAGGGAGTCTCTTTTGTAGCTACTCCCTCAAAACCTACTTTTTACTAACTGCAATGTTAAAAATTATCTGGTAACTTAATTAGAAAGCTCAAATATAGAATGCCTCACAGTTAGAATTTAAAAAAGGAATTTGTAGGGCACAGTAGAAAAGAACAGTATCAATACTGAAGGGATATAGATTCAAGAAATTTACAGTTTGATCTTTTCATTTGTTAACTTTCTGACTTTGAATAAATCACTTAAATTCTTTAAGCTTTCACTTTCTCCATCAAATGAAGATAATGAGCCTAACCTACCTTGTAGGACTACTATGACCAATGGTAATTCATATGATTTTTCACACAAAACCTGTTCAATAATAGGTGCTTGCTAAGTATCCCTCACTCACTATGGAGTCACTGAATTCAAAAGACTAGAGTTCTAAGGATAGCATTTCTGATGTTATTTGTAACCAGTAGAGAAGATTATTTTGTACTTTTAATCTGGTGAGAATGATTGACTTCGGGCATTGGTGGGTAGAGTAAGTAACTTTGGGGAGGTTCTAATAGGCTTTTTTCCATAATTCTATATTTATGTCCATTTAAGTGGGTTAAGAATCCTTTCTAGTTCAGGACTCTTTCACATTTCATGCTTATTTATGTCCTAAAATTATTCTCATGGAAGAAAGAACTGTGGGATGGGAGGACAGTGAAATAGCATAACCAAAGATTGTTTATGAATAGCTATCCAGTTTAGTTATTCCCATGCTTGGTAATCTCTATAGTGCATCATTTTGATCAGCAATGATGTTTGGGTGCTGCAGAATACAGATGATGAACACACTTCCTAAGCCTCCCTGTTGCTGAACTCAGCCAAAAAGCTGCACATGAGTCTAAACAGATGTTTCTGTTGTTTAGGCCAATGAAGTTTATAGAGTGCATGTTTATCTTTCAAAAGAGATTGTGGAGAGTTCATTCAGTCTTGAGATCCAATCTTTCTGAAGGTTGGACTGCCTAGTAAAGTTGGAACAGAAACTGGATGAGTACATGAAGTCATTTGGGGGCTGTCAGAAAAAAAAAATAGTCCTTTACTATTTGGTAGAAAAGGAATAGGGCACATGAAAGTTGATTTGTTTAAAAATGGTTGATATTTTAAAAGACTGAGCCTGAACGATAGTTCACATTTTAATACATTTTATGCTGCTTCAGTATAACTGATATCTAAAAAAATGCCAATTTATTAGATAGGAAATAAGCACACAGGATCAAAATTTCCTACACACAATTCATATTAGAATAAAATTATCTGCACAAGGAGAAAAAACATCAAAGAAATGAAAATTTCATATATTATTTATGTGAGTCGTCTCTCATTTGAAGTATTGGCCACAGAAAATGAAGAGTGTATTTGTCCAATTAACCATTTGTCTTCTAACTGTTTAACAAAGGAGATAGATAGGAAAATAGTCAACTGCAATGCAGTGCTATGAAATATATATAAGCTCTACCTTGGAACATTTGTCTTTTTGTTGCCAAACATCAGATTGCCTTCCTATTTTAGAAGAATGCCAACATAAGTGGGAGGGATGATTCATCCTTATAAAGGCTGAAAAGAGTGTGTGTATGCCACCCAAGTGTGACAAAATCCAGGGCTAGCACCACGGGTATATGATCTGTGCTCAGAAGAGTCCAGCACTTGGTTTAATGCTCTGCTGTCACTGTCTTGAAATTTCTAATAATTTTTGGATAAGGGACCCCCCCATTTTTATTTTACACTGGATCCCACAAATTAGATAGCTGATCGTGGTAAGATCACTTTTCACTCAACTTGAGGGAGTGGAACAAAGTCACATGGGGAATTGGAAAGGGCTAATAGTGCCTGGAGATGAACTGAGGATTCAGGGTGCAACAGTGTACCAATAGTACAGAAATGTCCACAGAGTGCTGGCAATGCTGGTGATAATGACGGGTATCAAGAGAAAACTTTCTAAGAAAATCATGGCATGATTTTAATGATGCCTTGACTAACAATAGCATATATTTTTATCCTTCCTATTGATTGTCTGGGCTACTGTAGTAGTCTTCTAGGGCTACTGTAGTGAATAACCACAAACTGGATGGCTTAACCACAGAAATATATTATCTCCTAGTTCTGGAGGCTAGAAGTCTGAAATCAAGGTGTCACAGAGTTGGTTTCTTCTGGAGGCTCTGAAGGAGAATTTGTTACATGCCTCTCTCCTTGGTTTCTGGCAGTTGTCAGGAATCCTTGGAATTCCCTGGCTTATTCCTTAGGAGATGTATCACTTCAGTTTCTCCTTCTGTCTTAACTTGCACATGGTATTCTCCCCTGTGGGTATGTGTCTTTGTGTACAAATTTCCTTTTTCTTAAAAGGACACCAGTCATATGGGATTTAGAGCTCATTGTATCCAAGTGCAACCTCATCTCAAC
Organism: Lontra canadensis; assembly: GCF_010015895.1. Classification (NCBI taxonomy): domain Eukaryota; kingdom Metazoa; phylum Chordata; class Mammalia; order Carnivora; family Mustelidae; genus Lontra; species Lontra canadensis. Next base: position 863,968 of record NW_022631008.1, on the reverse strand, counting down.
TTGATTACATCTGATAAAACCTTATTTCTAAGGTCATATTACAGGCTCAGGATGGACATAAAGTTCTGGAAAACACTATTCAACCCAGTGTAGATGCTAACACACTTTTAATAAATTCCTTTTCTATCTAAGTCATCCAGAAACTCATTGTCTTATTTCAACCATAAACCTTGATAAGTATGAGCATTCTTTGTAGACTTGTGTTGGTTAGGGAATAAAGTATTCTTGAAGTTACATATGAGCTGCATCCTGAATAATAAGTGTGAATGAACGAGAAAAAAAAATAGAGTACAGTGTTGGCTTTCCATCCTGAAATACAAAGGCACAGAGGCTGAAAAATAGCAATAAGTCTTCTGGATATTCAAGTAGTTAATATGTGTGGAGGATTTAGAGAGCTGGTGGCAGAAATGGGAGATTTGGAAACAAGAAACTAGAGGTCTAAAAGGATGAGACAAGAACAGGATCAGCAACTTCAACTTCATGCACTGGCAATAAGAGCCATATGACAGTTTTTCCATGAGAGTGACATCAATAGATCTGTGTTTTGGAATGGTCCCTCAATCAGCAGCAAAGAAATTGATGGACAGGGAAATGGGGAGAGGGGAGATTAATGAAAGGAATTATGTAGTGTAGGCAATAGTATGAATGAAGTCTTGGCTATGATGATAGCAACATGGAAATCGATTCTAGATGAATCTGTGGGACTGATAAATATCTAGATGTAGAAAGGGAGAGAGGTAGAATGTAAGGATGACTTCAAAGATGGATAATGGTGTTCTTGTTCTCTGAGATGTTAACTCATTTACTGTTAATTAACCCTTAAATTAATAATTTCTCAACCATTTTGGAAATGAATCTTTAAAACTTTGCCCTATTAACCAATTTCTATTTGGAGCCAGAAAATTCTTTGCTATGTGTTTGGGAGGGCATGCTCTATAAAATTTAAAATGTTTAGTGGCATCTCTGGATCTACCCATCATATGCCAGCAGTATTCCTCTGCTTCAGTTGTCTCTAGATATTACCAGGTATCCCTAGGGGGACAAAATCACCACTGGTTGGAAACTGCTGGGTTCATAGTAGATAGGGTAGGTTTGGGGTAGAGAGAGATGAGTCCACTTTTATACCTTTTACTTTCATCATGTCTGCGTGTCATCTAATTGGATACCCTGCACTGCAGCTGGAGGGAGACTCCAGCTGAGTCTCACTCTAAAGATCTTGGATAGGATTTCAGAATATTAAGTGTACCTGTGATAGTTGAGACTTGGGTAAAAACCAGATTGCCCACAGAGTTTAAGAACAGAAGACCACGAAGAAGCATCTAGGAACCGCAACATTTGGAGCTAATGTAAACTGAAGACACTGAGTTTGTCAAAGTGACCAAGGACAACCTGAGAGTCTTCTTTCTCTTCCCCCTCTGTGCCTCTCAACAAATAGGTAGTTACACAACTCTTCCAATAGTAATTACTATACTACAAAGGAAAACAAAAACAAAAACACAAACAACACCACCCAAAGAAATGATTTAGGGACCCAAACTGAGGATTTAAACTACTTGTAGAGTTTGGTAAATGACTGTTGAAAGGGATGTTATCTCATAGTAACTCCAAAATATTATTTTAAAGATTTTTATTTATTTGACAGAGAGAGAGATCACAAGTAGGCAGAGAGGCAGGCAGAGAGAGTGGGGGAAGCAGGCTCCCTGCTGAGCGGAGAGTCCAGATGCGGGGCTCCATCCCAGGACCCTGAGATCATGACCCAAGCCAAAGGTAGAGGCTTAACCCACTGAGCCACCTAGGCGTTCCATAACTCCAAATTTTAAAACAATTTTTTTTAAACCTCTTCACTCTGAAAAAAGTATTAGATGAAAAGTTGTAAGAGTATCTTTAAATTTGTGGTACCATGGTCTCATTTCTGGACAGATTCTGTTTAATGTTGCCAAAAGTTAAAACTTAAGGTATATTAAATATATTTTAATATTTGTAACCTTTTTAAAGTTACATTTAAAAATGATTAAAATCTCCTAGAGAAGTGAGCTACTCGGTAACAGAACCAAACAGAAATTAGCCTTTAGAAACTAAAACCATTAATTGATTTCATAAAAATTAACCTTTAAGCAACATTGTGAGTAAAAAGACCCATTTCTCATTGACTGAATGAATCTTTTATTTTATTGTCCTTTTAAAATCACAGAAATCATACATGAATATGTTATTGTTGTAAAAGATTCAAACCACACAGAAATATTTAGAAAAAAACATGAATGTCCCCCTTCTCTGATCTGCCACTCCTCCTGCCTTCCCCTCCTTTCCCTAGATGCAACAATTCTCAACTGTTTGTTGTTCCTCCATCTTGTCCTCTGTGCTAGACACTGAGTGCACACCAGTGAATGTGAAACATTGTTCTGTGACTTGCTTTTTTCCTTTTCCGTATCTTGGAGGTATGAAAGAACCTTTAGCACCATATAAACAAAAAACGTTTTCTTTCAAAATGAGAGTGAGTTAATATAATTAAATCAATCCAACATTTATCACAGAGAATGACAGTAATAATTGCACCACTGATCATTCAGCTAGCTGACATAAAATCTTTGGAACCCATTTGCAGGATCACTGGTGAAAAGCATGTTGAATTTTGGAGTCTCAATCTTCAGATTTGATAACTGCTGAGACAAAATACTGTCCTTGGTTTCACAGCAACAAGAGAACACAAGAGTGACAGTATTCTGTTTAACTAAAATTATCTTTTTACTCTATCAGATATATGTAGAAGTAACATTAATGTAATTGCCTGAGAAGAAAATTCAGGAAATAAGGTGAAATAATTATTTTCTTTGTTGCAAAAGATACTTAGCCAATTTCTTACTCTCGTTATTTCAGTGCCTTACCCTCTTGGGGAAAGCCTGGGAATATTTCCTAATGAAAAATTAACTTGGCTGAGGAGGAAAGTGTGACGCTGACCTGACAATTTCATTTGCTGTGTAATTCCAGTTCAAGCCTTGCATGACACAGATAATGCAAAGAAGAGATCTGCAATGAATTCACTTTTTAGTAATCCTATAGGGGCATCTTCTGCAAGACTGTTACAATTAAACCTGATATTTTTCACCACTGATTTCCTTCTGCAGGCTAATGCTATTCTGACAACATTGTTCATCATCTTGATATGAGTGTGGAGTATTTTCATATCATCAGAGAAAATCGTTCTATTTATTCCTCATAGAGTGAGTCTTTCCTAAATTAGAATAACAGTATATTTTATTCCTCATTATCATTTATTAGCTAAATCCCATGAATAAATTTGCTGCTTGTTTCTGAATAAATTCTCTCTCTGCTATCATTTTCACTTTATTGCTAGTCAAATCTTTCATCTGGACCCTATTATTCACCTTCTTGGACATTAACTTCTTCCTTCTCAATGAAATAAGCAGCTCAGTACCTCTTCCCCAAGCCAGTACTAAATATTCACATCCAGTATTAATGGGAAGATGACTGGATGGGGATTAAAAACTCAGAGGTCTGAGTCCCAGTTCTACTTTCCCTTCCCAGACAAACGACTTTTGGGCAAGCTTTTTGTCAGCTTGAGTTTCTTCCTCTATAAAAATTGGGGAGAATACTATCTGTACTACCTCTATTTCTGTGGTTGTTTTGAGGATAAAGAAAAAAAAAAAAGAAATGTCTGTGTAAAAGATCTTTGTAAACCATAGCACATTATACAAAGGCAAATTATTAAAATGCCAGATACAGCTTAGCTGATCAGGGAACTTTTCAAAATGTTAGTTGAATCAATAGCTCCCAGTCATTATTTGCCTCTACCAGCAACTTCACAGAATAAGAGAGACCAGAGCTGCAATGAGCTCTGGGCTTTTGACCTTGTTCTTGTGCCCTATTTCTAACTTCACCTATCCCAGAGATCAGTCCAAAACATGCAGATGGGTCTCTGTTGACTATGTCTGAGCTGTTGATTTTGCCACTCCGGACACAGCTGATTGATCCTAGGATAGACATCTACCCCAAGCTGAACTAACCAAGACTCTCCTCTGCGAATCTGATCTTTGCTAGGGAGACAAAACTTTCCATGTCATTAAAGTGGAATCAATTAATGATTGTGACCTAGAGAGAAACATCTTAAAATGTTGTTGTTAACATGCCCAGCTTTACTATTGATTCCTTTGATTCCTAGGTCCTTCCTAGGATTAGGTACTCCCTAGTATTCTGTAAGGTAAATAGATAAAAAACAAATAATATGTACCTCATAGGGTTGCATAGTGTGCTTACAATAGCAGCTGGGACTCAGTAAGCATTCAGTAAGTATTAGCTGTTGCTATTATTAAATTACTTTGAATAATGCCTGGCATATATAATGAGTTTTTAAGTGATTTTTTTTCCAGCTTTATTTAAATATAATAGACATAAATCCTGTAAGTTTAAGATGTGTAACATGGTGATTGACACACTTATATATTGCAAGACGATTACCAGTGTAGCGTTAGCTAACACCTGCATCATGGCAGATAATTAGAGTTTCTTTTTTGTGTTGAGAATATTGAAGATCTTCTCTCTTAGCTACTTTCAAGCTTATAATAAAATATTGTTAACTATAGTCACTATGCTTAACATTAGATACCCAGAAGTTATTCATCTTGTAGCTGGAAGTCTGTACTCTCTAGCTAACATTTCCCTTTTTCTCTTACCATCCTCTCTGCTCCTTCCTAACCCCCACCCCTAGTAACCACCATTCTAGTCTCCATTTCTAGAAGTTCAATGTTTTTAGAGGCCACATATATGTAAAACTGTAAAGTATTTGTCTTTCTTGGTAACATTTCACTTAGCGAAATGCCCTCAGATTACATCCATGTTGTTACAAATAGCAGATGACATTTTCTCATGGCTGAATAATATTCCATTGTATGTATATTGATAGACATATATATCACTCACATGTTCTTCATTCAACTGTTGAAAAACAAAGGTAGATTGTTTTCATATCTTGGCTGCTGTGAATAAAGCCTTACTAAATGTGGGAGTGCAGATATCTGTTTGGGATCCTGTTTTCATCTCATTTAGATATATACCCAGAAATGGGATTGCTAGATCAAATGAAAGATCATATGATCTTTTTTTAATTTCCTGAGGAACCTCCATGCTGTTTCCCATAGTGACTGTACCAGTTTACATATCTACCAACAGTTCAAAAAGGGTTCCTTTTTCTCCATATCCTCACCAACATGTTATTTCTTATCTTTTTGGTGATACTCATTCTAACAGGTATGAGGAGATATCTCTTCTTTTTCTAGTTGCTTGTGGTGTTAAGGTATTTAATTTGAGATCTTTCTTTTGTCTTAAATAAGGCATATAACACTATAAATTTTCATTGTAGAGCTATTTTTGCTGTATCCTATAAACATTAGTATATGTGTTTCCACTTTCTCAAGATAGTTTTTGATTTCTATTTTGATTTCTTCTTTGACCCATTGGCCTGTTAGGAGCATGTTGTTAATCATGTTTTTGTAAGTTTTCCAGTTTTTTCTTAATTGATTTCCAGTTTCATACTATTGTGGTCAGAAAAGATTTTTTTTTTTTTAAGATTTTATTTATTTATTTGTCAGAGAGAGAGAGAGTGAGCACAGGCAGACAGAGTGGTAGAGGGAGAAGCAGGCTCCCTGCGGAGCGAGGAGCCCAATGAGGTACTGGATCCCAGGACCCCGGGATCATGACCTGAGCCGAAGGCAGCCGCTTAACCAACTGAGCCACCCAGGCATCCCCAGAAAAGATTTTTGATATGATTTTAATCTTCTTAAATTTATTAAAACTAATATATGATCTGTCATAGAGAATATTGCATATGCACTTGAAAAGAATGTGTCCGCTCTTGCTATTGGATAGAATGTTGTATAAATGACTGTTAAGTCCATCTGGTCTAATGTGTAGTTTAAGTCTAATGTTCCATTCTTGATTTTCTGTCTACATGATCTATCCGTTGTTGAAAATTAGATAGTTAAATCTGCTGTTATTATGGTATTGCTGCATATGTCTCCCTTCAGATCCATTAATATTTAGATACCTACGTTGGGTGCATAAATGTTTACAAACATTATATCCTCTTGATAAATTAATCCTTTTATTATTATATAATGACTTCCTTTTTCTCTTGTTTCCCCTAAGTATATCTTCTCCTGCTTTCTTTTGCCTTCCATTTGCATGCAATTTTATTTTTCCATCCCATCAGTTTCAGTCTGTGTGTGAAGTGAGTCTCTTATAGACAGCACACAGGTGGGTCTTATTTTTTCAAATTAACCTAGCCATTGTATTTCTATTGGAGAATTTAGTCTGTTTACATTTAAAGTAATTATTAATAGCTATGAGCTTACTATTTCTCTTTTGTTAATTGTTTTCTGATTGTTTTCTAATTCCTTTTTTCTTTTCTTTCTCCTTTATTCTCTTCCTTTTTGATTTGGTGATTTTCTGAAGTGATAATGCCTTCATTACTTTTCTTTTTTTGTGTATGTACTGTAGGCTTTTTTTTTTTCTTTTTTTTTTTGTGGTTATCATGGAGATTACATAAAATATCTTGTATCTGTAACAGTCTATTTTAAGCTGACAAAAATTTAACTTCAGATGTATATAAAAGTGCTACACACTCACCCACATTTTATATACATTTTTTATTATTATGTTCAGTTAACCAACATACAGTACATCATTAGTTTTGATGCAGTGCCCCATGATTCATTAGTTGCATATCACACCCACTTCTTATCACAACATGTGCCCTCCTTAATACCCATCACCTGGTTGCCCCATCCCCCTACTCCCCTCCCTTATGTAACCCACTTTGGTTCCCAGAGTCCAGAGTCTCTAATGGTTTTTCTCCATCTCTGATTTCTTCCCATTTAATTTTCCCTCCCTTCCCCCTATGGTTCTCTGTGCTATTCCTTATGTTCCAGATATGAATGAAACCATATGATAATTGTCTTTCTCTCCCTGACTTATTTCACTTAGCATAATCTCCTCCAGTTCCATCCATGTTGATGCAAACGGTAGGTATTCATCCTTTCTGATGGCTGAGTAATATTCCATTGTATGTATGAACCACATCTTCTTTATCCATTCATCTGTTGAAGGACAAAATTGCTGTATGAGTTCTAGCAATTTGGGGGTGGAGTCTTTTGAGTTAGCCACATAAAGTATCACATCATCTGAGAGAGTTTGATGTCCTCTTTGCCAATTTGAATGCTTTTTATTTCTTTTTGTTGTTTGATTGCTGATGCTGGGACTTCTAGTACTATGTTGAACAATAATGGTGAGAGTGGGTATCCCTCTATGTTCCTAACCTTAAGGGAAAAGCTCTCAGTTTTTCCCCATTGAGAATTATATGCACTATGCACTTTTCATAGATGGCTTTTGTAATATTGAGATAGTCCCCATATCCCTATACTTTGAAGAGTTTTAATCAGGTAAGGGTGCTGTATTTCATCAAATGCTTTTTCTGCATCAATTGAGAGGATCATTTGATTCTTGTCTTTTCTTTTATTAATGTGCTCTGTAGCATTGATTGATTTCTGAATGTTGAACCACCTTTGTATTCCAGGAATCAATCCCACCTGGTCCTGGTGAATAATCCTTTTAATATACTGTTGGATACTGTTGCACAATTTATATTTTGATGTCACAATTTACATCTTTTTAGTTGTATATCCATTCACAAATTATTATAGTTTTGTTAATTTTCACATATTTTTCTGTTTTGTCATGTATACACTAAAGTTACAAGTCATCTACACACCATCATTACAATATTAGAGTATTCTGAATTTAACTACATTTAGCTTTAGCACTAAGTTTTATAGTTTTATGTGTTTTCCTGTTTTCAGTTAGTATCTTTCATTTCAGCTTGAAGCAGTCACTTTAACATTATTTGTAAGACGGGTCTAGTAGATGAACTCCTCAGGTTTTCTTGCCTGGCAGTTTTTTAAAAAATATTTTATTTATTTTCCAGGGAGAGAGAGAGAATGGCAGGCAGAGAGAGAAGTGGGCTCTCTGCTGAGCAAGGACCCCCAATGTAGGACTTGATCCAAGGACACTGAGATCATGACCTGAGCCAAAAGCAGACACTTAACCCATTGAGCTACCCAGGTGTCCCATCCAGAAAATGCTTTACCTCTCCTTCAATTTTGAAGGGCAGTTTTGCCAGGTAGTGTATTCTTAGTTGGAGGGTTTTTTTGTTGTTGTTGTTGTTGTTGTTTTTTTCCTTTCAGCTCTTTGACTATATCACTCATCCCTTCTGGCCTGCAAAGTTCTACTAAAAACCCTACTGATAGTCTTATGTAACAAGTTGTTTTCCATTGTTGCTTTTAAGATTTTCTTTTAGTCTTTAATTTTTGACACTTTAATTACAATGTGTCTCATTGTGTGTCTCTTTGGGTTTTTTTTTTTTTTTTTAAGCTTTCTGGGCTTCTTTGGTCTGGATGTCTATTTCTTTCTCCACTTTTTGAGAAGTTTTCAGCAATTATTTCTTTGAATAAGCTTTCTGACACTTTCTTTCTTTGTTCTCCTTCTGGGACTTCTATAATATGTATATTGGTCCTCTGGATGGTTTTAAAAGTCCCTTAAACTATCTTCACTGTTTTAAATTCTTTTTTTAAATTTTCACTTTTCAGATTAGATGAATTTCAGTGCTTTGACTTCAGGTTCACTGATTTTTTTCTTCTGTTTCATCTAATCTGCTATTGAACCTGAATCCCTCTAATGAATTTTTCAGTACAATTTTTCAGTACAATTTTGTATTCTTCACCTCTGTGTTTTTAGTAGTTTTTCATTTTTCATATTTTCTATCTCTCCTTTGAAATTTTCACCTCATTCATGTATTGTTCTCCTGACCTCTGTGAGCATTATGGTTGTTATTTGCATTCTCTATTAAGAAAAACACTTCTCTCATAAAATCTATCTATGAAAGACCCACAGCAAATATCATCCTCAATGGAAAAAAGCTTGCAGCCTTCCCATTGAGATCAGGAACACGACAAGGATGCCCACTCTCACCACTCTTGTTCAACATAGTATTAGATGTCCTAACAACAGCAATCAGATAAAAAAGAGAAATAAAAGGTATCCAAATTGGCAATGAAGAAGTCAAACTCTCTCTCTTCGCAGATAACATGATTCTTTAGATGGAAAACCCAAAAGACTTCACCACAAACTACTAGAACTCATACAGCAATTCAGCAACGTGGCAGGATACAAAGTCGATGTACAGAAATCAGTGGCTTTCTTATACACTAACAATGAAAATACAGAAAGGGAAATTAGAGAATCGATTCCATTTACTGTAGCACCAAGAACCATAAGATACCTGGGAATAAACCTAACCAAAGAGGTAAAGGACCTGTACTCAAGGAACTACAGAACACTTGTGAAAGAAATTGAAGAAGACACAAAAAGATGGAAGACCATTCCATGCTCTTCAATTGGAAGAATAAACATTGTTAAAATGTCTATACTGCCTAGAGCAATCTATACTTTTAATGCCATTCCGATCAAAATTCCACCGGTATTGTTCAAAGAGCTGGAGCAAATAATCCAAAAATTTGTATGGAATCAAAAGAGACCCTGAATCGCTAAGGAAATGTTGAAAAAAAAAAAAATAAAACTGGGGGCATCACGTTACCTGATTTCAAGCTTTACTACAAAACTGTGATCACCAAGACAGTATGATACTGGCATAAAAGCAGACACATAGACCAGTGGAACAGAGTAGAGAGCCCAGATATGGACCCTCAACTCTATGGGCAAATAATCTTCGACAAAACAGGAAAAAATATACGGTGGAAAAAAGACAGTCTCTTTAACAAATGGTGCTGGGAAAACTGGATAGCTATACGCAGAAAAATGAAACTCGACCATTCTCTTACACCATACACAAAGATAAACTCAGAATGGATAAAAGACCTCAACATGAGACAGGAATCCATCAGAATCCTACAGGAGAACATAGGCAGTAGTCTCTTCTATATCAGCCACAGCATCTTCTTTCAAGATATGTCTCCAAAGGCAAAGGAAACAAAAGCGAAGATGAACTTTTGGGACTTCATCAAGATCAAAAGCTTCTGCACAGCAAAGGAAACAGTCAAGAAAACAAAGAGGCAACCCACGGAATGGGAGAAGATATTTGCAAATGACAGTACAGACAAAAGATTGATATCCAGGATCTATAAAGAACTCCTCAAACTGAACACACACAAAACAGACAATCATATTAAAAAAATGGGCAGAAGATATGAACAGACACTTCTCCAATGAAGACATACAAATGGCTATCAGACACATGAAAAAATGTTCATCATCACTAGCCATCAGGGAGATTCAAATTAAAACCACATTGAGATACCACCTTACACCAGTTAGAATGGCCAAAATTAGCAAGACAGGAAACAACATGTGTTGGAGAGGATGTGGAGAAAGGGGGACCCTCTTACACTGTTGGTGGGAATACAAGTTGGTGCAGCCACTTTGGAAAACAGTGTGGAGATTCCTCAAGAAATTAAAAATAGAACTTCCCTATGACCCTGCAATTGCACTACTGGGTATTTACCCCAAAGATACAGATGTAGTGAAAAGAAGAGCCATTTGTACCCCAATGTTTATAGCAGCGATGGCCACGGTCGCCAAACTGTGGAAAGAACCAAGATGCCCTTCAATGGACGAATGGATAAGGAGGATGTGGTCCATATACACTATGGAGTATTATGCCTCCATCAGAAAGGATGAACACCCAACTTTTGTAGCAACATGGACAGGACTGGAAGAGATTATGCTGAGTGAAATAAGTCAAGCATAGAGGGTCAATTATCATATGGTTTCACTTATTTGTGGAGCATAACAAATAGCATGGAGGACAAGGGGAGATGGAGAGGAGAAGGGAGTTGAGGGAAATTGGAAGGGGAGGTGAACCATGAGAGACTATGGACTCTGAAAAACAATCTGAGGGTTTTGAAGGGGCAGGGGGTGGGAGGTTGGGGGAACCAGGTGGTGGGTATTAGAGAGGGCATGGATTGCATGGAGCACTGGGTGTGGTGCAAAAACAATGAATACTGTTACGCTGAAAAGAAATAAAAATTTAAAAAAAAAGAAAGAAAAACACTTCTCTCCATTTTATTAACGCCTGTTTCTGGAGTTCTTTTGTTTGAAATATGGTCCCCTATTTCTTTATTTTTCTTGATGCTGTGTTGGTTTCTGCTCATTAGATAAAGTAGCCAACTCTTCCAGTCTTACAGAGTATCTTGGGTAGAAGCAGTATCATCAGTCTGACCTGAGCTTTTCATTTTCTCTTAAACTCTTGTGAGTGCCCAAGTTGCCTTCTTTGTTCTAGGTGCTTCCCCATATTTGAGGGTGTGCCCAGATTCATCAGTGTCCTAAAAGGGAGGATCACAGTTATTACCTCAACACCAGTTGATCAGAAGTTGAACCCTCAGACAGCAGCAGAAAAGTATGTAGGTAGGTTCCTTCCTGGGAGAAACTGGGAGTTAGGCATTTTGCTGCTCTCCCTGTGCCTGACCCAGTTGTAAAGCCATGGGAAGAGTACAGGGTGCTCCTGTATTCATTAAAAATTGCTCGTTTTGTTTGCTGTAGTCCTGTGGTACTTGTGAATGCATATTGGCTCTCAGAGCCAAGTGATCCAGGGGCCTGTGCCCTGGGCAGCAGTTAGAAAACCTGGGGTACCAGATGTGTGAACAAGCTTTTCTCTAGTGAGATATTGCCTACTTGAAGTGTGTTAGAGGGAAAGGACAGAGATGTCCAGAGGCTTCCCTGGTCTCTAGGGATGATGTCATTTAGCCCTAGGATGTGTGTGCTAAATTAGAAACTTGATCCATGGGCAACAGCTTTGAAATTATACAAATAGACTTCTTTCAGAGAAAGACTGGAAGATGGGTGTTTCTGTTTATTCTTTCTGCTCTGAGCTCTGGGAGGACAGCCAATAAAGAACTGATTCTTTGTTTGCTACAGTCCCGTTGAACTTCTGAATGCAAGTCCCGGTGGCTATCAGGACCAGGCAATCCAGGATCCCAATCTTCAGATGGCAGCCACTGAAGCTGGGGTACAGATGTGTGCACAAGCTCCTTTTAGGGAGATGCTCGTGATTTGGCGTGACTAGAGGGAGAAGGCAGAAATGTTCACTGGCTCCCCTGGTCTCCAGGGAGCATGGCAATCAGCTCCTAGATGTGTGCCAAACTAGAAGCTCTATTCTCTGTAAGTAGCTTTTAATGTATGCAGATAGACCTTTTTCAGGAAAAGACTGGGAAGATTGAATCATGGCTTTTTTTTTTTTTTTTTTTTTTTTCTGCTCCTATACAGAGCTCTGGGGAGATAGCCATGGTGAGTCCTTTAGAGTAGAGCCAATTAAGAACTGTTCCTTTTTCTCCTATAGGATCCAATAGTTTTGTGGACCTTGTGAATGTAATCCCCATCAGTTTTCAGAGCTAGAAGTTTTGGGGTCCCTCCCTCAGAATGGAGTCTTAAACATTAGGGTGTTGGATATGGGGTCTAAGCCCTTTTCTCTCAGGGAGAAACTGGGAGTTAGGAATTCCCTCCTGATTATATGGTTTCTGTGCCAGGGGTGGAGTTTATAGTGAGTGTATCTTGGCCTTCTCTACCCATTTCTTTGTGGGTGCTTTTTTGCTTATCTGATATATAGGAGTCACTCAGTTTCTACATTTCTTTCAGAGAAAATTGCTCAATGTATAGCCATACATTTGGTTTGTCTGTAGGAGGAAGGGACTTCCAGCCTCCTACGTTGCCATCTTGGACTGGATCCACAAATTGAATGTTAGATATTATTAATAGACTCTACTTACACAGCTGTTTTGAGGAATAAAGTAATTAGTTAATGCATGTAATTTACTTATTATAGTGCCAAACATGTAGTAAGTGCTTAATAATATTTGCTATTATTTGTAGCATACAAATGCTACCATAAAAGACTATATGTATTAACTTTTTTCAATACACATTAACACATTGTTAATAACGCAATAACACATGTAACAACACACATTGTTTCAAATATTTTCACCTTTGTACATAGAGAGTGATTATATTTTCTTAAAACTGGTAAATGCTGTTAGTTAGTTTTTCATTTATTTATGGGCATTTAGGAATCTTTAACTTTTCAGAAAACTGCAAAAAAAACCCTTATAATATGCTACCCTGAACATGAATTTGGTCCTCTTATAGCATAGATATCTGGTATTGTAGTAAGTGGATCATAAAGTATATTCAATGTTAATAAATTATAAAAAGTTGGTCATTAAAGTAGTTGTGTCCATTAGCTATTATGGCTATGTGTTTTTCTATTGCCTTCCCAACGTGTCATGTTATCAAATTCTGAAATATTTGCCAAAAAGATTTTATGGGCTCATTGCTTTAATTTGTATTTCCTTGATTACTACTGAGAAACACTTTTGTTTATTTACTTTATAGAGTCTTTGTATTACCTTTTTTGTAAACTGCCTGTTTTCTTTTTGTTTATTTGTTGTCTGATTTAGAAAGTCTGGTTTCCTCTTAGGAATAATGGAGGGTCTCTTGAGAAGAATGAGAAAATTACTTTCTCTCTTAGACCCACAACTTTGGGTGTAGAAAAATGACAATGATTTATTTTAGAACAATATTTCAAATTTGAATTACAATGAGCTCTTAATTATAAATTTTAAGCAGTGTTACTCAAAGTGAGGTTGTCTTCATCAGTCTCACTGAGGAGGAGCTTTCCAGATATGTGCATTCTCAGGTCCTTTCCAGACCATTGCATCAGGAGATCAAGGGGTGGAGCCCACTAGCTGGGTTTTAGTCTAACAAGCTCCCAGGTGATTGAGAAGCACCAAATAGACCATTCAAAGATTCTTATAATCATCATAAGATTATGATTTATGTTTGTCTTATATTACTTAGTAGTGTTAATGTTTAAAAATTTTATTGGTATACACAACAACTTGGGTGAATCTCGAAGGAATCATATGAAGTAAAAGAAGTCATTCCCACACATACTGTATGTTTACATTTATATAACATTCTTGAAATGACAAACTTATAGAGATAGAGAACAAATTAATTTTTGCCAGGAGTTAGGGAGGAGAGAGGGTGGTAAAGGGCTGGAAGGTGGGAGTAATAAAAGGAAATTACCAGGAATTCTTGTGTTGTTAGAGCCATTCTATGGTAGTGGATACACAAACTTACACATGTGATAAATTGCATGGAACTGAATGCACACACTTGTATATACAAATGCACACACACACAAATGAGTGCAAGTAAAACTGGAGATATCTGGATAAGATTAGTGTATTGCATCAGTGTCAATATTCTGGTTATGATATTATATTACAGATGTGTAAGCTGTTACCACTGGGGAAAATTGGGTAAAGGATAGAAAGGTTCTCTCTGTATTCTTACAACTTACATCTAGAACAATTAATTCTACAATTTTCTGAAAATTTAAAGCTCATTAAAAAAACAACAAAAGCTTTATTAGGTTTAACTGTTATTAATTCCTCCATACATTGATAGGAAAATGGCTTATTGTCATTTACACTCTGAATTTGGCAAATTGTTTTAATTCTTTTAGTAATATGTTTGAAGAATGAAAAACAAACAAAAACATGACCAAACAAACATGCTGGATGAAGAACATTTAATTTCCTATTGAAAATATTGAGAAAAAAAAAAAGACCATTTTTAAACATAGCATTAATTCTTCAAGCAATGTATCTCTAATCTTCTGATCTTATATGAATTATTCCTAGATAAAATAATAAGAAATCTGTAAAATACAGAAATGCTTACAGAGGAAAACATAACCCACATTTTAATTTTTAACTTTGAACATTTATGGCTGGGTCCATTTCTATTTGAATGACAGTCCTCCTTAGATAAGTAAAAACATAACTGAAACACAGTAGAGTGCAATTTTTACAAAACAGACATGAAAAGAACCATGGGAACTCTTAACTACAGATGGTAGTTTTCAAGTAATTACAAAATAAGATTGCTCAATAACCCCAAACACCTAAGTAGTCACACCACTAATTAAAGATTCCAAGAGAATGTGTTTATGGATCTTTGGTAAATCATTGCGATTTTCATGTTGACACAATTTCCCATCTAACCATCCTAAAATATTCCAGGCTACCGATTTTGTTTCTTTTTCTCCCCAGAGGTCATCTGGGAGCTCTTATGATGTACCTATAGGAATCCATTTATTTTGTCCCCTTCCTGGAACTTTGATCTGAGAACTACTAATTTTGATTCATTGGCTGGCATCTTTAGACATTGATTGAACATTTATTTCAGGCTTGGATGATACACATTATACAACTCTTCATTTGTGAAGAATTAAAATAGTCAGTAAATGTTGAAAGACAAAAGACAGATTGAGTTTTTATATCTATTTGTAGTCTTCATTTCCTCTATATGGCTGACTTGTTCCTGGATTGAGTAGTGTAGGTTTCATTCCATCCAATATCCTCTTTCACTTGGGACTTAAGAGCTGATACAAAAATTTACCAAGACAGCTAGTAGAATTTACCATATTTAGAATTCTTAAAATACAGTTATGAATTTCAAAAGTTTTTTAGTAATGTTCACAAACTAAACTCATTTGATTTATAAGTATCCAGCATGTGATTTACTGTTGTTTATTTCTATTCATCTATTTGTTTCCCTTAGTGTCCTGGAGGGTAGGAGTGGGTTGCTGTCTTAGAGGTGGCTATTTGGTGAATATAGCATAGAAATTGGAAGAAACATGAGTTGGTAGCTTTGCTTTGGGATGAATTTCCTCAGTTGAATTCTGTTCTCAGAGAATTTTTAGAAACACATTTATGTGCTGTGTAGTTTAAGGGAAACTGCCCTGCAATAGTTACTCAAACAATAAGAACATTTCTATATCCTTGAAATTTGAGACTAAATTTATTTGTAAGTCTATGTGTTTTTCCCCGTATTTTGGGGATCACTTTCATTTTTCCTAACATGGGTTTTGACCTCTTTCTAAAACCATAGGGAGAGAAGCAGTCTTTTGTATTTCCTGTATACTGAGTCACAGCATACCAAGTTCTGGTGCCAAAAATCCACACTAGACTCCCTCCCCATAACCAGTTTCTTCAAACAGGTCATTGAAGGGCTCCTGCAAGTATAATTTATGGTGCTTCAGCATTGATACAAAAAATGCTGGACTGAATTCAGAAACAAGGGTCAAATGATGACAATGAGAACAATTTCAGATTGTTTTACTTGCAGCTGACTACCAGGCTGCTGGGAGAGAATGTATATCTGGAAGAACTAAACAGTCAACCTTCCTAAGCCAGCCTTCATTTTATGTATGTATGTATGTATGTATTCACTCCTTCATTTAAAAAGACAACACTTGATTCCTTGGCGAAAAGGCTAACATGTTTCCATCTTTCTCCTAAAATGTTCAGTTATAAAAACTGGGAAAGAGCTCTTTTTTGTCATGGATTCCCAAGGAGTGGTAAGACTCAATGTTGTGAGTTGATTAAAAAGCATTAAATATTTGTGGTCAAGGATAGACTGATCTGATGAAGCTTCACCACTGACGTTAGGCTGCTCTGTGCTTGTGCTGTCATACAGTGACACGGTACAGTTTTCATTCTCGCGTGAATAGTACGTGTTTTGTATATCATTCTGTTGCCCTATTACTCACCATTATTTATCGCCATTTGAATCCTTCCCCATTTTTCACTAATGTAGTCTTAAAAATTCATTAACAAGTGCTCACTGTAGCAGCACATATACTAAAATTGGAACAATGTGGAGATTAGCACTGCACAAGGATGACACGCAAATTCATAGAGTTCCATATTAAAAAAAAAATCCTTTAACAAAAGTAAAGTAACATATTGAAAAGGAAAAAGATAATGGCTTAAGTCCTATTTGCCGAAAGTCTTCAATTTTCTAGATGATAGAACAATCTTAAATATTTTGAAAAATTCCTACATTACTAGTCTTTAATCTGAAAAAGAAAAAATTGTATATGTATTCATACTTTTATTAAATAAAAAGAAAATAGCCATTATATAACCTTTATCTTTGTTCCAGTTTCTGACAGCATGAATCACACTCTTTCCAGTTAGGGCAGCTCTTCCATTCTACTTCACATAGAATTTTTACAGGCTTTTCCCTTACCTAAGCCTAAGAACCTCACCTCTTTTTCTGTTATTTATCTAATTTGGGAGGTAAGCAGGGTTAAAAACAAACAAAAAACTGCCAAGGAAATAATAAATCTCTTGTCTTTTTGTTGAATTGAAACACTCCTTTGCACTAAAATATAAATTAAAATGCAATAAGTCATCCTTTTCCATCATTTGCACGAGTACCACACCTACTGTCTACCTTTGGCGAGAAAGCTCATTTGCTGAGAATAACGATTCATGTTGTCTACCCTTCTTCATGGACTTTCTGTCTATGCTCACCAACAGCATGCATAAAATTAATTCTACCTGGCACTTTCTTTAGTCTAGGTTCTAGAAATCACTAGACCTATGCTGCCACCAAACAAGGATCTTCTTACCTGACTTAACTCTCCTGAGTAACTCAGGCATGTGATGCTGACCCCAGGACCCTAGAAGGGGCCCTGGAATTCAATATGTGTAAAGCAAGCCACATTTGATTTCTTAGCAATAGAAAAGCAACCAAGCAACCATCATGTGGCATCATTTATTCTCTGTCAAAACAAAGTGAATCTCCTCTATTATTGTTCAGTAGTAGTTCAATGTTATGATATATTTACATTATTAATTTCTTTTCTTTGAAAACCCATTAAAAACTGTGGAGAAATAACAGTAGTTATCATGTACTATGTGGTCACTACTATGTTAAATGCTTTAATTAATGGCTGTATTTGACTTCAACCAAAAAGAAACTTGCTGCAATCTCCATTTTTTTCCAGAAGTAAAACCTGAGGTTTAGAGATTAAAGAACTTACATTATGCAGCTAAGAGGAACTGGAGGACTGACTTGATTCACAGACTTCTTTTCTCCAAAATCTGTGTTCTTTTCCACTTTGCTATAACATCTCAAGAAAATATCCTACTAATTCTGAATCTGCTTAACAGAATTTGTGATAATTTAATCAGGGCAATCATGTACCTTTGTACTCTGAGGAAAAATCTGTTAGTTCAACAAATATTTACTATGTAAGAGTTATGTGCCAACTGATTCTTTTTTTTCTACGTTCTTCAAATATTTGTCAATTTTATTAACGTGGAATCTGCTTTAGAAATAATACTCATTTCGCAAGTGGATATCAAAGACAGTACTTTCATCTAATGCTAATTGTTAGAACATTGAGCCTATCAGAAATCTTTAATACATTATTCCTTCTTTCAGACTTGAGTCTGAATATGAAGTATTATGCTGTTCTTTGAAAGCTTTTTAAAGACCATAATTCCAAGTCATCACCAAAAGATAAAGTCATCACTATTGAAATATTTTGAAATTTAACTAAACACTGAGATTTTATAGTAGTTTTAAAATAAAATAAATGGAAAATTGGCTTGAAAATCCCCTAACTAGACAAAAACATTTAAACCATGTAAACAAAACTAAATCTAATTCATTTCATGAACACAAGCAAAATTTAAATTATTTCTTATAAATGTATTGCTCTGATAACCATAAAAGAAACTTAGGCCATTTTCCCAAAATGGTGTAAAATGATCACTTTTTTACCAATCCTCTGACTTATATAAACCCCCGTTGTGATAACCGATCATTGTAAAGGTTAAAGCACTTTGTCATTTTCACCCTACAAGCCATCCTGCAGTGTCAGACGTCTGAGCTTTTATACAGATTAGTTTGAAGGCTCCTAGTTTTTAAACACTTGTGCACAATAAACTCTTAGTAAATACTACTTAACTGATCTGGTTTTAATGTTTAGTGTTTTTAGATGTTTGACAGTTTCTGGGGTCAAAAGTAGGATACAGAGATGACCCCTTCAATAACTCTGAGGTTGATGAGCAACCACGTTCTTGTACCCATGGAAGTCATACTCACTGCTTTCTCACTAATTGCAGTTAGAGGGTCAGGTTCTCTTAGGTCCGAGTTAGAATTCCCTGACTTTGTATATATCAGCATTATGTTTTTTGAAGCTCTTGGTAAGTCACACTTCAGTCCATCAGGACAGAAAACTCAGGATCCTCAATCACTGTACTCCCCATTTATTTGTCATTTTAAGGAACCTAAAGGCAAAGATAGTTCCACCCGTTCTAAAATTTTCTCATCTCCCTCAGAAATTCCTACTTCTTATATAAGCACTATAGACCAGGATCTTGAGCCTTAGTTGCAAAATGGGTGAACTTTTGGATAATTTATAGTGGCCATTCTGGGGTAACTTTAACCTAGATAAGATACCTCACATTAAGGGGCACTCTTGAAAAGAGGATTCCAGACCTCTTGGAAACCACAGAATGCATTCTTTGATTGGTATGCATAAGTTTCTTTCTTTCATTTTTAGATTTATTTATTTATTTGAGAGAGAGAGAGAGTGTACACAAAGGGGGTGGAAGAGGGAGAGGGAGAAGCAGACTCCCCGCTGAGCAGGGAGCCTTATGTGGGGCTTGATCTGGAGCAGACGTCTGCCTTTGGCTCAGGTCCTGATCCCAGGATCCTGGGATTGAGCCCTGCATCAGGCTCCCTGCTCTGCGGGAGGTCTGCTTCTCCTCCTCCCATCCCCCCTGCTTGTGTTCCCTCTCTTGCTGTGTCTCTCTCTGTCAAATAAATAAATAAAATCTTAAAAAAAAAATCTTCAGTAAAAAAAATTTGACCATCTGAGCAAATAACCTTAACTTAGTCCACTTCCAGAAACACAATTTGGATCAAACTGTTCTTTCCAGATTTTATATGTATGTGAGACATGGCTAAAATTTAAAAATGCAAGCTATAACATCTCTGTATCTGTTCATATGTTTATGTATATGTGTGTATGTATGTATGTATGTATATATGAATATTATGTATATGTCATATTTTAAAAGTGTTCTATTTGCTTGGCTTAAAAAAATAAACTCTTACACAAATTAAGTATTCATAAAGCTCAGAAATATAGAAACCAACCTTTTTTTTTCCAAATTCACATAATATGGAGATAAATTTTTATAAATTAAAACTAGCTTAAGTTTTTTGAATTTATAAAAACAGGTATGTCTTCAGTGTTTTCAACATTAAATATAATGCAAAATATAACTATATCTACTTACTACTAGTCAAATTAGCTCATGTTATCTCTATGCTACAGAATTTGTCAATAAGAAAGAACTTAAAATGATGGTTAACTGCTTAATATGTAACATGAGCTATTTTTTTAAACTAACTTAAATAGATATAAATGTAATAGAAGTTTATGCTGTTAATCTAAGTAATGGATATTCATTTAATATTTAGATTATTTCCAGATAAGATAATATACTGGAACATTAATTGTTAAGCCTGTTTATCTGTTTTGACTTCTTAATTTTTTTTATTGAGAGACAAAGGTTATTTGGGTATATTAATAAATATGTTTTTTCCACATTAAAAACTGTACTATGAAAACTGTGAAAAGGGGTGCCTGGGAGGCTCCAATGATTAAGTGTCTAACTCTTGATTTCAACTCAGGTCATGATCTTAGGGTCATGATATTGAGCCCCATGTCTTAAGATTCTCTCCCCCTCTCTGTGTGGCCCTTCCCACCCACCCTGTGCACATACACACTCTCTATCTCTCTCAAAAAAATATATATAAATATCTAAATATTTTAATTTTATAATTATGTATTTGTGATAAATTTGCTAACCTATTATAGGATGCTAACATATGAAACAATTCACCATTGTCTGCTTTCTAATTTTTACTGGAAAATAAAGATTACCAGTTGTTCAAATTTATAATCATGTGTAGAAGTAAAACTCCTAAGAGACAATAAAAGTGAGGAGAAAAAAACTTTGTATACAAAGTATGGGAAGAAAATGGGATGTCTATTTTTATATGAAGAATATGTATGGAGTGTAGGGTATGTTTTAGTTAAGGAAAAAAGAGAGTAATTCTGTCCTAAAATGAAATAATAATTGGCTGTTTCAGAAAAAGAAGATAAAAGTAGTAAGATAAAACTTAAATGGATAGAAAATTGCAGAAGTGTTGTGGAAATTTTATGTTATGAAACCAAAGGTGGCTAAAATTAAATGACTTATTTACAAAGGTTTTTAAAATGAGATCAATAATGTACTGATATAAAACTGGAGTTTAATTTTCTCTCTGTAAAAATCACAGTATTTCTTAGATTATTGGTCTGTCATTATTAAAAAACTTTCAAAGATTTGTCTTTACCTATAATGTAATCTTCCAGGAAACAAGATTCTACATCTCATCAAGATATTTTCTCTTTTTCATGTTGTCTTTATTAGGTCTTTGATTACCTAGAAAAACTAAGAATTTATAGTATTTAAAAACCTTTCTTTTTTTAGGCCTATAGAACTTATTTTTGTTGCCTTTGAGATCTTTGTTCAATTTGGCTAAATGGATAATTAAGTGTTGTTTTATAGTGATTTGTGATCCTTTTTGATCAAGTATTTTACACCTTTTGACTTTTTTTTTTTAGTATAGTTGACACCCAATGTTACATAGTTTCAAGTGTACAAGTATTTCACATGTTTATTCATTATGCTATGCTTACCACAAGTGTAGCTACCAATTGACACCATGCAACACTATTACAATATCATTGACTATATTCCTTATGCTGTGTCTTTTGTTCTCATGTCTTATTCATTCCATAACTGGAAGCCTATATTTCCCACTCCTCTTCACCCATTTTGCTCATGCCCTCTACCTCTTCCCCTCTGGCAACCATTCTCATACACTGTTGGTGGGAATATGAATTGATACATCTACTGTGGAAAATAGTATGGAGGGTCCTCAAAAAATTAAAAAATAGAAATATCGTATGATCCAACAATTCCTTTACTGGGTTTTTACTCAAAGAAAAAGAAAATATAACTTGAAAATATATATGCACTCATATATTTATTAGAGTATTATTTATAGTAATCAAGATATGTAAACAGCCTAAGTGTCTGTCAATAGACAAATGAAAGTGAAGATATGTTATATATTGGAATATTATACACTCATGAAAAGGATGACATTAAGCCATTTGTGACAACATGGATAGACCATATGTGGAGTCTAAAAACAAAAAAAACCAAATGAATAAACAAATTAAAAGAAGAATTATACCTATAAATACAGAGAAAAAACTGACATTGGCCCTAGCAGCATTTTTCTAGAGATGTCTCCTAGGGCAAGGAAAACAAAAGCATCTTTTGTCATTTTTCACCAACTTTCTGGAAGCAAATTCTAAATGAAATCTTTTTTACCTAAATTAACTTTGGAATATTCTGAAGGATCCCTGCAAGAGCTCAAAGATTTGCTCTGTCTCCCTATAAAAAGAGGAATATTAAGTTATTTAAGCTTATTTGACATATTAAATTGGGTGGAAAACATCATCAAATTTATATGAGCATATATTATCAATATAAGTGTTCCAAAAAGTATATGGAACTCCTAGAAATCTGGTATGTCTTGGTATTATACTATCAGTCATAATTCCAGTTATTATTTTTAAATATTACATATTGTAAAAATAATCATATGGACTTGTCAATTGCATCATATTTTTAGTGAACTCTCACCACATCTTTAACCATGGCTATTTTTTTATCTTTTTTTTTTTCCCTGTGACTTATTTGTTTGTTTTTTTGGTTTGTTTCTTTTTTTTTTTCCATTTTATTCAATTTTATTTCTTTTCAGTGTTCCAAAATTCATTGTTTATGCACCACACCCAGTGCTCCTTGCAATACATGCCCTCCATAATATTAACCACCAGGCTCACCCAGCCCCCCACCCTCCCTCCCCTCCAAAACCCTCAGTTTGTTTCTCAGAGTCCCAAGTTTCTCATTTTTTTTTAAAGACTTGTCACTCACAGACAGTTGTTGTTTTACCTTTATTCTTCTCTGAAAGCACTGACAAGCAGCTATAGGCAAAAATGCTGCACCTTCAAAAAGATTTATGGAAAATACCCTGAAAATTGCCTTGGAATACAAGTTTCAAACACCTTGAAGATCTTAACACTGAGCTGAGTAAGAATTTCTAAAACTCTAATGGAAAAATTGATTGGTTCATATAACCACTAATTCAGTATCAAGAAAAAAACGAGAATTAATTAAATGGGACTAAATGAACTGATGAAGATTATTATAAATTTTATGACTTTGTTTAAAAGATTGCTTATACTTTAATGTTTTGTTCTCCAAATTTAAAGAATTCCCTTTTTTCCTTTTTTTTAAGTTTTCTATAACTTACAGCAATTAGGCATAGCCCACCTTTGCAAAACAAAGGTTGAAACACTTTTTTCTCCCTATCTGATCCCTCTAGAGTTCAGAAACTCTTATTAAATATTATTTTATGATAGTATAGGTATTTATAGGAGTTCAAATATAATCTGTTTACTTTGTAACAGGACACGTTTGGGCAAGTTCTTAGCTTGGCTCCTCAGCCTAAAAAGACTTTTAAAGGTATGATCTGAGATTCATCATTACCTGACAATTTTAAAGACCAAAGATTAGCTTTACAGAGCTAATTTATTGGTAATATCCAAAGCTTGGACTGGAATATCATGTTGAGAATATGCATAGAATCACTATTCTTGCTACATTTACGTAGATAATCAGACCACATTTAATGACACTCTACATATTTACAAACTAGTCTCATTATAATTATCTTTGATAAAAATGGAATGACTATTAAAATTGTTTCAATAGAAAACTGTAGTAAACCCTTTTTCAATTCTAGTTCTGTTCATTTTCTTTGAAGTTTTGTTATTTGCCTGTTAACTTCAGAGAAATCACAACAGTGTGGACAACTCTCATGCTTGTTGCTGTAGGGGGCCACTTGGGAGTTTACCAGAACATCCAGTGACATCGTCAAAGACAGTCAAACTTCAGATCAGGAAACTACATCAGATCGAAGCTGCCATTCTTATTCCACCATATAAAGATGCTTTGAACTCAAATCTAGACATTTTCTCAACTGGCTGCTGTTCATACCCAGATACTGAGTTTATATTTTACTCCAGCTATTAATCTTTTTTTCCCTTTTGTTTTCATAAAAACTTCTCTTATTAAATACCTGATCACTTACATAATAGACAGTCCTAGTTTAAGTGGAAGATCACTTGAAATACCACTTCCTGAAATATCTTCATGTTCTTCTGTCCTAAGTAATCATGAATATATGTGATTGCCAATATATTATGTCGTGTTATATAAATAACTCTGGAAAAAATTGAAACCCAATTATACATTATCTCAAAAATGTAGGTTGACTTAGAAATGCAAGATCCAAATCTGATTGTAACACATTTGATATACTTAAATCTTGTCTCCTGAGAATCTTTGCTCTGGGGAATTTTTTAATCCTTGGCTATTATTATCCTCACAGTTATGATACGAATAACCTCCCTAGTGCATTGTATCCTTTCAAGGTTATTAAATGCCTTTCAGCAGCCACTTACATATCAAATGATATCCACCAGGATTAGACAATCTGCAGAACTCAATGATCCAACAACACATGCTTGCAATGGTGATGGCGACTGTTAGTAATAGCCACTACATGGCTATCCATCCCAATGACTATGTCAGCAGTGGTACCCAAGAGTAACACTACACTAGTTGGTCACACCCTCAGCTTGCTGACACAGTGACCAAAAGTGGAGAATTATTAAAATAACAATGTACCAGATACTATAAGGAAAAAAAAAAGGAGAACTTATACACAAGATCTTGTCTGAAAACTTATGTATTAAATACCTTCTCTGAGTGTTTGACTAGATCCTCAACCACAACAAATACTAAACTAAACTCAGCATGTTCTTCATACTGTACTCCATCACTAATCATACATTCCTCCCACATCTAACCAAATCTATTCTTCCACTAATATCTTCTATTTTGCTTATTAGTAAAACTCATCCACTCTTTCAGACTAACCAGAAACTGCAAAGTCATTTTCTGCTCTGTCACCTTCTCCACCTACTTCTTTAATCAGTCATCAAGGACCTTTAATTCTGCTTCTGGTTATCTCTTTTTCTCTCTATCCTCTTACCATCTCCTACTTGGACTTAACTGAGATAGGCTTCTGTCCAACTTTTCCATCTGTCCTTTTCTCCCTTCTATGTGCACTGTAGTCTGAAAACTATCTTTAAAATATAAATCTTAATATATCACTTTCTGGGTAAAAATCTTATTACTCCTCATTGCCAAACAAGGAAAAAAGTCATTTAAATTATAGAGAAATATACCTACACATAAATTCCATTTACTTATCTATCTAGCTATCTAATCTTTATATTTTCATCATATACATTTTTTCCCATCCTCTTGACAACCAGTAAATTGTATTTTTCTTGAAATATTTGTTTGGAGCCATATTTTCTGGACTTTATTTTATAAGACACGCAAAATAATTGGGTTTATTTCCATAAGATAGAGACAAGATCCAGATATGATTTATGAAGGAGAATATAGTAATGATTGACAAATGAAGAAAAAGAGAAATGGCTACAGTACATGGTTGATGTAATGGTGATGAAGATCAGAACCTGGGGAGGAGAATAAGAAAAGAGGTGCAAGGAGGTTCTTTGTGTAGCTAAGATTATATATGAATATATCTGAACTGTTATGATTCACATTATCAGCATGGGTTTTTGGCATAACACTCACAGTGGACAACTGAAGGGACAGAAGGAACAAAGAGTCTTAGATTTTTCTTAAAAGTCAGTATGAGGATTTAGTAGAGAAGTGAAAATTAAATATGAAGAAGATTACTATACAATTAAATGAGAACCACTTGCATTTAACATAAGAGTTGTATAATATCACTAAAAAATTGGAGTATCTTTTGGTCACCAAACCATCTCCTGATTTACTTTAATAGTATTAATTTGTTAGCAAACACTTTATAAGACTTTTAGGAATGAGTAAAATCTGAAGTAAAGAGTTGTGGGTTTTTTTTTCCTTTCTACTTTGAAGTTGTTTTATGCTGAGCACCATATAGAGCTCTGCAGAAATAAATAAACACATGATAATCCCTACCCTCAAAGGAAATTACAAACTTGTTAAGAGTTTAAAACAAGCAAAACAAAAATCTAGAATTTAGTCAATTAAGTAAAAATTTAGGCCCCAAACACTTTCCTCTTAGAAGTGTATAACCAAAGCATGAAATAAAGGGATATTTAATTTGTTTTGCTTAATTTATTGGTTACCTACTAGAACCAGAAGCCCCCTAACACTGAACAACAAGAAAGTATTCATGGGAAATATTCAACATGCAAAAACATTCCTGCCAAGAAACCAAACAACCCACACATAGCCAATAAAAGTGAAGACTCTTACTTCATACTCTAAATGCCCCCAGTTTGAAACTGTGTCAGTGTGAGAATATTTCACAGCTGTAGGACCTCTTTTTAGAGAGATTTTTCCCACCACTGTCAAAATTCTTTAACAAATAAATCATTACTTAAAGAATCATACCCATTTATTCTTCTCCTACCCCCTTAAACCCCCAAGAATAAATGAAACAAGATGGGATTGGGAGGGAGACAAACCATAAATGACTCTTAATCTCACAAAACAAACTGAGGGGGGGAGGGGGTTTGGGAGAAGGGGGGTGGGGTTATGGACATTGGGGAGGATATGTGCTATGGTGAGTGCTGTGAAGTGTGTAAACCTGGCGATTCACAGACCTGTACCCCTGGGGATAAAAATACATGTTTATAAAAAATTAAAAAAATAAATTAATTAAAAAAAAGAACCATACCCAAACTTCTAATAATAATAAGAAGAATGGACAGATATGTCATTTTGAATTATTGTCCATTGAACAAACTATTAACATCAGCAGTAATAATTTATGCAGATACCATGTACCCCTTGATGTGATATGATGAGGTCGCCTCATCTTATAATGTGTTTCTCTCAAACCATATCCTAAGCCTTATCATGAGAAAAACATCACACAGTCTATGTTGAGGAATGGTCTACAAGATAACCGACCTCTACTCCTCAAAATTGTTAAGGTCATGAAAAACAAGGAAAGACTGAGAAACTCTCATAGGTTAGAGACTAGGAGACTAGATGACTAAATGTAATGTGGTATTCTGGATTGGCTCCTGGAATAGAAAAAGGACATTAGTGGAAAAACTGGTAGAATCTGATAACATCTATAGTTTAGTTAATAGTAATGTACCAATGTTACTCTTAGTTTTGACAAATGTGCCATGGTTATGCAAGGTGTTACTTAAGGAAAACTAGATAATGGGTATATGGAAACTCTATATTATCTTTGCAAACTTCTGTAAATCCAAAATTATCCCCCCCAAAACATTAAGCACACATGCATATACACCACCCCCACAACAGTTTATTTTGTTTTTGTTTTTTAAATAAGTTTGCCTAATTACATACACCAATAGGACCCTTCTTCTCATGGACAGACAAAACCATTTTACTAGTTTCTTGATATTTAAAATCTAAGCTTAGTATTAAAGTAACTTTGAGATTTTAGTTGTATTAGAAATTTAAGCAGTCCAAGTGAGACTTTTAGATTTACATTATGTATGCAGAGAAATAATGGTGAGTGCTTTGTGAAATCAATGTTACTCAGTTTTTCTTTAAATTATTATTTATTGAACACTGGTAGGACACAGGAAACTTTTTAAAGCACTAAATTTATACATAGGCAACCTGGTACCCAGGGAAACATTTTTTTTTTTAATTTATTTATTTATTTGAGAGAGTGCCTGTGAACACAAGTGGGGAGAGGCGGAAAGGGAGAAGTAAAGAGAGAGGGAGAAGATGACTCCCCGCTGAGCAGGGAGGCCCCACTCGGGATTCCAACCGAGGACCCTGAGATCATGACCTCAGCCAAAGGCAGACACTCAACTGATTGAGCCACCCAGGCTCAATTTATTGCCAGACTTGGAGCCAGAGTGCAGTCCTTCTGAATTCCAGGGTATAGTTATTCCAATTATACCTTGAAGTCTACTACACTGCTCCCGCAGTTCCATGGGGCATATGAGATACCCAGTAAAGTCATCTTTTTCAGCAGAATTTCTATCCCAGTAAGCTAGTGAATGGGCAGAGACCATAATTTATCTTTCATGACTTATCGATTAATTTGCTGCATCCTTTATGGGGATTTGGTTATCCTCTTTACAACTCTACCTGGTTCAATTGCTGGGATCATCAGAATTATGAATTAAAGATAATAACAAAGTTGCTTGCTGTATTCGTTTTAAGGTTGTTAAAGTAGACAGTCTCTGAGATGACATCTAATGATCCTCACATAATCGCTTTCTATAATTTACAGGCAATTAGTGTAGACCTGATTTAGTGAGTTGCTTCTTAGTGAGTCTAATACAGCAGAAATGAGGGGATGTCACTTCCACAATTGGCTTATAAAAGATTGTGGCTTCCACCTTGGGAGTGCTTGGGCACTCTCAATTTCTCCTGAATCACTTTCAGCTTCAGGGAAGCCAGCTGTGAGTCATGAGGTAGAGCTGTGGGCAGACCAAGTGGAAGAGGACCAAGGGCTGCAACAACCACGTGAGTGAACTTGAAATTGAATGCTCCCTAAAACCTCCCTGCCGAACTCAGTTGTGACTGCAGGGCATAAGGAAGCTTGGGTTAGACCCATCTAGCTAAGCTATGCCTGCATTTCTGATCTGCTGGAACTGTGAGATAAGAATTGCTGGTTATTTTTAAGCCACTACATTTGGAGTAATATGCTTTGTAGCAGTGGAGAACTGATGCAGTTCATAAGGGGAAAGGGATGGATTTTAACCAGATACATACATTTACTTAATGCTGAGTGTATTACTGCAATTTTCTATTATCTTTTTTATGAAGACTGAGAATAAAGTAACATTCGTTTATTCAATTTTGTCTGGGAGGCATGGTTTATAATTTTCTTGATAATTTAAAAAATAATTATGGAAACACTTATTCTCTCATTTGGGTTTTTTTGTTTTTTTTTGTTTTTTTTGTTTTTTTTTTTGTACTTAAGGCCATCTTTGGGACCAATAGAATTAAAACAAAATAGAGGTTGAACTTTAGTTTTATTTTTTGATTGTTAAAATGTTCTAATGAGTTGAAAACATGTATTTACTGAAAACTGTTATAAACCACCTGCCATACATTAATTTAAATATATTGAAGGTTATGACATAGAAGTGTCTCTGTTTATAAGAACACCAGTCTAGTGCCTTAACTGGCACAGCAGCCTATGTGATACTTTGAAAAGTGCCTGTTCTTTCTTTTTGTTCCTTTCTAATTAAATCATTTTTATACACATTCAAAAAAAATTTATATTATTTTTATTGTCTATTTTACATTTTATTTGGATTTGAGGCCAGATCATAAGTCTTAGTTACTATTTATACATCATATGTCTATCTGTAAATTTATGTACATACATATGTACAATATGTATGTAAGTACATGCATAGATGTATCTTTATTTCTTCATTGCCTTTGTGATTAATAGGTCAATTAAAGTAACCACAAAAAACACAACCTGGATTTATATTAGAATCTTCTACCTTTCTCAAATAATATATATTCATTGTGAAGAGGACAGAATATAAACTTAAGCAATTTTTCCCAGATAATTTTGCTGTTAAATCTCAAGTAGATAAATGTGACTCTAAAGAATTTTTCTGTTTTTCCTCTTTGAAATCAGACATTTCTATGGATCTGTTAAGTTCAAAAAATATATCCTAGGGATTATTATTATGGAACAGTTATGATGGGACATACTGAACATTAAACATGGATTCTGCCCTCACATGACTCACAGTCTGGTGGAAGGGACAGAGAGAAAGCAACTATCTACAATTCTGTGCTTTTTTCTGTGCTAAATTATGTATATCATTTTTAAACTTATGTCCAAAAGAATAGTGATTCCAAAATCAACATAAAGAAATCAACTGCATTCCTTTACACTAATGATGAAGCATCTGAAAAAAGAAAGAACACCATCGCATTCACAATAGTATTAAAAACAATAAAATAAATAAATTTAACCAAAGAAATGAAAGATGTGTAAAATGAAAATCATAAAAGCTTGCTGAAAGAAATCAAAGACACAAGTAAATGAAAAGATACCCTGTGCCCATGGATCAGAATTAGTATTATTAAAAAGAGCCATCTATGGATTCAACACAGTCCCCATCAAATACCAAAGGCATTCTTCATAAAATAGGAGAAACAATCCTACAAAAATATGTGGAACCACAAAAGACCCAAAATAGTCAAACCAATTCTGTGAAAAAGAACAAAGCCAGTGGTATCATGCTTTTGGATTTCAAACTATACTAGCCCAACCATAGTAGTAAAAACAGTATGTTAGTGGTATAAAAATAGACATATTGACCAATGGAATAGAGAGCCCAGAATTAAATCCTGTCATATACAGTCAACTAATATTTGACAAGAGAGCCAAGAATACCCAATGGGGAATGGAAAGTCTCTTCCACAAATGGTAGCAAGAAAACTGAAGAAACACATGCAAAATGATGAAATTGGACAGATATCTCACAACACTCACAAAAATTAACTTGAAATGGATCATAGACTTAAACATAAGACCTGATGCCACAAAACTCCTAGAAGAAAATATAGGGAGGAAGTTCTGCGATATTAGTTTTATCAATATTTTTTGAGGTATGACCCCAAATGCACAAACAACAAAAGAAAAAAAAAATCAGCAAATGGGACTACATTGAACTCAAAAGCTTCTGTATAGCAAAATAAATGATTAACAAAGTAAAAAGACAACCTACA
Organism: Lontra canadensis; assembly: GCF_010015895.1. Lineage (NCBI taxonomy): Eukaryota > Metazoa > Chordata > Mammalia > Carnivora > Mustelidae > Lontra > Lontra canadensis. The sequence goes on along the minus strand of NW_022631008.1, from coordinate 833,030 downwards.
GAGTGAGAAAACAATTTTTGTAAACCACATATCCGATATATCTAAAATATATTTTTAGAAAAACCTCAGTCAACTCAATAATAAAACAAACAAACAAAAAACAACCCAAACTATCTGATTATAAAATGGACAAAAGATCTAAGTAGACATTTCTCCAAAGAGGATATGAGATGGCCAGATGCTCGACATCACTTATCATCAGGGAAATGCCAATCAAAACCACAATAAGATATCATCTCACACCTGCTAGAATGATTGTCAGGAACAACAGCATACAGTCCATCATTCGTTTTTGATGTTGTGTTCCATGATTCATTGTTTGCATATAACACCCAGTGCTCCATACAGTATGTGCCTCCTTAATACCCGTCACCAGGCTAACCCCCCCCAACCCCCTTCCTTCTAAAACCCTCAGTTTGTTTCTTAGAGTCCATAGTCTCTAATGGTTCATCTCCTCTTCTGATATATCCCCCTTCATTTTTCTCTTCTTTCTCCTAATATCCTCCATGCTATTCCTTATATTCCACAAATAAGTGAAACCATATGATAATTGACTTTCTCTGCTTAACTTATTTCAATTAGCATAATCTCCTCCAGTCCCATCCATGTCGATGCAAAAATGCAGAATTCATCCTTTCTGATGGCTTAGTAATATTCCATTGTATATATGGACCACATCTCTTTTATACATTTGTCTGTTGAAGGGCATCTCAGCTCCTTCCACAGTTTGGCTATAGTGAATATTGCTGCTATGAACATTGGGGTGCACAAACCCCTTCTTTTCACTACATCTGTACCTTTGGAGTAAATGCCCAGTAGTGCAATTCCTGGGTCATAGGGTAGCTCTATTTTAACTTTTTGAGGAACTTCCACACTGTTTTTCAAAGTGGTTGTACCAACTTGCATTCCCACCAAAAGTGTAAGTGTTCCCCTTTCTCCACAGCCTTTCCAGTGTTTGTTGTTTCGTGCCTAAGAAGACAAGAAACAATAGATGTTGGAGAGGCTGTGATGAAAAGGGAACCCTTAAACATTGTTTGTTGGGATGTAAATTGGTCCAACCACTATGGAAAAAAAAAATGGTTTCCTCAGAAAATTATGGGTCTACCATACAATCCAACTTCTGGGATATATACCAAAGGGAATGAAAACAGTTTTTCAAGAAGATACATGTACTCTCCTGTTCATTGAAGCATTATTCATAATAGCCAAGATATGGAAATAATCCAAATGCCAATCAACAGATGAATAGATAAAAAAGACGTGGTGCATATACAAAGTGGAATATTATTCAGACATGAGAAAAATAGATACTCTCCCATTTGCAACAACATTGATGGACCTTGGGTACATTATACTGAGATAAATCAGATAAAGAAAGACAAGTAATGTATGATATTACTTATATATGAAATCTGAAAAAGTGTAGCTGTAAAAAAAAAAAAATAGTGTAGGGGCACCTGGATGGCTCAGTGGATTAAAACCTCTGCCTTCTCAGGGTCCTGGGATCGGGCCCCACATCAGACTCTCTGCTCAGTGGGGAGCCTGCTTCCCCTTCTCTCTGCCTCTCTGCCTACTTGTGATCTCTCTCTGTCAAAATAAATAAATAAAATTTAAAAATAAATAGTGTAAAGTGGTGGTTACCAAGGGATGGATGGTGGAGGTGATAAGAGTGCTGGTATTTAAGGGTAAAAACTTGTAACAGGTAGTAAATAAGCCATAGAGATCTAATACATGGTTTAGTGAATATAGATAATAATATTGTACTATATTTATGTAATATGATAACTATCACTACATGAGCAATCATATTATAAAATATAAATGTATCAGAGTAATACACTCTATACCTTAAAGTTACACAATGTTGCACATCAAATTTATTCAATAGCTTCTAAAAACAGACAAAATGAAATAAGCAAACAAAAAGAATATTGACTCAATTTTGCTACTCTGACAGTTGACATGAGCAGTGACTTATGAATGTTTAGTCCCTGTCATCATACTGTGGCTAAGTTATTGTCTTAGTTCATTCCGGCTGCTGTAACAAAATATCACACACTTGGTAGTTTATACACAACAGAAATTCATTTTACATAGTTCTGGAGTCTGAAAGTCCAAGATCAAGATGCCAGCATTGTCCGGTTCTGGTGAAGACATGCTTCCGGTTTGTAGATTGCTGACTTCTCGTTCTGTCTTCACACAGTGGAAGAGGCACAGGAACCCTTTGGAGCCCTTTTTATAAAGGTACTAATCCCATTTATGAAGGCTGTGTCCTCATGACCTAATCACCTCCCGTCTCCTAATATCATCACATTGGGCGTTAGGATCCCAACATGTAATTTGGGGGGTTGGGAAGAGCACAAACATTTAGGCCATAGCAGTTACTATAATTTTTTGTTAAATTTGCCTTTCATTTTGAGATGTTCATCAACAGATACAAAGAGCGTTTTAAGTCAGAGCATTGATTATAATTGAAACAAAAAGTGAACTCACTGGAAATGAAGTTATTTGTACAAAAAACTCAGGACAAAGAACAAATCATTCAACTTGTGATAAATATTAAATATGTAGTCAGTGATACTCAGTAAAAGGTAAGGAGTAGCTAGAGACGAAATAAAAAAAGTATTCATTAAAAAAATATATTTACTGCGGCTAGGAAGATCAGCAATGTGGAATGCCTATTGACTTAGTGCTATCTCAAGCAAGGATAAGACTTTGAGATGAAAGAACTGATGAGGACATTTTTTCTCTGGAGAACTAGGATGATTCACAGGTTCCAGGCCAGTTGTCCTTTCTGTACATCATCAAATTCTGTGGTGGTACATGCTGGCTGCTGAGGGAGAGACTCGCTGTGATCCTAATCAAGAGAGACATTACCCGCATCAACAGATATTCCTATGGATGAAGTAGCTTTTTGAGAAAAGTAGTTTTTGAGAAAAACTATGGCTAAAGATGACATATTAGCAAGGAGATAAGTGTGCCTGGTTTCAAAGCTTCAAAGGACTCAAGTAAATACACACTCATTTCATGGAGATGCAAATGGAGTCTGTTAGCCAAAATCCCTCTCAGACATTGTGGGCTTAAATACAAAGAGGTTTTGGAAGGCCTCCTCTGTGATTGGAGGTTAGTTACAATTGTCAGAGAAATATTCATAGTTTAGAACACTCAGGACAAATCTTTAGAGTATCAACAGATGCATATCTCAAGCGCCAGCATGACCCAGTGGTTTCTTTTTGGGAGTACTGTCCCAGTTTTGGGGCTCAGAGCCTCTCCTTTTGCTGGTTCCCCATATCCTTGTGGCTAAACTCTGACCTGCACTTGATAAATTCTTTCTGTTATCTGTTGCATTTGCATTTCACCTTGTCTTCTAGTTTTGGTTTGTTTCCTAATTTCTTTAGTCACGAATCTCTTAATAACACATTTGAAACTAATAGAATAAGGTTAAGGGGGATGAACATAATGTTCTCTCTTCTCCACTGGATAATAAAAAAGTCCACTGGATAAAAGTGCACTTTGTATAGTCAAAGTCATGATTTATACAAGTCATTAATATTTTGTAAAAAATAGTAATTTCTCTTATCACATATAGTGAACGTTTTTCCCATATGATCTAAAGAGATACATGTAAACAATAGTGTTTGTTTTATAAAGTGATAAAATAGCATGAATACAATAATCTCGATTAAAGAACAATTTAGCTGTAGTCACATGTACATTATTTATATGAGTAGGAAACATGAAGATAAAATGCAATAGCATAGAGTAAGTCTTTTAAATCACCAACAGATGTGACATTGTTTAAACTACAAGTAGCCTGGAAAGAGTGGGTAGGTGTTTATCATATTCTTTCTGATGTTTCCAGCCTAAGTAGTAAAAGGATGTGTAAACTTTCTAAATTTTGTCAGTAAAACTTATTTCATCCATTGCTAAGTTTCAGTCAGTTTGAGGATGAAACAAAGCAGTTGTTAATGCCATATAACTTTGCTTACACAGTGGTTGAGGACACAACATCATGAAGGGCCCATACTACAATGTAGGAAAGGCTAAATACTTGAAGATTAACTATCATGAGTATTTGTGGTAGCCAGTGCATGTTTAATCATTTGCTATACTAAAGAAAAATGATTTACACTAAATCCCACCCTAACCATTTTCAACTGACAAATTGTGAGCTTTATTAACATTGCAAAGTAGAAGAATAAATAACCCAGGGTTGAGTCATCAAACCCTTTTGAAGGAAAGAAAATGAAGAGGGTTTGTTGAATGAGGGAAAAAAGAAATCAAGGTAGTTATTTGGTGACGTTCATCATATTGAACCCTATAGTTTCTTCATTTCTGTACTACATCCTATAAACTGCATCCTCCGTCTCCTCAACTTAGAAAGTCTGTGGGATTCTGAAGGAGTTCCTCCATTCTATACTGCACCTTGAAAACTCTGAAGACCTTAAGCTAGGACAAACTTACGGCTCATCTGGTTCAAATCCCTTCTCTCAGGGATCACCGATCTTTAGAGTCTAATGTTCAATGCCTTCAAAACTATTGTTTCATATATTTTATTTGTTGTTTCAGCTAATTCAGATAAGAGGTTAAATCTTGTCCTTCATCATGTTGTTCAGAAGTGGAAATTTTTTTTGTTTTGTTTTAATTAAACAGTTGAATTCCCCTCGTTGGCACCAGTTCTAAGTCAGCTCCCCATTTGATCCATTTTAAATTTTTGTGTTTGGAATGACATAGGGATGGAGGTTCATTTTCTTTTTCAGTTGTGCTAGCACCATTTGTTAGGAAGCAATATACTGCATGGTTTCACTTGAATGTGGAAACTAATAAAAAATTTAAAAGTTGAACTCAAAAAAATAGAAAGTAGAAAAGTGGTTTTCAGGGACTGGGGTGTGAGGGAATAGAGAGGTTGGTAAAAGGGTATAAATCTTTCAGTTACAAGATACATAAAGTTTGAGAACCAAATGTATAACATGGTGACTATAGTAGTTAACACTGTATTGTGTAATTGAAATTTGCTGAGAGCGGAACTTTTAAAAAAAGGTAAATATGAGAGGTTATGGATGTGTTAATTAACTCAATGGAGGGAATCCCTCCACAATCTCTCTCTCTCTCTTTCTATTTAAATACATATATACATATATATATATATATATATATACACACACACACACATAAGATATTCAAAGTATACAATGTGATGATTACATATATTATATATTGTGATGATATATTATATATAATATATATTATATATTGTGATCATCACATTGTATACTTTGAATATCTTATGATTTCATTTGTCAATTATTGCTCAATAAATCTGGAAAATGAGGTCTGTCTTTTCCCACTGAGTTTAGTTGATACTTTGGTTGAAAATTAATTGAGCATACATATGTGGATCGAGTTTTATAATTGTTATTCTGTTCCACTGACCAGTTATCTCTTTATTTAGATATTTGTTAATTTCAGTTGCATTTATAGTTTTTAATGTAGAAGTATTGCACATATTTCATTAGATTTATTCTCAGATATTTGAAGGTTTTGATACTGTAAGTTGCATTTTTTTTAATTTTTATTTTCCAACTATTTGTTGTTAACATATAAAAGTACCATTCACATAGTAGTTTTTTTAGTAGTCACATAGATTTTTGTACGTGTAATCATGTCATCAGTGAATAATGGGAGTTTAACTTCTTCCTCTCTCATAGTTCCATCTTTTCTTTCTTTATCTAGTGCAAGAGTGCAGAATCTTTGCCCTGTCCCTGTTTTAGAGGAAGAGGATTTAGTAGTCACCATTGAGTAAGATGTTAGCTGTAGGCTTTTCAAAGAAAACCTATAGCAGATTGAAAAAGGTCCTTTCTCTTTCTAGTTTATTAAAAGTTTTTATCCACTGAAAAGAAATTAAAAAAAATATATATATATATGTATGTATACACACACACACACACACACACACACACTCCAGGAAAGGTAAATACATGAACAAATAAAAAAAAACAGTTTTATAGAAAAAAAAGTTTTTATCATAGAAGAGTATTAAATTTTGTCATATATTTTCTCTGCACCCATATAATTGTATTATCTATCTATTACCTATTTAGATAATTTCTTCTTTATTCTGTATAAAGTAGTAGTTTATACTGATTAAATTTTGAATATTAAGCCAATCTTGCATTCTTGGGATATACCTTGCAGATCATGGAGTATTGTACTTTGTATTTGTTGCTGAATTTGAAGTGCTAATATTTTGTTAAGAATTTTGCATCTTTTTGCGAGGAATTTTAGTGTATAGTTTTTCTTCCTTTGATGACTTTTGACATCGGTATTGCTAATGTTTTAAAATAAGTTAGGAAGTATCCCTTTCTCTTCTTTTTTTAAAAGAGATTATATAGGATTTGTATTATTTTTTAAAATGTCTGATAGAATTTATCAGTGAAAACTTATAACCCTAAATTATTCATTGTGCAAAAGTTATTAACTACAATTTTAATTTCTTAGGAAATATAGTTTTCTTTAGGTTTTAAATTGTTTCCTTTCCTATTTGGTCTGACAATTTGTGTCTTTAAAGGAATTTGTATATTTTATCTAAGATGTTAAGTGTATTTACTAAAATCTGTAGCAATAATCCTTCTTGCTTTCCTGAGATCAACAGTTTGTGTTGTCCATACTGTTTTTCTTTTAATCATTCTGAAGATTAGACAATTTTACTAAAATTATCAATAATTATCAATAATAAAGTAACCTTTGGTTTTATTATCTTTCTCTGTCATTTGTATGTTTCCTATTTCACTGATTTCTTCTCTTATTTTTTTTTAATTTCCTTTCTTCTACTTATTTGGGATTTAATTTGCTCTCCTTTTTCTAAATTCTTAAAGAAAACTTATTCATTGACTCCACACATTTTTCTTTTATTTAATGACTATTTGATAAACTATCAATTTCCCTCTAAACACTACTCTAACTGAATTTCACACATTTTGACATGTTGTGTTTTCATTTTTTTAGCTTAAGCTTTAGTTCTTTTAGTTCAAAGTGTTTTCTAATTTTCTTGTGTTTCTTTGATGTATACTTTATTTGATTTTTATGGCTTAATTTAAAATTAATTTGAAGATTTTTCCAAATCAAGATAGCTTATATTATTTATTTCTAATTTAATGCTTGTGTGACTAAAGAATATACTGTATATAATTTCAACCATTTTATATTTGAGATTTATTTGATAGCACAGCATATGACCTATTATCAATGTTCCATGTGCTATTGGAAATAATGTGCATTAGTTCAAATTGGTGGTTAGTATTGCTCAAATCTTCTGTTAAGCTCATTAGCCTTTGAGATTATGTCTTCTTGATTGGTCGATTTTCTTAACATTTTGGAATATACCTCTTTATCTTTGTTTACATTCTCTTTGTCTTAAAGTCTTCTTTGATAATAATAATAAAGCCATACCAGATTTATTATGCTTAGTGTTTGCATGTATATCTTTTTCTGTACCTTTACTTTCAGCTCTTTGCTGTGCCATTATATTTATTATGTGTTTCTTATAAATAACACCTGTTGGGTCATGCTTTTTTATCAGTCTAACAAGTGATATTGTAAGACAAATATATAAGTTATTTATTTTCTGTTTATCCAATTTTTTAATTTGTTCCTCCTTTTGTGCCTTGTTTTGGGTGAATCAAGCATTTTTCATGTTTAATTTTACTCCTTTCTTGTTTTTTTATGTCTATCTCTTCGTGTGTGTGTGTGTGAACACACTCTATAACACAGAAAGATATGTATCTCTAATTTGTCACAATATACCTTCAAATAATTTTATACTTTTTCAAGATTCTTACAATATTATCCCAGTTTCTGTGCTCTAATTGCATTATATTTTACTTTACATATGTTATAAACACCAAATATTATTTTTGTTTTAAAAAGTGAGAAGTTTTTAAAGATAAATAGATATATAGATAGTTTAAGAAAGATTAACAGATATATAGATAGTTTAAGAAAGTTATTTTATGGGGCACCTGGGTGGCTCAGTGGGTTAAGCCGCTGCCTTCGGCTCAGGTCATGATCTCAGGGTCCTGGGATCGAGTCCCGCATCGGGCTCTCTGCTCAGCGGGGAGCTTGCTTCCCTCTCTCTCTCTGCCTGCCTCTCCGTCTACTTGTGATCTCTCTCTGTCAAATAAATAAATAAAAATATTTAAAAAAAAAAAAAAAGAAAGTTATTTTATATTTTACCCAAATATTTGATGTTTCTGACGTTCATCAATCCTTCCTGTGGATACAGGGTTTCATCTATTAATTCCTTCCCGTCTCTTTTTAACATTTCTTATAGGATAGGTCTGCTAGAAACAAATCATATTAGATTTTTATCAGTTGGAAGATGTATTCCTCTTTTATTATTAAAGATAAATTTTGTTGAGGGGCACCTGGGTGGCTCAGTTGGTTAAGCATCAGACTCTTGATTTGGGCTCAGGTCATGATCTCAGTGTTATGAGATGGAACCTGGCTTCAGGCTCTGCACTTACTGCAGTCTGCTTTTCTTCCTCTTCCTTCTCACTGTCCTCCCCCCCACCAGGCACTTGCTTTCTCTGAAATAAATAAATAAATAAATAAATCTTTTAAAAAAGATATATTTTGCTGAATATAAAATTCTAGGTTTTTTTTTCCCCTAACACTTTAAATGTGTACTAACATGTGCTATGGTGAGTGCTGTGAAGTGTGTAAACCTGGCAATTCACAGACCTGTACCCCTGGGGATAAAAATATATTATATGTTTATAAAAAATAAAAATAAAAAAAATGTCATTCCACTAAAAAATAAATAAATAAATAAATAAATAAATAAATAAATGTGTACTATCCCTTTTTCTCTAGCCTCTGTTTTCTGATGAGAAGACAGACATCAACAATATTGTCATTCTTGTCAATGTAATGTATCTTTTTTCCTCAGGCTACTTTTAAGGTCTGTTTTTATCTTTGGTTTTTAGACTTTTGTTTAAGGTGTGCCCAAGTCTGATTTTTCTTTGCATTTGTTCTGCTTTGGTTTTGCCGAGCTCCTTATATTTGTATGGATGATTTTCTTAAATTTTGGAAAACTGTCATCCAATGTTTCATCAAATATTTCTTCCATTTCCTCTCTTTTCTTTCCTCATGAAACTACTTTTGCTTGAATATTGACTGCTTGCTATTGTTCTACAAATATTAACAGATCTGCCTTTTTTTTTTTTTTCTCTTTAATGTTTCAGTTTGGATATTTTCTGTTGTTGTGGTTTTGAGTGAACTGATCTTTTGTGACCCAGTTGTTAAGCTTCTCTAATGAATTCTTCATTTCTGATAACATTTTGCATTTTTATCATTCACTATTAGTTTTTTTTTTTTCAGCATTTCCATTTCTTCACTAAAATTCCTTATCTCTTCACACATGTGGTCCATCTTTTCCACTAGATCCTTTAGGTTTTTTTTGGTATTGTAATTATCTCGTAATCTCTTCCTGATAATTCTAACATCTGCAAACTGGCATGACTCCAGAGATATCTTTGTGTTTTATAACAAAGTCACCAGCTTTTTGAACCTTGGGGATTTTGTCTCTAGTTTATAGTTCAGCTGCCTGCTCTTTTTGCATTATAGATAATCTCTCTGTGTCCGCCCACTCAGCCTTTAGCTTTGGGAGGGTATCTGCAAACTGTCAAGACTGGAATGCTTCTGAGGGATTTCTCTCAGCTCCTTTTACCTCCATCCTTCTCTGAAGGTGCCTACCTTTGTTTCAGGATGGCCCACATGCCTCAGGAGGATCTCTCTTAGCTCTGCTGTTAGCCTGTAGTGTATTCCATATGGAGACCTATGAGAAAGAACCTTTGGTGAGTGCATATTTGCTCTCTGGCTGGGTCTTCTTGAAATTATATCTGCCCATAATCATTAGAAGTTCATTAAAATTTCAGCTGATTTCTTCCTCCTTACTTCACCTCCTTGCATTCCACCAAAAATGAGAACAGGCATGTGTCTCTTCTCTCCTACGAAAGGCTTGTCATTTTTTGGATTCAACTACGGTTCTTTGTCTCTTCAGTTCTCTAGTGGATTAAAAACAACAGTGGGTAATTTAATAGCTTATATCATTATGATGTTAATATGAAAATCAGAAGAAACCCCCAAAATATAGTTACAAAAGTTGCCAGTGAGAAGAGGTGCTTTCCCACTCTCACTAGGATGGCTACTATAAGAAAGTCCATCAATGCATTAACTGTGTCAGAATAGAAGGGAGGCAGTCGCTCTGAAAGCTAGAAAAAGACAAGGCAAGAACTTGATTTCCCAGGGCACCTGGGTGGCTCAGTGGGTTAAAGCCTCTGCCTTCAGCTCAGGTCATGATCCCTGGGTCCTGGGATGGAGCCCAGCATGGGCTCTCTGCTCAGCAGGGAGCCTGCTTCCTCCCCCTCCCCCCAACTGCCTCTCTACCTACTTGTGATCTCTGTCAAAAAATAAATAAAATCTTAAAAAAAAAAAAAAAAGAACTTGATTTCCCCAGTGCTGGGGAAATATGAGATAGAAGTCAATATTGACCAAGTGAGAGGCACAGTAAAGACCATACAATTTGCTTCATTCATTGGTTTGCTTATTATTTGATCAATTTACTCATTGCTTTAATAAATGATTCATAGTTTTATTAGAGAGATAAGCATATAAAAAGGCAGGAAAGAGTAAATTTCTGTACATGTTGTAGTAGAGGTACAAGTGCTCAGTAAATGTTGGCTATTTTTATCAGTAATATTACTGCCAAGGCCTATGAAAATGCGATAAACCAGGATAGCAGAGAGCTGCTGGACAACTCATTGAGCCACTGAAGGAGACTTAGTGTCAAAGGTGCTAGCTGAGCACCTACAATTAGTGTAGGACCCTGGGTTACCTAGAAATTTTGGGAAGGGAGTGGAGTTGAGATAGATGGAGTTGAAATAGTGGAGCTGAGAGAGAGGACCCAGTTGCTACTGGTACCAGTTGTTTCTAGTAGCTGGATTATGGTCTTCAGAGATGCAATACAAATGTGACATTTACATTTCTTGAAAGGCAAAGACAAGTAAGGAACTAAGTGAGAATTTTAGAGGAGAAAAATATAACTGGCACAACTATAGAGAACTTTATTAGACTTACTGAGTAATAATATGCATGCATAAGACTCAGATGTTGGCTTGTGTTCTAACAGGTGTCATTTTCTGAGCATGGGGAGCTTTATGAAGTTAGCATATCTAAATTGGTTTTCCCAGTAAATGCCATATTTAAAAGCCTATGACCATTGAGCTAAGAATTTTTCGAAACTTTTTAAGTGGAAGAGGCTGTTTTGTCTAGTTAACATAAATATTTCATTTCAATTCAATTAGGGAAATTCCTGAGCATCTAATAATGCCAGGTACTTTGGTGGCCATAGTGACATAGAAGTAAATAACATGTATTCCCTGTTTTCAGGGATCCCACTGATTAATAGGAGAAGAAATCATGTAAATAAATAAATTAAATTATACAATGTTAGAGCTAAGTCCCTTAGGAGGGGGACAGTCCTGTAATTGACATGAATGCATCAAGCTATTGTAATATGATAGCATCATTGTTTAACGTTTTACTGAATTTATTATATCAGCAACTGTTTGTTCAGTACCTACTATACTCTTTCAAGGTACTATCAATATCACAGTTCTCTTTTAATTTGAATCTATTTTCATGTGGCAGACTTTTGACTTTTCATTTACCCTTTGGGAGGAGAATATGCTAACCACTTGATAGGAGAACTGTGGTTAACCCAGCAATGATATATTTTCAGAGTAAATAATATGTTGACATACAGTATACCTACTCACAACCCTATGGATTTGATTAATGTCAACTAACCATGTTTAGTTTGATTATTCTAGATGAAAAAATAAAATCAAGTTCCCAAATATACAACACTGAAAACTGCCTGTTGAGGAAAAAGTGCCCCCACTTCAGTGTCGATGCTGAGTGTATTTCAGTCCACATTAATCCACCTAAGCCCTTACATCCATATTTCCCATGCAAACACTTTTGTCTGTAGTATTATTCATTGCATTCACTTGCATTTTGACTTAATTTATTCAGTGAAGTTGATTACTTGTGAAATATGTTTTTATATTATCTGATATAGTATATTTTTCCTTTTTCATGAGAAAAATTTAAAATGACTAATGAAGCAATGATTTTTTTTTACTAGTTGTAGGGAATCACAATGAACTAGTACTTAAATAAGATTTAAATTATTTTTGAGATGTGTGAAAGGAGATTTAATGGGTATTAGCAGCAGGGAGAGAGAAAAATCTGGGGAAATTTGAATAATACAGTTTTTTGTCCTATTTAAAGAAAAAAACTCTAATGTAGTAAATTTTACTAGGAAACAGAGAAAACACCCATATTCTATTCTGATTCAAGGTGGAGAAACACAAAGGAAATAGAAAATATAGTGTATCTTTGGAATTACTAAAAAATATTTAAACTAAATAATTGATGAGAGAGAGAAGCTAGAGCTACTGTCTTTTCAAAGTGTCCTTCTTGTGATTTCAGAGCAATCTGAGAAGGTCAGTGCCTCTCATTTTCACTGACTACAGAGTAATAGAAGACTATATTTAATTATGAGATTAAATGAACATATGGCCAGTGATTTTTTTTTTTTTTAATTTGACAGACAGATCACAAGTCGGCAGAGAGGCAGGCAGAGAGAAAGAGGAGGAGGAGGCAGGCTCCCTGCTGAGCAGAGAGCCCGATGCGGGACTTGATCCCAGGACCCTGAGATCATGACCTGAGCCAAAGGCAGAGGCTTTAACCACTGAGCCACCCAGGCACCCCATGGCCAGTGATTTTAAAGGAAGAGAGTTAGATAGAATTTTTAAAAAGGTAATTTTTATCAATAGTAATGAAGCATAAGAAATAACACGGAGGACATGGGGAGATGGAGAGAAGAAGGGATTGGGGGAAATTGGAGGGGGAGACAAACTAGGAGAGACTGTGGACTCAGAAACAAACTGAGGGTTTTGGAGGGGAGAGGGGTAGGGAGTTGGGTGAGCTTGGTGGTGGGTATTATGGAGGGCACGTATTGCATGGAGCACTGGGTGTGGTGCATAAACAATGAATTCTGGAACACTGAAAAGAAATTTAAAAAATAAATAAAATTTTTTTTTAAATGTTAAAATAATAAAACTAGATAAATAAATCTTAAAAAATAGTAATGAAAGAATCAAGAACAAAATTGAGAACTAGTTTTGCTTTTCCTTTAGGAAAACTGGCATATAAACGTAATATATACACACAAAATATAATTGTATGTAATACATAATTATGTAATATATTATATCATATATTACACATATGATCTCAATTATTTAGATTTTACTTGGGTTTTAGATACACTTTTTAAAACTAATAGGAAAACTTTTTAAAAAATTTAAGAAGTCTACTTTTTGAAGTTATTAAAAGATATGTATCAAGGGCATTCTTATCCCTTTAATATTTACAGCTATATTGATACTTGTGATTAAAGTATCAGATTCAACCCTGAGTCTGAGTTTAACTGACTTTCATGATTTTAAAGGTTATTGCAGGCTAAAAGATAATTTCTACAAGTCTGGCTTTGTAATCTTCTAAGTAAGACTAGAACCTTTCTAAAAATGAATAATTAGACATATGAAGCAATCTAAAAGAATAGCAAATCACTTAAGTAAACACTTAAAAGTACAGTAGATCACAAATGCTTACCTTTGAAAGTCAACAGTCCAAATGAAGACCCAAGTTTAAATTCCTATTGGGAATCCAAACTCACAGAACCTCTAGTTAAAGATAGTGAACATAAGTAGAGGGTTTACCATTTTTCTGCTCCCTGTTCCACTGAAACAACAAAATTGAAAAATAGATCCAATGCTGCATTGCAAATAGGAAGTGATACTAACTGCACAATTGCAATTGTGAATGATTTCTGGAGAATAGGATCTTATAGACAAATAAGCCAGACTATGAGAAAGCATAGGGAGTCCAACACAGTCAAAGGAGACCCCTTGGATATGTTGGGAAAATCTCCAAGTTCAGTGTGTAGGTATGGGGCTTGGGGAGAGCTGTGAATTAAGAATCAAGATAATTATTTAAAAATCTGTTTTTAGGCTAACAGGGCAATGTGGCCTTTTACTGCCTCCCTACACAGTGACTGACAGCAGCAGCATTTTTTTTCTCGAGTTTAAGTGAGAGAACTTCTTCCTAAAGAAACTGAATATACCATGTAGGATGGGCTAGCAATCCAGGGTGACACTTGAAACAGAGGCAGAGCTGGCTTCCAGGTACATCAGAGCTCTAAAACTACACTGAGGGAATGTAAAAGGAAACACCTCTCAGACTAGGAGAAAAACATGCTGAAGTACTCCATTCCCAGAGTAATATTCCTATTATTTTGGCATAGGGGCAGCCTGCCTGTTTATCCACTAGCCACACATTCTAAAGTCATGCTCACCTATTTACACAGACAGGAAAGCAGTCTGCTCACTCCAGGGAAAGGCCTTCTGGGGAAATAGATCCAGACCTACACAGAGTGGGTGTGACAGTTACCCCAATTCATCAATCAAGTCCTTTATTCATAAATATGAATCACCAACTAAAGATCATCAGAGTTTAAGAAAATGAACAACCCAAATGCAGAGCAACAAGCTAAAGAAACAGAATAAATGACTACAGAGGAAAAAGAAATAGTTCAATGAACATAGGAAGGCCACAAAAATATTCGGAGCACATTCTCAGAAAGATTTATTTGAATATTAAATACATTTAAAAAGAAAGGCAGGATACCAGGCTATTATTAAAAACAAGCAAAAAATTGTGGAATTAAAAACATATTTTCTGAAAATTTATAGAAGAAATCAAACACATTAACAATCTATTCTGAAAGATAAAGTTGATGAACTCACAAAACATAGAACAAAGAAATGAAAAATATGAGTATAATAGTGATGAGTCATTGCAAATCAATTCTGGAGCTCTGCTCTCCAGGAGTTTTTAAAAAAAGACTGGGAAAAATTGAGATGTAGAAATGATGTAATATTAGGAAAGAAATTTGTCCTAATCAAAGAAAGGTAGTACAAGTCTTCAGACTGTACTACCTGTACAGGATATTTCAGAATTCAAAGGATAATGAGAATACTGTGAAAGTTTCCAGAAAAGAGGAAACACAGGTGGCTGAAGGCTGCTAAATAGTGATTTAAGAACAGGAACCAAAGAAAGGGAGTTGTTCCTAGGTTTGAGGGATTATGAGTTGACCTTTTGAACAAAGAGGGATTTATGTAAAAGTTTTGCAAAAGAAGTATAAGTTTAAAAGACTACTAGAGTTCTGGAGGAGAACAGAACTGTTAGCCCTTAGAGACTCAGAAGCAGCTTCACAGAGAAGGTGCCACGGATCTGGGTTTTGACATACAAGAAGGAATTTGCCTTAAACGTCAGGAAATCACTAATCTGCTTACTTTAAATGACTAGGAATCTTCATTTCCTTTGCTTCTATTTCCACATTTTCTTTTCCATTTCATTTGTGTTGCCATATTTATGCTATGTTACTGTAGGTTTCTTCAAACCTCTTATAGTAAACAGGCCATTATAGCTTAAATGAATAAAAACATTTTGTGTCTTAAATATAAGAAGCAGGTAGGTTGAAAGTTTTATATTTTCCAGGGAAATAACTAAAAATAGTTACACATTATTCTTAACTTTATCAGGAAGGGGTTCTCACTCTCATGCCAGAGGCTTTAGTACATCATGTTAAGGATTTAGTTACTTAAATGAGATGATATTATTACTGGAGGAATTGGTCAACCATGACTTTTCAACAAGGAATGAAATCATCTCTAGATTAAACATTAAAATTATTGGGTTTTCTATTTATGCCAAAACAAGAGTGAGGAATAAAGATGAAGAAGGAACATCTAGTGTGGCAGTTGTGAGACTGCATGGTAGCTGTGACAATATTCTGGTAGCCTTCCTTTTCATTTGAATGTCTATGAGAAAAGGGAAAAAAGGATGATGAAACCTGAAAACAATACGGTTATTTTCAAGGACCATGGGTTTCCATAAATTATTTTCAGAAAAGACATTTTGATGACACAAAACAGTGACAGATTATTAGTGAGTCAGGAAGTTGATGAGCACGTTTTATTGAGTACACTGTGTATGCAGGACTCCACACTGGCTATTTTAGGGAAGGCATTGTCAATATCAGTGCTGATGACTACCTTTGGGAATAAATTGGCAACACTCAGAGTCATCCAAATAAAGCTAAAGCTGTTTCAACATTTTCATGTTACATGTGATTTTCAAATTTCTTTATCATAATATTTGGAAATTAGGGTTTATATTTTAATAATGCAATTTTCCTTCAGGTCAGAAAAAAATACCTACAGTAGTAATTTTATATTACCATTTCTTTGGTAATGTTATGTACACATAACATTTAGAACAAAATAGGTAGGGATCCTCTGCACCCACATGCATTGAGTTGGCCTTTTTAAAATTGACTTTCATGGTCTTTCACTTTGATGTTTTATAACCATTCAAAATAGAGGGAAAAGCTAGTGTGTGAGGGCAAAGGTGCTGCTTAGCTCCATCCCTTAGCCCAGAATCAGGAATATTTGTTTTGAAACCTAACAGCATTAGCGTGACCATAAGGAAACCTTGAAATCCATCCGGAGGCTGTCTTTGGCAAAAAGCAGGAAGACGTTTGAGATGGCAATAGAGGATTTACATAAGGCATCTGAACTGGAGAAAAAGGATCACTTAAGTGTATAAGAGAAAGATTTGGAACCCAAGTTGGAATTTAGGTTTTTTGGTTTCATTGCTTGGCAAGAGAAAATTGTTATCATTTGAAAAATCTTTGTTGTTTTCAGGTTGATAATTTATCTAATCATTTGGGCAGAGAGCTTAATCCCTTCTCAAAGCATGTAGAAATCTGACCTGCAAAGAGCCTCACTCTACCAATGAGAGGTGATGTTATGATTTTCTTCCCCTACATCCACATCTTGAAACTCTGCTTGCCGTTTTTCCATTGTACAATGAGGCTGCCATCTGTGACGATCTTAAATGCCTTTTTCAGCTCTAAAGGTCAAAAGGTTTTCCAGTTCACTTTTCATTTTTTCCCTACATAACCCATATTTACTAACATTTTTAAAATGAGCATACGTTACTCATTAGTCAGTGTTGCACAGCTGTCTAAATGCTTGTATGTTTGTGTTCCTATTTTCTGGTTTATACTAGAACTTCTGTGGAAGCAAGGGCCATGTCTTATTTGTTCAATACCAGTACCCAATCCATTGAAATATGTTGAAGAAAAAAAGATGACAGTGTGTGTGTGTGTGTGTGTGTGTGTGTGTGTGTGGATAGATTGATGGTAGAGTTTTCAAGTTCAGAGACATATAAAATGTATATGAATGTGGTCATGAGAAAGTGGCTGGAAGAAAACAAAAATGGAGAATGGGGAAAGAGGGGACACATTTTAAATCAAATTTTCCATTTTCTTAGATTTTATAGCATCTTGATGTTTCATTCAAATAAGCCAAAGTAAAGGAGGCAAAGCATAAATCTTGTACCTATTACATTCTGGATTTATGTCATTTGCTATTTTTCTAAATAGCCTGAAAATTTCTGAAGGTAGAACAGTGACTGAACAGACAGATACAAGAGAGAAGCCTTAATGCACGAGATTTCTCTGAGTTCTGTTTACCTTCTTATAGAAAAACAATTATACAGGGTTACAGAGTGCCTTAAATTAAGAATGTCTGTTTACAAGTCCATGAAAACAAAGAATGTCAAATTCCAGCCTCAGTGTACAACTATTTTGAGGAGCTGTCACTGCAGTATTTGAATTAGACTAAAACTTCCATGAGTTAGCACTGTGCTCAGAGGTGGATACCATGTCTGTTGGGCTAAAAATTATGTAAAGAAATGTCAGAGGATCAGGTCTAGTTAATTTCTCAATTGTATGATTCCTGCTCCCCTTCATTGTTGCTTTACCATCTATCACTATTGTGTTTGGCAAATAGAATTAAAATTGTATTAATGATGCCTTTAACAAATAAGATAACCATCACCCCATTTGAAAGCTAACTCAGATGAGTGTATTTCACTGTTCTCATCAGTAACTTCAAGTCTCACCTCAGGGGACATGACATCTATGAAGAGTCTTCTGCTATCCTTCTTTCTATGGGCTCCTTTTTTTTTTTTTTTTTTTTTTTTTGCATGACAGAGGTGGACACCAGAATGCTATTTTATTTATTAACAAAGGAAAATGTAACTACTCTGTGGCCTGGGAGTACATGTGAGGTTATGATCAACAGGGCTATGGGCCCCTTTCTGATCTGGAACAACTTCAGTCACTTGGCAATTGTGTGTCATTGTAGCATCTTCTACTCTCATCCACCTCAATGGAATTACCTCTTTTTATGTTTATCTATAAGCTTCTTAAGAGCTCAACATGGTGTGTTCATTCAGGGTATATCATCTATCCCTGGTTCCGGGACATTTGTGTCAAAGATGCTCAGTACATAGCACGTAAATGACAGTCTAGATGAATGGATAAATTCTACGTTCTACCTCTATAATGATCTAATTTGATGTAAACTTTCTCCTGGGATACCCATAGAAATTCTACTCTAAGATGCTTTATGTTTTGTTTTTCTTCTCACACTGCTGTGTTGTCTCAAAGCCCTATAAAGATAATTGCCATATTTACTCACAGAAACAAACTGACTATTCCCACTTACAAGCAGTCTATCATTAGAAGAAATTGTGGTTACAACTAAAAAAATAGTGACAAATTTCCAAACCCATAGAATGTGCAACACCCAAGAGTGAATCCTAAGGTAAACTATGGACTATGGATGATTATGATGTATCAGTTTAGATTCATTAATACTAAGAAATGTACCACTCTGGTGGGAGATGTTGATAATGGGAAAGGCTGTGAATGTGTGGAGGCAGGAAATCTCTCTGTCTTCCTCTCAGTTTTGCTGTGAACATGAAACTGCTCTAAAAAATAAAGTTTTTAAAAAATAACAACAAACAATATTTAAGATAAAGGAATATTCCACCATGCCACTACCTCATGTGATATAGTTATGCTTCCCAACCTCTCTCAAAATTCCCAGTTCCCAGCGTGTGTGTGTGTGTGTTTCTTTCCATGTTGACATCTATGAGGTTTCTGCTAATACATCTTGCTTCCTCCATTACTGAATTATTTGCTCAATCTGAATATTGTCTAAGGCCCAGACTTAGTGTTACATTATCACAATGTTCCTTTTCCTTCTGTCACCCTGGGTTCTCCTCTGTGTCGTTGTACTGTGCCGCCCTCTATACTAGAGTTCTTTCTTTCCCTAGTGTTCTTTCCTAGATACCTAGGACATTGAGGGATGTCCCAGATGTCTAAAGGAGAAGTTTTAGATTTATTTTCTAATCTGTTGTATAATTTCTATGCTCTTATGAACACCATCTCTCATGAAAATGTCCCAGTTTTCATTGCTTTAAAGTCCAATATCTTATATTTTCTGTTCTGTTACCATAAGACAGGACTTTTGTCATCTATCAGACTTAGCTTATGAACATCTTAGCTACGAGGAAACATTTGTAAAAGAAACCTATTATTATCCTTTTGAGTACTTTATTCGAACAGCAAACAGTAATGAAGGCAGAGAAAAACAAGGAATTGTCAGTAGTCACTGTGCACATTAGCCACATGTCCTAGACTCTCTGACTCAGTGTACTTTTCAACTATTTTATTCTACTGTCCCACTAGGTATCTTGCATTTTAAAAAATGCATTAGTGGGGTGCCTGAGTGGCTCAGGGGGTTAAGCCTCTGCCTTCAGCTCAGCTCATGGTCCCAGGGTTCTGGGATTGATCCCCGCATCAGGCTCTCTGCTCAGCAGGGAGCTTGCTTACCCCTCCCCATCTGCCTGCCTCTCTGCCTACTTGTGATCTCTCTCTCTCTCTGTCAAATAAATAAATAAAATCTTTTAAAAAATAAAAATTAAAAATAAAAAAAATGTGTTAGTTTAGTCCATGAATATGGTTACCAAATAATCATAGGTTATACCAGTTATGACTCTAATAGAAAAGGGAGGTAAAAATGAAGTAGCCAGATGTTTTAAGAAGGAGAAAAAAAAAAGCTTTGAATGGAAATTTTCTCCAGATTTGGTTTCAAAGGCAGTGGGGAAGTGGGTAGGACAGTCATCATCATTACCAAATAATACATGATTGCCAGATTTTGAAAGCTAGCCAAATATTGATTGGAGAAAAAGTTTTTTAAAGGGAAAAATTAAATAAACTACTTGAAAATGTTTTAAGATACCCATGACCTAAATTTTAATTCTAAGAACAGATAGTTGCATTTAATGTTTAGAACAGATATCTTCTGGAATGTGGCATAATGTTTTTGAGAAATACCAACTTTATAAAAGGAGATTTCCATGTTTTCAAATTTTGTTCTCCTAGTCAAATCAATTAGTTTTGGCCACCATGACTATTGTTTGAACCCCTTTGGGAGCAGAGGGCTAGCCAAGCTCTTATCTAACTATAGTTCTTAAGCTATGGATAGAAAACAAAGCAAAACATTTTACAGTTGATTATACAAACTTGCTTCCAGGTGTTGCAGCTGGGTGTTTCAGTAAGCTCCATTTTTAATAGGCAGCAAATGGCACAACCTTGGTTTTATCCTTTGATGTTCAATTAAGGTAAGATTGGATTTGAAGATTGGTTTAGAAGGAATACTGACCTAGTTTATTTCAGTCTATCCATAACTTTCATCAGCTCTCACCACTATTAATCTAATCTGTTGGAATAAAAAACAGAGAAGAGTAAGCAACCTATTAGAAACAATAGTGGTAAATTTGAAAGTTTCCCTTCTCCCCCTGTCTTTTGGAAATATGTCCTATTTGGTTAGGTTTCTCTGCAAAGTCTACTTGTTGCAGGGCTTGCTAACCTAGTCCTGGAGTAGGAGAGGAGGATGTGCAGACACATTTAAACTATGGGGCTCTTAGTGAATCACTTTACTTAACTGTCCTGTTAGTGTACCTGTACTATCTTTTAAGCAGTCTTCTGTCCCATTTCTTGGGTTTCACCACATGGGTCAAACCAATGTGTGCTCTTCCTGGAATGGTAGTTCAGACAGCTCCAAACATTACAGAAAACTTTCCTTTATGGGTAAAGCAAAAGGAGAAAAAAAAATGACTTTGAAAACTTTTAAGATCCAAGTTCAAATTGTTGGAGTCCTCAGTGTGCTAGCTGTGCAAGTTATTTACCTCTCTGAGTACCAAATTTATAGTAATAATTAAGTATTATCAACTCTAAAGGGTAGATATAAGCTCTGCTTGCTATATATAAGAATATTTGTGAAACATTAACAAACATTTGATAAGATTTAATCTTTTTGGAACTAGAGGGTATCATGCTTAGCGAAATAAGTCAATCGGAGAAAGACAACTATCATATGATCTCCCTGATATGAGGGAGAGGAAATGCAACATGGGGGGTTAAGGGGGTAGGAGAAGAGTAAATGAAGCAAGATGGGATTGGGAGGGAGATAAACCATAAGTGACTCTTAATCTCACAAAACAAACTGAGGGTTGCTGGGGGGAGGGGGGTTGGGAGAGGTGGGGTGGGGTTATGGACATTGGGGAGGGTATGTGCTATGGTGAGTGCTGTGAAGTGTGTAAACCTGGAGATTCACAGACCTGTACCCCTGGGGAAAAAAATATATGTTTATAAAAAATAAAATTAAAAAAAAAAAAGATATCAAGCACCGTGTAAAGACAAAAAAAAAAAAAGATTTAATCTTTTTACTTTTCTCTGGGATCATATGAAGCAATATTTGTTGAGCACCTCCAAGTGCCCACTGTTTTACATATATATTATCTCATCTATAATAATCATCCCAGTATGTCAGTGAGGAAGATGTTATCCAATTTTAAAGATAAAAAATTAAAAAAAAATAAAGATAAGGAAAAGTCAACTGACTCATAAGGAAGATTTAAGGTTATATAACCAGGAAAATTTCAATTTTCAGACTTAAATGTAGATTACTCAGAAGTCTCTTTCCACTATATGATGTTACTTCCTGGGAAAGTTACATTGTGAACACTTACAAGTCCATGTGAACATTAGGATCTAAATTTTGTAAGTTCTGGGGAAATTTTGCATATCTTCCTGAGCAAAAAATGAGGTAATTAGACTGATGCTTAATAAATGTTTGGCAGATATTAATACTTATCATTCAAAGTTACCTCTAGCAAATACATCTGGTCTTTAATTTTGGACTTCTTTGATAGCACTGTTTATTAATGTTTCTTGAAATATCATGGTAAAATCAGTATTTGATTCTTCATGCTAATCATAGAGGCTACTGGTATCTAGTTTTTGGTGTGCCTGGGTGGCTCAGTGGGTTAAGCTTCTGCCTTTTGCTCAGGTCATGATCTTAGGGTCCTGGGATCAAGCCCCGCTTTGGGCTCTCTACTCAGTGGAAAGCCTGCTTCCCCCCGCCCCCTCTGCCTGCTGCTCTGCCTACTTGTCATCTCTCTCTCTCTGTCAAATGAATAAATAAAATATTTTTTAAAAAATTATTTAATTTTCTAGGGCATCTGGGTGGCTCAGTGAGCACTGGACTCTTGGTTTTGGCTCAGTTCATGATCTCATATGTCTTGATAACAAGCCCTGTGCAGGACTCCACAGTGGGAGTCTGCTTGACATTCTCTCCCTCCATCCCTCCCCCCACTCATGCTCTCTCTCTTTCTCTCTCTTAAAATAAATAAAGAAATATTTAAGAAATATTTAATTTTGATTTAGTTGATAAGTATTTGTATACATATTTACACTAATGCTTGATTAGAACAGGAATATATAAAAACTATGAAAAGTAAATCTAAACTTTTCTATTGTTTCCTAAGGGAGAGGAAAAGATTCTTTGTCTTTATTCTTTTCTATTGTGTTGTCTTTTAGGTTTCCTACTTCATGCTAAATAATGATAACCTTACAAGTTAGACTGAAACAAGACACCGGCCCATGTTGAGCTTCATTTGGCCTTTTTCTAGGTTGCAATAAATGATTCATAATTTTGGTTGAGGGGACGTCCAGCTAGACTACAAAATATAAGCCAAAAATATGAATTCTGCTATTAGACATCTTTATCATTTGACCCATTGAAGCATGCTGTTAGGATCTTTATTTTATTTTTATTTTTTAAATATATTTAAGAGAGAGACAGTGAAAGAACATGAGATGGGAGAAGGTCAGAGGGAGGAGCAGACTCCCTGTGGAGCTGGGAGCCCGAGGCAGAACTCTATCCTGGGACTCCAGGATCATGACCTGAGCTGAAGGCAGTTGCTTAACCAACTGAGCCACCCAGGTGCCCAGAAGCATGCTGTTATGATCTTTAAAGAAAACATAAATGCAGAGATTCATAGACCATAATCCTATGAGAACATAAATCTTCTCAGATACTCACAAACTAAAATGTAAAAGAAAAGAAAGAAAAAAAAGAAATATGCCAAATGATATCCTGAGGATACTGGAAAAGAAAATCCCCATAAAATTTTATATTTACTTCTGAATTTTAGTTGAGAGATAAGGAAGCCACATAACTAAAAACAAGCAATCTCATAGGCTGATGCATCAGATAAAATAAATATTTAATGGTTGGCTTCTCTCTTTGTTTTTATTGACTTTAAATGCTAAATCTATTCAATCCTTGCTTCTATCACTTAGTATTAAAAATTACTTTCATCAGAGTTTAGTAGACAACTCACCCAAAACTTAGAAAATCAATTTAAATTCTTTAGTATAAAAATTCTTTACTGTATTGTAGATTATAATTCATTCATTATTTTAAAATATATTTACTTGGAAAACATTTATTTTGCTAACTACAGTCCAAATATTGTGCTAGGGATTCAGACAGAAGTGAGTGAGAAAAAGAGTGTCTTCCTGCATGGAACTTATAGATTAGTGAGATAGAAGAACTAAATAAATGAATTAATAACAAATATGTTACATCCTTTGAAAAAAATTGTTGACAGTATCAGTGAATATCTCTCTGAGGTAACACTCAAACTGGCACCTATAGGAATATACAGGAAGAGAGATTCACCTATGCAAAGAAGTAGGTAAAGAGAATTTTGGGCAGAAAGATAGCATAAGGAAAATAATTTAAGCCCAAAAGAGCTTGGAGTATTTCAGGAACTGAAAGGAAGTCAATGTGATTGGAATACAGAGAGTAGGTGGGCTACAAGGTGAGATGATTTTAAGCATTGTGGGACAAGATGTGGAGTTTGGAAACAGTCAATAATATTAAATCAGAGAGAGAGCTGATGTACTTTCCCTTTATCTATGTAACTGCTGTGAGAGAAATGAACTGAAGGAAGCAGGAAGAAAAATAAATAGCAAAGAACACATTTAGGAGTCTGAAAAGAGAATCCACATAGAAGATGATAATGACTTGGACTAAAACAATGTAATAGAGCAATAAATAAGAGCAGATATGAGGTATATCATGGAAGTAGAACTAATAGAATTTGATGGTTGAATGTGAGGCTTGAGAATGAAGAAAGAAAGGTATATAATATGTCTACTAGGAATATGGGTTGAAACGTTGGGTAGATGGTAGTGCAGTTTACTACTACCACCTGGATGGAACACATTTTGGGGTGAAGATACAAGTCCACTTTTGGATGTGTTAAGTTTAAGATGCATTTCAGGCGGGGAGGAGTCAAGATGGCGGAGAAGTAGCAGGCTGAGACTACTTCAGGTAGCGGGAGATCAGCTAGATAGCTTATCTAAAGGTTGCAAACACCTATAAATCCAATGGGAGATGGAAGAGAAGAAGAACAGCAATTCTAGAAACAGAAAATCAACCACTTTCTGAAAGGTAGGACTGGCGGAGAAGTGAATCCAAAGCGATGGAAAGATAGACCACGGGGGGAGGGGCCGGCTCCCGGCAAGCGGCGGAGCAACAGAGCACAAAATCAGGACTTTTAAAAGTCTGTTCCGCTGAGGGACATCACTCAAGAAGCTTAACCGGGGTGAAGCGCACGTGGGGTCAGCGTGGCCTCAGGTCCCGCAGGGTCACAGAAGGATCGGGGGTGTCTGAGTGTCACAGAGCTTACAGGTATTAGAACGGGGAAGCCGGCTACAGAGACAGAGCCGAGGAGTGAGCTTTAAGCCCGGGGTTACCATGAACTGGTCGCAGGCTCGGTCAGCTCGGAGCTCGGCTGAAGGCCAGGGTGACGGGAGTAATTGGGCACTGTTCCCTGAGGGTGCACTGAGGAGTGGGGCCCCGGGCTCTCGGCTCCTCCAGGCCGGAGACTGGGAGGCCGCCATCTTCATTCCCGTATAACGGAACGCTACGGAAAGCGCTCAGGGAACAAAAGCTCCCAAAAACAAACCTGAGCGGACTACTCAGCCCGGCCCCTGGTAAGGGCGGTGCAAATCTGCCTGGGGCAAAGACACTTGAGAATCACTACAACAGGCCCCTCCCCCAGAAGATCAACAAGAAACCCAGCCAGGACCAAGTTCACCTACCAAAGAGTGCAGTTTCAATACCAAGGAGAGCAGGGGAATTGCACAGGAGGAGAAAGCAAAGCACGGAACCCATGGCTTTCTCCCCATGATTCTTTAGCCTTGTAGTTAATTTAATTATTTTCCTTTTTCAATATTTTTTCTCTTCTTCTGCTAAATTTTTTAACATTTACCCTTTTCTTTTTTAACTTTTTTTAACTAGTTTAATATATATATATATATATTTTTCCTTTTTATATTTTTTCTTTATTGGTTTTCTTTTTTTAATTGTTTCTTTTTCTTTTTTCTTTTTTTTTTTTTCTTTCTGAATCTTTTTATCCCCTTTCACCCCCCTCATGATTTGGGATCTCTTCTGATTTGGCTAAAGCATATTTTCCTGGGGTTGTTGCCACACTTTTAGTATTTTACTTGCTCCTTCATATACTCTTATCTGGACAAAATGACAAGGAGGAAAACTTCACCACAAAAAAAAAAAAAAAAGAACAAGAGGCTGTACCAAAGGCTAGGGACCTAATCAATACAGACATTGGTAATATGTCAGATCTAGAGTTCAGATGATGATTCTCAAGGTTCTAGCCGGGCTCGAAAAAGGCATGGAAGATATTAGAGAAACCCTCTTGGGAGATATAAAAGCCCTTGTTGGAGAAATAAAAGAACTAAAATCTAATCAAGTTGAAATAAAAAAAGCTATTAATGAGGTGCAATAAAAAATGGAGGCTCTCACTGCTAGGAAAAATGAGGCAGAAGAAAGAATTAGCGATATAGAAGACCAAATGACAGAGAATAAAGAAGCTGAGCAAAAGAGGGACAAACAGCTACTGGACCACGAGGGGAGAATTCGAGAGATAAGTGACACCATAAGACGAAACAACATTAGAATAATTGGGATTCCAGAAGAAGAAGAAAGAGAGAGGGGAGCAGAAGGTATATTGGAGAGAATTATTGGAGAGAATTTCCCCAATATGGAAAAGGGAACAAGCATCAAAATCCAGGAGGTTCAGAGAACCCCCCTCAAAATCAATAAGAATAGGTCCACACCCCGTCACCTAATAGTCAAATTTACAAGTCTTAGTGACAAAGAGAAAATCCTGAAAGCAGCCCGGGAAAAGAAGTCTGTAACATACAATGGTAAAAATATTAGATTGGCAGCAGACTTATCCACAGAGACCTGGCAGGCCAGACCTGGCATGATATATTCAGAGCACTAAGTGAGAAAAACATGCAGCCAAGAATACTATATCCAGCTAGGCTATCATTGAAAATAGAAGGAGAGATTAAAAGCTTCCAGGACAAACAAAAACTGAAAGAATTTGCAAACACCATCCAGCTCTACAGGAAATATTGAAAGGGGTCCTCTAAGCAAAGAGAGACCCTAAAACTAGTAGATCAGAAAGGAACAGAGACAATATACAACAGTCACCTTACAGGCAATACAATGGCACTAAATTCATATCTCTCAATAGTTGCCCTGAATGTTAATGGGCTAAATGCTCCAATCAAAAGACACAGGGTATCAGAATGGATAAAAAAACAAAACCCATCTATATGTTGCCTACAAGAAACTCATTTTAAACCTGAAGACACCTACAGATTTAAAGTGAGGGGGTGGAAAAGAATTTACCATGCTAATGGACAGCAGAAGAAAGCAGGAGTGGCAATCCTTATATCAGATCAATTAGATTTTAAGCCAAAGACTATAATAAGAGATGAGGAAGGACACTATATCATACTCAAAGGATCTGTCCAACAAGAAGATCTAACAATTTTAAATATCTATGTCCCTAACGTGGGAGTTGCCAACTATATAAACCAATTAATAACAAAATCAAAGAAACACATCAAGAATAATACAATAATAGTAGGGGACTTTAACACTCCCCCTCACTGAAATGGACAGATCATCCAAGCAAAAGATCAACAAGGAAATAAAGGCCTTAAATGACACACTGGACCAGATGGACATCACAGATATATTCAGAACATTTCATCCCAAAGCAACAGAATACACATTCTTCTCTAGTGCACATGGAACATTCTCCAGAATAGATCACATCCTCGGTCCTAAATCAGGTCTCAACCGGTATCAAAAGATTGGGATCATTCCCTGCATATTTTCAGACCACAATGCTCTGAAGCAAGAACTCAATCACAAGGGGAAATGTGGAAAGAACCCAAATACATGGAGACTAAACAGCATCCTTCTAAAGAATGAATGGGTCAACCAGGAAATTAAAGAAGAATTGAAAAAATTCATGGAAACAAATGATAATGAAAACACAATGGTTCAAAATCTGTGGGACACAACAAAGGCAGTCCTGAGAGGAGAATATATAGGGGTACAAGCCTTTCTCAAGAAACAAGAAAGGTCTCAGGGACACTACCTAACCCTACACCTAAAGGAGCTGGAGAAAGAACAAGAAAGAAACCCTAAACCCAGCAGGAGAAGAGAAATCATAAAGATCAGAGCAGAAATCAATGAAATAGAAACCAAAAAAACAATAGAGAAAATCAATGAAACTAGGAGCTGGTTCTTTGAAAGAATTAATAAGATTGATAAACCCCTGGCCAGACTTATCAAAAAGAAAAGAGAAAGGACCCCAATAAATAAAATCATGAATGAAAGAGGAGAGATCACAACTAACACCAAAGAAATACAGACAATTATAAGAACATA